>NC_091473.1:28595189-28905883 GCF_036971445.1 Narcine bancroftii | reverse complement strand
TGAACTGTGGGGTAAGCACTATCGGGAACTCGCGAAGATTTTGGCATACTCATCTGTGGAACACTGCACCAAGTCCAGGTGGGGGGCTGGGAGTTTGATGTCCTTGAGAGGGAAGGCCTGGAATGTCTGCATGGATGAGTCTCCGGCCCTTCAGGTCCACCCGCAGGTTATGGGCATGCAGGTAATCAGCCCCGAGGAGCGGTTGTTCCACTGCTTCCAACATGAAAACCCACAAAAAGAGGCTACCTCCCAACTGCAGTTGGACCCTGCAGGACGTTGACCTCCATTCCTGTATCCACAAGGAACCACTGGCCTGATTGACAGCCCCTCATGTACAGGAGACTGTCTTGTTGGCCAGCTGGCATGGTCATCAGCGACAGCTGGCCCCGGCGTTGCCCTGGTACGCGCATGGTGGTTGACATCGGTGGGCTCCGGAGCTGCATCACTGGTGGTAGAAGCACCACTGGTCGTTGGGCTCACCTCCCTTGTAGCGTCGCTGCTCCTTCTGTGGTTCATCCCGGATCTGGCTGTAGGATTTGGGGATGAGCCCCACGTACGCCAAGTACTCTCTTTTGCTTCAACAAGATGTCCACTCATGCTGCGACTTTCCGGGGGCTACCAAAGTCGGTGTCTGCCAGGAGCAGTTGTTTCAGGTAATTGCTCTAAGGATGCCTGTCCAATGAGGGCCAGCATATCTATCGTTCATCAGAGCCCCAGCCCGACTAATGGAGCAAACGTGCCCCTCTTTCTCGCCGTGAGAGCCCAAAAGTCTCTAAACACTTATTTGAAGGCGATGTAGGTGCATTCCAACTAGGGCCCCTGGATGAAATTGGCCACCCAACTCGCCGTGTCCCTGTCCAGGGCATTCACAACGTGGTAGTACTGGGTGGATCTGAAACTATGCCTCAGCCTGGTCGAACCAGGCGCGGGGCCAATTCGTCCAGAAGGTCGGCAGCTTCAGGTCAATTGTGTGGACTGCTGCCAGCTCGCTCATCATTGGGTTTAGATTGGGTCACCAATTGTAGCTGCGCGCTACTCAAAGAAAGACACACACGGGTATAGCAAGGTATAGCTCTGTGTTTTATTGGGGCTGAGACCCAGCTTTTATACTGTTGGTGTTCCTGCCATTTACTCCATCAACTTGAGTCACCATCTGCATAACAATAGTGGGTTTCCTGCTTGCGGGCCCACTTCTTGCATTACAATGCCTTCTTCCCCGCGCGCTATCCCCAAGCTGTTGGCTGTGCAACGGGGGCCAGTGCCATGTTGGGGATGCTGGCTGCTATTCTGCCTTAGCCATACGGCTGCCAGTTCACTAATTGGGGCCAGTGTCATTGTGCGGACTGCTGGCTCCTGGCTGCATTCACCACCCGGAGCGCCGGCCCGATTACTGCGGTGGCGTGCCACTACAGCCCATGATAAAAGCACAGAAATGCTGGAGGAGCTCAGCAGGTCTCGCAGCATCCAGAGGAGGTAAAGATATTTGACATTTCGTGCCCTGAACTCTTCCTCCTACCTTATCTGTTTCTACCCATCACACATCAGTCTCTGCCTCTGTCTCAAAACTCCACGACTTCAACTAGTTTCACCTGCTGATTATCCCCCAACTCATCTGATTCCACCTGCCACCATTCAGTCCCTTATCCTTTTTGCCTTAGGAGTTTTTTTTTTAGGTTAAAAAAAAAGCTGTGTTATGGCCTGCTTTTTTTTAAAGGTGGATTTACCTTTTATGCAGAGGATGGAAAAGGTGGCTAGCACAGTCCTTTTATGTAGCCCAGAGCAGCTCTCTTGCTTCTTGGGGGGAAAAAGGGGGTGGGATGTGTAGCACAGCAGCAGCTGCCCTGTGACAGCCCTGCCAAGAGGGGTGGTGTGACAGAGAGTGGTGTGAGGGAGGAGGCAGAGTGAGCAAGCGCAGCCTGACAGTTCCACCAGCCACTCTATGACAGCCCTGCTGCCTAACAGCCCCACCAGGAGTGGGTGGTGTGACAGAGAATGGCATGAGGGAGTGAGCGAGTGCGGCATGACACCTCCACCGGCTGTTCTGTGACAGCCCCACCGGCCACTCTGACAGCGCAACGGGGCACAACATCAATCATCTTACCTTCCTATTTGGAGCCACTTTAGCGGCATCCTTTAATTCAAGAGGTGAGGTGCCTTCACTCCACCTCTAAGTGTACCCCACTAGGCAGATGGAAGATGAAGCAAATTCTAGTCTTCAGACCTTTTCTGAAGGTAATTGTCGTGATGTAAGGATGGAGAATCTCTGTCTTTGCATTCACTTTTTTTTCTCTCTATTAAAGGGCCTTACTGATTCTTCAAACCGGATATAATCCACCTTTAATATGCCTTGCTTACCTGCATAAATGCAACATAGGCAGATTGGTGGGGGGGGGGGGGTGGGGTCCCATTTCAGACCTGTCTTTTATCTGCCAAGTGAGGTAGTATCAAAGGTGAGCAGTGTTGCTGTGTCCAAATGGGAAAGGAATGTCACATCCCACCTCTTTTGCTCCAGGAAGTCATTTTGCTGGGTAAAAATACTCACTAAACCACCATTTCTTCTGTTCTGTGTGAACGAGCAAGATGGCTTCCAGACATGGGTCATGTATATATGGCAATAATGCAGGATTTTTGGGTACCTGTCTCACCTCTTTCCTCCTTTAAACTGGTTAACATCCCTCCACAATCTCTGTCGTGTTGCAGTCTCAGCCCACAATATTGATCATCCTTTTGCCTTCACAGATTCTAATTCATGCACTGAGCTCCTCAGTGTTATTTTGTTTTATTCAGGAGACTGTGGAGAAACAAATTAAGTGCTATATAGCTGCGTTGTGATTTTGTTTACAAAGTTGACTGACAGAATTATCATTGGGTCAAAAAAACATTCAACCATTGTGTGAGAGTTGCTTCTATTTACACCTTTCATGGTCCCTTTAAGAGGTGAGGGGGAAAAAATACTGGACAGGTGAAAAATGCAACAGAGTCACTCGGGCAGTCATACATGATAACAATGAGTTGGACATAATTTCTGCAAAGGAAATATTAAATTAAAAAGTTGTACAAAGATTTAAAACTTCTAAAAAGTTACCCAAACTCTAATGAGTGATATCTGGCTTTTGGATTTTAATTTATTTATAAACTAAATATAGCTTCAGTAGAAACAGTCATGCTGCCGCAATTAACACATGCCAGTTGCTGCGATCAACCTGGACTGGTTTGGCCAACAGAAAATTCGTACATTTAAGGTCAACATAAACATAACTAGACAGCTCTATCAAATCTCCTCCAATTTTCCAGTGAAGAAGGTTTTGTTTTTTTTCTGCAGTTCATTGTACATTTTCAGTTTTTTTTCACACCAGCAAGCCCTGGGGCCCCTTCAATTGGAACAAAGTTGTGGATGAAGTCTAAGATGCACAGGGTGCACCAAATCTGCATTCAAGGTATCATAGAGTAATATTATATCTCTTTCTTTTTGTTATCTCTACATTTTCCAAATAAATCAATATTCCAACAGCCTGAAGAGGTTTTAATCATAACTTGTGAATCAAATCTGACAAATTTCTCGGTTCTAATGAAATTCTCCCCATTAAAAGTGTATTTATTGATTCTTTTTAACCACCATTTAACATTTGCTGGCATTGAATTCCATCTGGCCTTTTTTCACCCTCCTTTCACTACCTTGAAGCAGAACATCCAGGGAAAGTTCCAAAGGTTGGTTGCCAAGATATGTGGGACTCCAAACCAGCATGTTTCTATCTTCATGAAAAGAGAGCAAAAATGAAAAGGGAATAAAGGCTTGCTTATAAGTATATGTAAAAGGCAATGTTTCACAGCAGTGCATTAGCATTGATTAATGTGCAAAAATCAAATTAGTTGTAAATAGTTGAAATCGAGAAAGAGCAATCACTGCTAAAAGTGAACAATCAATCGTCCATTTAAGATAGAGATGAGTGAATTTTTTTTCTCAGCCATGTGTCTCAAAAGGTGGTGAAAGCAAAGTTTTGGATATTTTGTTGATGGAAGAGTTGGACAGATACTAAATAAACAAGGAGGTGAAGGGTTGTGGGTAGATGGGATTGAAGAGTTGAGGTTGCATTCAGATTAACCATGACCTTATATGGTGGAGCAGACCTGAACTGTAAAGTGGCTTGCCCCCTTTCCAAATGCAAACATTCATATATTTTCACTAATATTTCAGAAGTTATGAACAAATACCGTTAATTCCACAAAATATACAGATGTCCTTTTTCTTCAAAGTAACTTCTAAACAATCATTTCACAGAAGCATATTTATTTTCAAACCAGTATGGAAGCACCAACTCTCGGGACAAGAATAAACTCCAGAGGGTTGTTAACTCAGCCTGCAACATCACAGACACCAGACTTCACTCTCTTGAGGACAGCTACATCAGGTGGTGTCTTAAAAAAATAGCCTCTATCCTGAAAGACCCCCACCACCTAGGCCATGGCCTCTTCACTCTGCTACCATCGGGGAAAAGGTACAGGAGCCTAAAGAAAAGACAGCTTCTTTCCTGCTGTCATCAGATTCCTGAATAATCAATGACCCAAAGACACTACCTTACTTTTTGTGCACTAGTATTATTTTTTTATATATAGTAATGTCATAAGATGGTTATAATATTGCTGCAAAACACCTAATTTCATGACTTGTTCATGACAATAAATTCTGATTCTGATGCTTTTCATTCAACATGCTTTGCAGTCAATGGCATTAAGTAAATGATGTTCTTAACTGGGCTGAAGCATCCAACTTGTTGACTAGCCAAAGGCAAATTAGTTTTCAAATGTAGCAAGCCAGAGGACAAAACCCTGAAGCAATTCACCAGTTGAGAAAAGACACTGATCCAGTTATCCAATCACTACAACTTCAGTCCTTCACAATTTATCTGACTGGATCCAATCTTTATGTCTTCAATAATGCTGTAACAGACTTGTTGTGAATCACAAAATGGACCAGGAAGATTCTTGTATCTTGGGATAACTAATCATTTATATCGAAAGATCAGTTTGATCAGAAAGTACAGGAGGCACCTTCAGGATAATCATTAATTGAAGGGGTTTCAATTTTCAATATCATGTGAACATTATACATTGATATAAAATTGGGAATAAACTTGTTAGTACATTTTTTTGGAGCATTTGAGTCCACTGAACAGTACACAGAACAAATGGAAACAGCTATCACCAAACATAAGACCAAAAATATTAATACTTGTGGTAGAATCTGAACCTTTATGTGCTATCTGTTTTTGGAATTCATTCTGTGGAATGTAAATGTTATGCTGGGAGAAAATTACCTGATTCTTAATTGTGGACTCCAGTCAGAAAATAATTTCCTCAAAGAAATCATCCGTGTTAAACTATGAAGAGTAATTCCATGGGAAAACTTTCAGAGACACTCCTGGTATTGCCTGATCCTGAAAATCTATCTCTGTATAACCAGAGTTTTAAATTCATAAAATTTTAGATTATTCAGACACAGAATAGCCTGTCTCTTGAAATGAAATATATTTTCTACTTCCACTTCAACTTTTTAAACAAACAGCATAGTAAATCTGAAGACTTACAAAAGCCTGTAGATGCTGGAATCGGGAGCAAAAATACTCTGCTGGGGGAATTCAACAGGTCAAACTGCATCAGTGGAAGAAAAAGAATGGTTGACATTTCATTTGGAACTCTTCATCAAGACTGAGGGTGCAGAGGGAATTAATGAGGATAGAGTGGGAAGGATTAGACAGAGGCTAATGGAGGATTGGTGAACCAGAGAGGGGTGAAGGATTTCAGACTGATGTGGAAGCAGGTCCCAAAGGAAGAGAGGGGTAAGTTATAAAGGGGGCCAGGTGGAGGGTAAGTCACACAGGGTGAAGTTCAAGATGGCTAGAGAGGGTGATAAGTGGAGACCAAAGCAACTTTGGGGTTGAGAACAAGTTCTACCAGGTGGTTGAGTGTTGGTGGAGGGAGAATGGTTGGCATATATAGACGTCTGTGGCAGCGCACATCTCCGTGAGTGAACTGGCCCCGTTTGTACTGCCGTGCTGGCGGGGCAGTTGCAGAAGATGGCACCGTCGGGGCTTGCTCATTGCCTCGTGGCTTAGGCCACAGCTCGCGCCCCAAGCAATGTGATGATGTTACTGCTGTGGGGGGGCAAAACTCCCGTTGGCCTTAAAGAGGTGCGCGCGAAATTCAAATAAACAGTTCAACTGAAAACCCCACCGAGTTCAGTGGTGTGTTTCTGTGTTGTAGCAGCCACTACACGTCTTTGCTTTTCTGCAATACTCTCCACCAATTATACACAGATCTTCAATGATTCATCCAATAAATCTCAAATGTGGGAAAGCTAAATAATGCAGATGCAAGAAATCAGAACAAACATAAAAAAAAAGTTGTAAGTAGCCAGAAAGTTAGGAAAATAGAGAGAGAGAAATAGAGAGGAAGACAGACACAAAAAAGATTTACAGAAAGAGATCGTTGACATTACCAGCTGCTAACCTCTTTTATCAGAGCTGGAATATGTTTTACTAGGATGTAGGAAGGAATAGAAACAACAAAAGAGAAGAAAGATCTTTGAAGACAGACTGAGGTTGAAGGCCAGGAGACACTGAATGAAGGTGGTGTAGTATAGAGGGTCATATGCCCTCTCCGACACGAATCTAGTCAGATGCCACCATATCTGGCAATCAAGGTTAAGACCACCTATGCTGAGCACTCATCTTGTAATTGGCTTTTTCCGAAGATCACAGAGGTCATCATGACCTCTGTTAATCACCAGGGCTGGCTCCACTGACCAGCAGTGGGATATAAAGCCCAACATATACAGCAGCTGGCACTTTTGCCCCCAAGGAATGAACCTGAGCTCCACTCCCAGTTATGACCCAGAGTCGACGGTGGAGAATCAACATCAGGGTGTGCCAGGAAAGATGCAGGGCTTCTTGGTTCACATTAATTAATCATCATTGTATCATTTTTTTTCCTTATTTAATGTTGGTGCTATACCTACACTAGATCGAGGAGTGGTGGGAATGTTGTTGCAATTTTCTTACTGTCTATCTGTATCTAGCACAGTTTAAGTATTAACTTGTTTAGTTGTGTCTGATGCGATTGCTTTATATACTTGGTGAGAGTGAGCGAGTGAGTGTAACTCTCTGTGGTGAATTTCCCTCATGGGAAAATAAAGACTGTTATTACATTCAATCAGTGGGTTAGACTCATTGCTTCTCAGACCTGTTGAACTTGTTCCTCACACAAGAGGTGGTAAAAGTTGGTGAATAACAGAAGGTATATTTCCAATAGATGTAAAGGGGTGGGGGGGGGGGAATAAATTTAATCTGAAATTAACGGAAAGAGAAACTGAAAGCCACAAATGAGCAAATGGCTGATTTATCTGAAATTGTGGAATTCACTTTTGGGGCTGGGAGCACATGATGTGCCTTGTAGAAAGATGAAGCTTATGATGAGATTTGCTGGAACATTCTTGGAGGCCAAAGTCAAAGATGCCAGATTGGGAGTGGAAAGGAGAATTAAAATAACATATGAACAGGTTGGGAAGAGAGGGATATAGACCATGTGCAAGGAGACAGTATTAGCTTTAATTGACGTCATGTTCTGTAAGGTAAAACATCATGAGATGGGAATGTGTAGGGAGTTACCCTGTACAGGGCAGTAACAAGAAGGGGAGGTGTCCTTGTACTCCTGTTAGGTAAAACATCATGAGATGGGACCGGAGAAGGAGTCACCCAGTACTAAGGAGTAACAGAATGAATCCTTGTACTTACAAGATAAGAGAGACATTGATGGATTGAGAGGCAGGAAGCTAGCAGGAAAAGGATAGCAACAGTTTTAGTCATTGGACAAGTAATGATATGATGATGTTCTAAGCATGTATCCAAGGGTATAAAAAAATCACCATTTTGCTGATAACGGCAGAATGCATTCTCCGACTAACCTGGTTGGTCGCAGGTGTTACAATCCGGTAATAAAGAACAAAGAACCCTGATTTCGACTCAGCCTGGTGTTTGTCTCACTCATTCATGAACAAAGCAGACCTAACAATTTGGTGACCCCGACGTGATGGGTGAGTGAACACTGGACGACGGTTTCTGTTTTTTCTGACAATCATCTCAGCCGGCTGATAAAAAGGTCCAGAGAAGCCTGTTTTAACAAAATTCTCTTTTTTTTTTAAATCTTTATGATTGTCAGTAAGAACTGGAGATCGGACAAATTAGACGACCACAATTGAAGGTCGCATGCCAGGATTGTAACACGTAAGTGATTACAAACAAGATAAAAGTCCTTAAGGTGTTTGAATGACATTTATTAAGTGCTTCGCAAGAAACTACTAGAGTTTAAAAGTCTTTATTGTGTCGTTGCAAAGTCCAATAGAGTGAGAAGGTGGTCTATAAACAATTGAGGACCTGAGTTTTCTGCCCTAAACTGGTTATTAAGAGGAGAAATCTCCCACGTGAAGGTTGGGCTTTGAAAGAAAACAAAGGTTCAGGCTTATTGGCCTCAATTGTATCTGAGAGACTGACTTATAAATGTCCGGTAGGTATGATAATGTCTGTACACTTGAGAAGTTAAGAATTTATTTCCCCAATTCGCCGTGGTGGAATACCACAGCAGACACTAGAGACCTTGAGACAACAAAAAAAGTACTCAGGGACGCCTGCCTGGTGAACAAGAACGACGACAGAAGGCTGCGACAGCTGTGTCCGGATCAGGTAGGAGATATTAATGAAAAAGTTGACAAACTCCTAAGAGACACCCAGTTTATTCGAAATACTTTTGATAAGTTAAATGAGGGTATTCCCAACATCACCAAGGAGATAAAGTTACGTAAATTCATAGATTGGTACAGGGAAACAGGACAAAAGTATAGCCCAAATATTTGGTTTTCTAGTTGTAATTTAACTTTCAGACCCCTTTGGGAAAACAGAGAGTGGAAAACGAGCAATCAGAGTATACAGGACAGTCTGAAGTCAATTGGAGGACAAGACTTAGACTGTTCCTTTAAAAGATATTAGTCATCCAGCTTGCAAGGAGACATTTTTAAAAGCAATTTTCGTTGACATAGATCCCCTAAACGGACAAAAACCTAAATTAAAACAGGCATTAGAAAGCGGTCCCGCAGCTATGGCTGTACAGTTGCCTGCTAAGACTTTTGACCAAGTTATTAAGGAAATTAATCAGGAATTAGAGGAGCGAAATACCAGTAATGCGGCATTGGAAAAACAAAAAATGCTCCGAAAATGTGTAGACCGCTGGAGGAAGAGGGGTTGGTTACCCGGGGGCACTGAGATGTTCCTGACAGGTGAGGGAAACAAAATTTTAAAGCGTAGTGTCTTAGATAAGCTGGAAGAAACAAAACACAGAAGGGAAAGGAAAAGTGCCTGTTTCCAGTTTCCAGCCACGAAGTGTCCGGGTTTGCTCTCTCCCTCCCTCCTTTCACCCTCCCCCCTCTCTCTTCTCTCCCCCTCTCTCTCTTCTCTCCCCCTCTCTCTCTTCTCCCCCCCCTCCTCTCTCACCCACTCCCCCTCCCAATCCCAATCTGTGGCGGTGCTGCCCTGAAATCCCCAGGTTGGGCAGGGCAGAGAAATACAATTTGGTTTTAATTTTGTGCCCACAATTCCAGCTCCGCATCAAATGGGATCCTGTTTTATCCTCTCTCCCTCCCTCTTTCCCGCACCCCCACCATTGCGGGATCAGGGCAGACATTGTGGGCTGACGTGTAGCTCACTCGAGGTGGGAGGGAAGGAAGGAGTGATAGTTCCCAGTGGTGGGAGACCCAATCTGATCCAGACCAGTGATCACAGGATGAGAACCTTTTAAAACCTTTGAAACGAAAGTGTTAATCTGAAGACTTTTCTCCCAGTGGGGCCAGTGCAAGGCATTTTCTCTCTCTATCTCTTGTGCTCTGTGTATCTGCCTCTCTATCTCTTTCTCTCGCTATGCTCTCTCTCTCTCTCTCTCTGGCACCCCAGATGGGATACTGGAGTCACGTCCCTTATATCCAGATATTGAGACACTGGGGTGTGACAAGAACCACGGGAATAGGGACACATCAGACGAGGTACAGGCCCCTTTAATAAAAATAGAAGGGGGAGTAATAGATGTAGAGACTCCTCTGGAGTCCAAGAAAATAGAAAAGGAGTTAGAGATACAGAAATGGAACATGAAAAAGGTTCAGGATAACATTAAAAACTTAAACAGAGATATTAATGTGCTGGGGCAGATCAGTGAGGATCAAAAAGATTTAATGGTAGGTGTATTGAAGGAAGTGGAAAAGATAACTACAACACTGTCAGGAGAAATTAAAGCTGAAGGAATGGTAATAGGAGTAAAGGACGAAAAGTGTAGTACAGATGAGGAAACGAGATACGATCCACCATGGGAGGAAAGTAAAAGGAAAAGACTCGGGAGGGAGAAAAATAGACATGCCTACCTGGACATAGTTAGAACAAAAGAGAAAGATGTGAAACAACTAAACTATGGCCGAAAAGATTATCTTAGAGATGAACGTGACCAATATACCTTTGACCCTGAGACATTGGAAGCTGTTAGGGACAGTGACAGTGACGAAGAAGAGTCAGAACAAGGTGGGATAAATAAATGCATGCCAAGAGTAAAGAAGGAGCAGAAATCCCCAAAATTGAGATATCAATGCCCATTACTGATCACGGGACGGGGAACTCAAAAATATTTACCCTGGTCACGAATGGACTTAGAGAGTTTAATGAAAAAACTACCTCCGTTGAGTAATGGGGCTAGTCCATGGATTTCTTGTTTTGAGCGAGAAACCTGCCAAGAACAATTAGCACTCACAGATGTCAGAACTATCATGATAAAATTAAAGGCAGAAGGGGCCCTGAAGCAAATAGAGAGAATTGTAAGAAGCAGTAAATTGGGGGATGAAATAGAATTTAACCCACTTCGGAATAAATTTTGGGAAGCACTTAGAGAAACATTTCCTACACCCTATAGTTTGGATGCCTTGGTAACCCTTCAACTAAAGGAAGGAGAGACTGCACACGAGTATTTCACTCGAGCATGGGACTTATGGGAAACAGGGACTGGAGAAAGACCTGACCACAGCCCCTTAGGAAGGGCTCACTTTCGTAATGGGATAATAAATGGACTACCTGCTACGGTTCAAGCAAAATTAAGGGACATTGTGGGAGTAGAGACAATGTCAGAGGATTTGTGGAAAAGACACCTGACACATGCAATCAAACGACATCGTCAATCAGAGCATGCTAAGTCAGAAAGTGCGTCCCAGAAGGAGGTGGACAAGACAACCGATAAATTGGTGAGAGCCATAGAACATATAGGGGTTAAATTAGCGGCCCAACAGATAGTCCCACAGGTCATGGGGCCAGTGATAAATCCGGGACCCCAAGTAAGAAATGGTTGGGAAAGACAGCTAGGTACAATGTATAGAGGGGAACATGCAGTATGCTGGTACTGCCAAAATCCTGGACACTACCAGCGGAACTGTCCGGAGGCTGGGAGAGCAAGGGGTAGGGGTGGACACATTGATGGGCCCCAGAGAATCGGGGGGTGGCAGAGTGATCAACAAGTCCAGGCACCTCAGTGTAATGACTATATTGAGGAAGGTGCTGAATTTGATTATTGAAGGTGCCCTGGAGAATCAAAAATCACGCCTCCCTGGGAGCCACCAAAAATTTGGGGGACGGTAAATGGAGAAAAAATTGAATTTATGGTTGACACAGGGGCAGCAGTTACGACAGTGATTAAAAAACCCCCAGGGAGCACATTTTCGGGCAAAACATTATCTACAATAGGATTCTCCGGGATAAGGGAAACACAGCCCTATACAGATAACATCGACATGACATTTGGACGACAAAGGGTTAAAACGCCTGTCCTGGTTGTGCCAAGTTGCCCCATTAATTTATTAGCAAGGGACATTCTTACCAAACTAGGAATAACCATACAATGTTCTGAGAAGGGCCTTCGGTTAACATACCCAGGGGATACAATAAGAAGGGGAGGACAGTTTATAGTAATGACCCCATCTAACGCTTCAGAAGACTCTGTGGAGGTTAGTATTTTCTGGAGTCGGCTACTGTATGATGAACCAGGCCCAGGGCTGATTAAACAGTTTTTTGAGTGGAGGGCCAGTATTCCTCGGTATGGGGATTACCATTATCCACTAGATCCTATGCATGTTACATTAAACTACACCATCCACCCGGACCAGGAATATGAGGAGAGGTGGGACTCTCTAAAAGAAGGGAAGACAGAAACGATACATTGTCCATTTATCTTTGTAGGTAAGGAGGGAATAGCTGCTATGGTTGTCATGACAGAAGAACAAATGGAGTGGTTCTGCTTAGGAGTAGAAAGTGTGCCTCATGTGACCTTGGGTATTGCCAAAGATCATCACGCTCGACAGCTGGGTCCGATGGTAAAGGAAGCGATAGGGTGTGAATACAGGCAGACAGAAATCCTGGGATATTCCACCTCGGAGGGAGGAAAATTTGTCAGACTGAATATTGAAGCATGGGACCAGGTAGTGAATGAGAAAGTAGAAAGAGACCGAGCCATAGAAGGAGAAAATATTGATCACAGAGACTCAGACAAATATCTTTCTAATCTGAGTCCACATATATGGACAACGGGGCCCTATGATGTGGGAGTAATAAAAGGAGAGGTATTTCTAGAATTGGCCAACCCCGGGCAGAAACCAATATGGAGAAAACAATACCGCTTGTCGCCCAGTCAGGAGGAGGGTATTAAAGGAACGATAGAAGGGTTAATGGAGTCAGGGGTTTTAAGGGCGGCACCTGACAGTATGTGGAACACGCCCATCATGCCTGTTCCCAAACCGGGTAGAAAAGACTGGAGGATGGTACACGACCTCCGGGAGATTAACTTGGCTACCAAGACTATCGGGAGACCAGTCCCAGACCCATATGTAGCACTTAGGGCTCTGAGTCCGGAGCACGAATACTATACTGTCATTGATCTGGCAAACGCATTCTTCTGCTTGAAATTAGCTGAGGAATGCCAAGACTGGTTCACTTTCACTTACCAAGCACATCGGTACACATACACTAGATTACCTCAGGGTTATAAGGACAGTCCAGGACTGTTCAATCAGGCCCTTAGCGAAATCCTAATGAAATTAAAGCTCCCGGAAGATGTTACACTGATTCAGTATGTAGACGACCTACTATTAGCAGGGAAAACGCCACATGGGTGCCTGACAGGGCAGCCAAACAGGTTACTGGTTATCATGAACATATACAGGGGATGATTTTGAGGTCCCATAACAAAAAAATGAATCTGAAACTAAGGAGACTTGTAGCAGATTGAATGACTACACAGATGAGTTTTGTGGAGGAAGAGTGCTGTACAACTGGCTCCCCGCTAACTGGGATGGTCGGTGTGCTCTAGTAACCCTTAATGCGCCAGTGCTGATTGTCAAAAGGCAGGAGGGAGACGAGGATTCCCTAGAATTGCGCCACACAGAGAGTTGGCTGTGGAGAAAAAGGAGGAGTGTTGGACTCTTGGGGCCGGGAGGAAGGAACCCTGATGGGGTATGGATTGATGCCATTGGCCAAGCCCGGAATACTCCGGACGAATTTAAATTAGCCGATGAGATTGCAGCTGGGTTTGAAAGTTTTCCTGTTTTTAGTGCAATTTTTCCCATCACTGTAAATAAGAATGTTAATAGGATCAACCTTATTCACTATAATGTCCAGCGCCTTGCAAATTTGACCAGGGACGTTGTTGAGGCAATACATCAACAACTGTCAGAAACTTCCCTTATGACACTTCAGAATAGGATAGCGATTGATATGGTCCTAGCAGAGAAAGGTGGAGTGTGTGCTATGTTTGGAGATCTATGCTGCACTTCTATCTCTAATAACACAGGGCCAGATGGATCACTCACTAAGGGGTTAACGAAACTTAGGGCATTGGCGAAAGAATTAAAAGCCCAGTCTGGAGTCTCCAATCCTGTTTTATCCTGATTACAGGGAGTGTTTGGGAGATGGAGCACATTGTTAGGACAACTTTTGCTGGGTTTGTTCATTTCTGTATCAATTTTTATCACTTGTGGCTGTTGTTGTATTCCATGCATTCGAACGCTGGTCACGAGGACCATAGAGAAAGCCTTTGCTGACCGTGATGAACTGCCTCCGAAATATCAAGCTGTGCAGGCTGTGGAGCAAGACTATCTCACATTACAGGAGGCGGAGAAAGTTGCTGAGATCGATCTGGAGTCTGATGGGGAATGTGATGGAAAGGAGGGATTGTGAATTAGATTGTTACACATATAATTTTAACCTTGCTTGTAACCTAAATATTATAACCTTGATTGTAGAACAAATATTATAACATTGATTGTAACACAAACATTATTAATCAGATTGTAGAACAAGTATTATGAATTAGATTGTAGACCATATGTTAACTTGGGAATTTACTAATGTACGGGGGGTTAGCTAGTTTTTTGCTTGGGGGCAAATGGGATGAAACTTGTAAACGGGCAATGGGATCGGGGTGACGGATGGGGGGTGTACGCAAAGGAGGGTTGGGGGAGCCCTCGCCCACCAGCCGAACTGCCCTGTGAACAGAACCCGTATAGAGCTTGGCAATAATAGGCGAACTAATGTAACGTGGTGGTAGCATAGTCAGGGCGAGATTGTCCTCTAAAGAGGACAAAGGAGGGATTGTAAGGTAAAACATCATGAGATGGGAATGTGTAGGGAGTTACCCTGTACAGGGCAGTAACAAGAAGGGGAGGTGTCCTTGTACTCCTGTTAGGTAAAACATCATGAGATGGGACCGGAGAAGGAGTCACCCAGTACTAAGGAGTAACAGAATGCATCCTTGTACTTACAAGATAAGAGAGACATTGATGGATTGAGAGGCAGGAAGCTAGCAGGAAAAGGATAGCAACAGTTTTAGTCATTGGACAAGTAATGATATGATGATGTTCTAAGCATGTATCCAAGGGTATAAAAAATCACCATTTTGCTGATAACGGCAGAATGCATTCTCCGACTAACCTGGTTGGTCGCAAGTGTTACAATCCGGTAATAAAGAACAAAGAACCCTGATTTCGACTCAGCCTGGTGTTTGTCTCACTCATTCATGAACAAAGCAGACCTAACAGTTCAGTATAGAGATTATGGGCCGAAGGGCATGTCCTTGACCTGAATATGGATGCTGGTGGGATTAAATTAAAGACAAGCAGCTCAATGTGATCCTTTGCACTTATTCCAGAAAGGCTGTTGAATTAGGAATGTATCACGTGGAAAATCTTCAGCAAAGATCTTCCTTCTGATAATTTGAAGAGGACACACAAAATTATAGATACCAATCTAAATCATATCATTTTAGAGTGCAGTTTTTGGGAAATCATGCTCCAAATTTAGGCCCAGTTTTACTGAGATATCTATCCTAAACTGACTTTACAGGCAACAGACTGAATAAATAATCTTTTTAATCAGACTAGAAAATGAAGCACTTATTCCACCATTCAATCTATAAATGTTTTTTTTTCCAAAATGTACATCACAGATGAAGCAGGCTTTCATAACTATTGATGTGAAAGATTTATATTTGTAGGAAACACCTTAATTAACAAATGATATGAGCTTGAGACACCCAAATGGTGTGGGAAATGTGACTATTTTGAGTTTGATTGTGTGCTCACTTTATAAAAGAGCAAAAGCATAAATGACAAAATAGACAGCTAAGTAGGGTAGCATTTTGCCAGATTGGATTGGCTTCCCTCGGTTCAATCTCCAGGATGCACTGAACTGGGCATGAGTGAACTGGCAGCTCTAGGTGGACACTGCCCAATTTTAACTCCAATGAAAGTCAGACAGAAGGTTGAAACAAGCTGTCGACTTCTGATAGTTTATGTTCAAGACAATATTGCCCCTCACTCTCTCATCTTCATTTGGGTGAAGCATCAGGCTATTCCCAAAAATAAATTAGCGCCTTCAAGATGTCCAGATAAAAACAAAATCAATCAAAAAATGTTCCAAGATGTGTTATTTGCAATAACACTACTTGAAACATTGGGGGTGGGGGGTGGGGAAACAGTCTCAGATCCTTTAGTTGATCTTCCTTTTTCCCTTCCCTCCAACAAAATAGCAGCATTCGGACCACGGACATTCTTGAGTCATTTCGGTGTTCATCCATGTATTGTGTTACTATCCCTCCACACATGGATGAGTTGTATTAATCCCTAAACCCAATTCTGATGTGACTCCATTTATCCTCATTACAAAAGACAAACTGATAAAACTATCAACATTCAAATAAATATACTGTGGTGAATTGCACCAATCCATTATCAAACCAGTGTCTGCAGTCATGGGCCCCTGCAGGATCAGGAGTTCCCGATGGCTGGGGGGGTACAAGGAACTCTGGGAGGCAAGTGACTTCAGAGGGTCGGGTGATGGTGATACCGTGCCAACTGCAATTATTTAAACTTTTGCAAAGATTCCAATAAACTTGCTTCAACTCACAGACAACTTCTGTTGTGCTTTATTCACTGCACCACTCACTGCAATGGTGACCGATGGTCCAAATAACATACTCAAACTTACAGTTTTTTGGACCTCGCAGCCACAGGTCTGGTTCAAACAGGCTGAGGCCCAGTTGCATCTACGCCACATTACTGCTGACATAATGAAGTACTACTACGTTGCATCTCTGGAGCAAGATACCATGGGGCATATTGTTGATTTCTTACATCAGCCTCCAGTCAACGACAGGTGTGAAACCATCAAAGTCCTGGTCATACATATTTTTGGCCTCTCATGACGCAACAAAGCAACACGACTTCTCCACATAGACAAACTGGGCGACCGCACTCCTTCCGAACTAATGAACGAGATGTTGGTTTTCATGGACAGTCACAAGCCCTGTCTGATTTTCGAGCAACTTTTTCTCGAGCAAATTCCAGAAGACATTTGTTTGCTGCTTGCAGACAAAGATTTTAGCAACCCCCCCCCCACCCCCCCATCACTTAGCAGCCTGTGCTAATGAGTTGTAGCACACTAAGCAGCATGGTAGACTTTCGGTTGGGCACGTAGTGGTGGCTCAGCAAAGGGCATGAACCCGGTCTACTCCAGATAGTGCGTGGCGTTAGACTTGACTGGACGCAGTGCAGACAGAGGCAGCGGTGCTATTACATCAACTGCAGCCCGCCACTGCCATCCCCTGCACGGATCCTGGAAACGCTGAGGCCAGCCGTTGGTAGTGGCCGCGACAACCGGTCACAAGAACAACCTCCCAACCTCCTTTTCTTCCGGGATAGACACTCAGGCCGTCAGTTCTTGGTCGTCACTGGAGTGGAGGATAGCGTGTTTCCATCCTCCGGCCCAGATACACATTCAGGAACGAAGGGCCCTCCTCTCATGGCCACCAACAACAGTAGCATTCAGACGTATGGGTCACGGACAATTCTACTCAATTTCAGCTTGTCATGGCTCAGCTGGTCCTTCACCATTGCTGATGTATCACACCCTCTCCTGAAAGCTGATATTTTTGTGAGCCCACTCCCTTCTAGTAGATCACAAAGGTCGCATTCTAGTTAATTTGAAGACTTTCAAGTCCCTCGCCTTTCACTCTATGGCATTGCCTGCACCTTGCCACAACTTGGTGATGTACTTGGACAATGAATATGCCAGAATCCTAGCAGACTTCCACACCATTATTACTTTGCAGTTATTGACGGCCCAACCGAAACATGGAGTACAGCATCACCTTCTGACTGATGGATGCCCCCTGCATCCTCGTGCGTGCAGGCTACCTCTGGAAAAATTCCAGTTGGCTGAAGGTAAATTCTGACACATGGAGGAAATGGGGATTGCTCATCGCTCGAACAGCCTTTGGGCATCACAACTGCACATGGTACCTAAGGCATCTGGAGAGTGGAGACCTTGTGCGTCTGAATGACATCACCGTAGCAGATCGCAACCCGGTTACCCACATACAGGATTTCTCTGCAATCCTTCTCAGTGCTCAGATTTTCTCCAAAATTGACCTGGTGCAAGGGAACCATCAGATCCCAGTTCACCTGGACAACATTCCTAAGACTGCCTTGATTACCCAATTTGGGCTATTTTAATTCCTCTGTATTCCTTTCAGTTTAAAAAAAACACGGCCCAGACATTTCAACACCTAATGGACTCAATTACCCAGGGCCTGGATTTCTTATTCATTTATTTGGGCGACATCCTTATTGCCAGCTACTCACAGCAGCAGCACCGGGCCCATCTCCGTCCACTATGTCAGCGGCTAGATGACCATGGGTTAATGATCAACTGGACCAAATGCCAGTTTGGCCTCACTTCAATCGATTTCTTCGGCCACCACATCGATCAGCACGGAGCGGTTTCATTACCTTCCAAGGTTGAGGTGATTTGCCATTTTCCAAGACCCTCTATCATTAAAGGCCTGCAGAAGTTTATTGGTATGATTAACTTTTACCATTGTTTCATGCCAGCTGCAGCCAAAGTTATGCAGCCACTTTTCAAACTCTTGTCTGAATATCCCAAAGAATTGAAATGGATTGACGAGGCCGCGGCCGTATTCAAGACTGCCAAAGGAGCACTAATGAGAACCACTATGCTCGTGCACCCAAGGGTTGACGTGCCAATGGCTCAGATGGTGGATGCGTCAGGTACTGTGGTAGGCAGGTTCCTGGAGCAGCTCATCAATGGCACCTGGAAAACCCTAGCTTTCTTTAGTCATCATTTGAGACCACTGGAGCAAAAGTACAGTGCTTTTGACAGGGAGCTCCTTGCCCTCTACTTTGCCATATGGCATTTTCACTATTTCCTCGAGGGAATCACAAGCCATCGACTTTTCTTTTGCTTTCGCCAAGATGTCAGATCCATGGTTGTCATGACAACAACAACAACAACTCTCCTATATTTCATATTTTACAACAATGATAAAGCACATCGCCGGGAAGAATAATCTAGTCACCGACACGTTATCCCATGCTGCCATCGCTTCCCTCCATTCGCCTTCTCCCAGATAGACTACACGGTTTTGGCTCACTGCTCGATTAGAACAACGACAAGGCTTGTCATGGGCAAATTCATGTGGCACGGCCTGCGCAAGCAAGTTAATATTTGGGCAAGGACATACATCCAGTGCTAGACTTCAAAAGTTCAGCGCCACTACAGGTTTTTGTACCCACGTAGCGTAGGTTTGATCACATCCACGTGGATATCATCAGCTTGTTACCCCTGTCCAAGGGCACTACTCATCTCTTCACAATAGTAGACATGTTTACGAGATAGCCAGAGGTTGTCTCGTTCTCTGACATCTCAGCCTCAGATTGTGTGAGAGCCTTCATCGCCAATTGAATAGTGCGTTTTGGAATAACCGTGCATATCTCCTCTGACAGAGGAGCTCAGTTTACGTCTGGGTTATGGTCCACAATCGCACAATCGTTACTGGGCATGCAACTGCACCGGTCGATGGCCCATCTTCCACAGTCTAATGGCTTAGTGGAATATTTTCACCATCATATGAAAATGGCTCTCTTGGCACATCTTAAGGGACTGGATTGGATAGATGAACTGCCTTTGGTATTTTTAGGTATCCATGCTGCACCGAAGGAGGATCTGGCTACGTCCTCCGCAGATTTGGTTTATAGAGCCCCCTTAACGATCCCAGGGGATTTCATTCCAGCAGCACGTGGGCAGCAGGAATCTTCCACTTCAGAACTTGTATGCTTAAGGGAGAAGGTGGGTACACGGGTGCCTATGCCGGGTGGCCGTGATAGGCACCTGTGTACCCACCTTCTCCCTTAAGCATACGAGTTCTGAAGCGGGCCCCCACAGGATCAGGTGTTTCCATTAGCCGGGTGGCACAAAGAACTCTGGGAGGCACATGACTTTAGAGGTTGGATTATTGTGATAGGGCATCAACTTTAATTATTTAAACTACTGCGAAGATTGAAATAAACAGTTCTGTTGGTTCAACTCATAGACAACTTCTATTGTGCTTTATTCTCTGCACCACTCACTACAATACCACTATTAGTTTAAAACATGCAATATTCTTAGTTAGGTGTGGTACAGGTTAGGTCCGAAGTTATTTAGAACATTTCAGATTTATTGTAAGAGTACGCCAAAGAAAAGAACTTCACTTTCTCGCACCAGGATGTAGTCCAGGAGGTGCCAGTGTTTGGATCGGGGATGCATCCAGGTGGTCTTAAGGCTGTCCCTCTGCTGAAAAAGGGTGTTTGTAATGACAAGCCGCTGTTCTGCGCAGAGCTCCAACAGGAGGCTCCCATTGTCGTTGCACTTGCCGACGCCATGCTTGCCCAGGATTCCTGGCCAGGTTTCTGAGTCTTTGCCGACACGAGCGTTGAAGTCGCCCAGGATGACAACCTTGTCGGCTGTAGGGGTACGTTGGATGAGGTTGCGCAGGTCGGTGTAGAACTTGTTCTTTTCTGCTGGTTCCGCCTGGAGGGTTGGAGCATAGACACTGATGAGGGTGATGTGACGCTTGTTTTGAAGTGGGAGTCGCATGGACATGATTCGGTCCGAGAGGCCTGTCGGAAGGTTTTCGAGTTTGGAGGCAATGAAGCTCTTGACCATGAAGCCTACACCAGATAGGCGTCGTTCATCCGAAGGCTTGCCAGACCAGTAGAGTGTGTAGCCCGCGCCGCGTTCTTGGAGGCTGCCTACATCTGCCAGGCGGACTTCACTGAGAGCGGCTATGTCGATGTCAAGTCTGAGGAGTTCATGTGCAATGAGGGCAGACCGACGTTCAGGTCGGTGGCTGTCAGTCTTGTCTAGCATGGTTCTGATGTTCCAGCATGCTAGCTTGAGTTTGTGAGCATCTTTTGAGGGGGAGGACGTGGAGGGGGAGGACGTGGAGGGGGAGGACGTGGAGGGGGAGGACGTGGAGGGGGAGGACGTTGAGGGGGAGGACGTGGACCTGTCCTCGGGCCTGCGCAAAGGAGCTTTTAGGTGGAGTGCAGTGCGCGCAGTACTGGCCCCACCCTTTACACCCATGGTTCGTGTGCCGTGGCCAAGCAAGCTGGGACGTGGCAGCGAGGTCCTTGGGTCGTAGGTTTTATATCGGAGTGGCCTTCTCCTATGCAGGTTTCTTACCCGGGCTGGAGGGGTCTGCCTCCCCTCCTAGGTCGGTCCATACTGCCCGGACCGGGGCCGAGGCCGCCGCAGTTCACCCTGTGCCTGGACTGGGGCCACCGCCTCCCACTCCCTGCCCGGACCGGGGCCTCCGTCTGCCTCACTCGACCGAGGCCGGGGAACAATAAAGCCCCCAGAAAGAGGTTCAATGTTGGAAAACTGCAGTCAGACGAAGCGAGAGGAAACTTCCAGGCAAACCTCAAAGCAAAGCTCGACGTTGCAACCCGCCTCACGGACCCGTCCCCTGAAACCCTCTGGGATCAGTTGAAGACTACCATACTGCAATCCACTGAAGAGGTACTGGGCTTCTCCTCCAGGAAAAACAAGGACTGGTTTGACGAAAACAGCCAGGAAATCCAGGAGCTGCTGGCAAAGAAGCGAGCTGCCCATCAGGCTCACCTTACAAAGCCGTCCTGTCCAGAGAAGAAACAAGCCTTCCGTCGCGCATGCAGCCATCTTCAGCGCAAACTCCGGGAGATCCAAAATGAGTGGTGGACTAGCCTCGCCAAACGAACACAGCTCAGCGCGGACATTGGCGACTTCAGGGGTTTCTACGAGGCTCTAAAGGCTGTGTACGGCCCCTCACCCCAAGTCCAAAGCCCGCTGCGCAGCTCAGACGGCAAAGTCCTCCTCAGCGACAAGATCTCCATCCTCAACCGATGGTCAGAACACTTCCAATCTCTTTTCAGTACCAACCGCTCAGTCCAAGATTCCGCCCTGCTCCAGCTCCCTCAACAGCCCCTAAGGCTAGAGCTGGATGAGGTTCCCACCCTGGATGAGACATATAAGGCAATCGAACAACTGAAAAGTGGCAAAGCAGCAGGTATGGATGGAATCCCCCCAGAAGTCTGGAAGGCTGGCGGCAAAACTCTGCATGCCAAACTGCATGAGTTTTTCAAGCTTTGTTGGGACCAAGGTAAACTGCCTCAGGATCTTCGTGATGCCACCATCATCACCCTGTACAAAAACAAAGGCGAGAAATCAGACTGCTCAAACTACAGGGGAATCACGTTGCTCTCCATTGCAGGCAAAATCTTCGCTAGGATTCTACTAAATAGAATAATACCTAGTGTCGCTGAGAATATTCTCCCAGAATCACAGTGCGGCTTTCGCGCAAACAGAGGAACCACTGACATGGTCTTTGCCCTCAGACAGCTCCAAGAAAAGTGCAGAGAACAAAACAAAGGACTCTACATCACCTTTGTTGACCTCACCAAAGCCTTCGACACCGTGAGCAGGAAAGGGCTTTGGCAAATACTAGAGCGCATCGGATGTCCCCCAAAGTTCCTCAACATGATTATCCAACTGCACGAAAACCAACAAGGTCGGGTCAGATACAGCAATGAGCTCTCTGAACCCTTCTCCATTAACAATGGCGTGAAGCAAGGCTGTGTTCTCGCACCAACCCTCTTTTCAATCTTCTTCAGCATGATGCTGAACCAAGCCATGAAAGACCCCAACAATGAAGACGCTGTTTACATCCGGTACCGCACGGATGGCAGTCTCTTCAATCTGAGGCGCCTGCAAGCTCACACCAAGACACAAGAGAAACTTGTCCGTGAACTACTCTTTGCAGATGATGCCGCTTTAGTTGCCCATTCAGAGCCAGCTCTTCAGCGCTTGACGTCCTGCTTTGCGGAAACTGCCAAAATGTTTGGCCTGGAAGTCAGCCTGAAGAAAACTGAGGTCCTCCATCAGCCAGCTCCCCACCATGACTACCAGCCCCCCCACATCTCCATCGGGCACACAAAACTCAAAACGGTCAACCAGTTTACCTATCTCGGCTGCACCATTTCATCAGATGCAAGGATCGACAATGAGATAGACAACAGACTCGCCAAGGCAAATAGCGCCTTTGGAAGACTACACAAAAGAGTCTGGAAAAACAACCAACTGAAAAACCTCACAAAGATAAGCGTATACAGAGCCGTTGTCATACCCACACTCCTGTTCGGCTCCGAATCATGGGTCCTCTACCGGCACCACCTACGGCTCCTAGAACGCTTCCACCAGCGTTATCTCCGCTCCATCCTCAACATCCATTGGAGCGCTCACACCCCTAACGTCGAGGTACTCGAGATGGCAGAGGTCGACAGCATCGAGTCCACGCTGCTGAAGATCCAGCTGCGCTGGATGGGTCACGTCTCCAGAATGGAGGACCATCGCCTTCCCAAGATCGTATTATATGGCGAGCTCTCCACTGGCCACCGTGACAGAGGTGCACCAAAGAAAAGTTACAAGGACTGCCTAAAGAAATCTCTTAGTGCCTGCCACATTGACCACCGCCAGTGGGCTGATAACGCCTCAAACCGTGCATCTTGGCGCCTCACAGTTTGGCGGGCAGCAGCCTCCTTTGAAGAAGACCGCAGAGCCCACCTCACTGACAAAAGGCAAAGGAGGAAAAACCCAACACCCAACCCCAACCAACCAATTTTCCCTTGCAACCGCTGCAATCGTGTCTGCCTGTCCCGCATCGGACTGGTCAGCCACAAACGAGCCTGCAGCTGACGTGGACTTTTTACCCCCTCCATAAATCTTCGTCCGCAAAGCCAAGCCAAAGAAAAGAACTTACATGACATGACATACAACTCTGAGATTCTTTTTCCTGTAAGTGAGGCAGAATTACCACTTACTGGTAGTGCAAAAAAACTGGATTCAACATACAACTGTAAACAAATAAAGAAATGTAAACAAACTGACTGTGCAATACAGAGAAATAAAATGAAGTGCAAAAGTAAGAGGTTGTGGCGACCAACGCGGTTGGTGTACAGGTTAACAGGCTCCAATTGTAATGTGCACATGGTCAGAACAACCTACACCAAAGATGGTGACAGGCATCTTCACCTTTCCCCAAAGGGAAGAACCCACACACATGAAATCTAAATAGATGTCAGTCTGCGATGCAACTTCCAGTTCCCAATAGCGGGAACAGGTTGCGTCTTTAAAAAGCCTTGGTGAACCAAGTAATAAATCAGCAAGCTTTGGAACAAACTTGCTGATTGCTGGTCTCGCTATTTGTTCTGTTAGTGCAAACGTTACATTGGTGACCCCGACTGTCCAAAAGGTATTTTGGACATAGCATTATAGATGCAGCAGCAGTGGACACCATTGCATTAAAATTACCTACCTTCTGGAGGCTGTGACCCTGCACTTGGGTCAGCCAAGCAGAGGCACAGTTTCAGATCAGTCAAAAAGCATCAGACTCTGAGAAGTATTTCCACGTAGCGAGCTCTTTGGATCAGGAAACTGCTGCCCGGGTAGATGACTTCATCCATGCCCCACCAGAGAAAGATAAATATGCAGCGCTGAAATCGCTACTCCTCAGCACCTTTGGACTCTCTAGGTGTGAAAGATCAGCTAGACTGATGCATCTAGATGGCCTGGGAGATAGAACCCCGTCAGCTCTAATGGATGAAATGCCGGAGCTGGCAGAGGGACACAAGCCCTGCCTCATGTTCAAACAGGCATATTCTCAAACAACTGCCCAAGATCATTTGGCTGATGCTGCCAGACACAGACTTCAGTGACCCCCGGAAGGTAGCAGCCACAGCAGACATCCTCTGGAGAAGAACAAAGCTGCCATCAGCCAGTTAACTGGAATACGGACCCCGCAGAAAGCCAAGCCCAGTGGGACACAGGAGTGCCAACAACCTCAATGGAAGATGGAGGACACAGAGAACCAATGGTATTTCTATCACCAGAAATGGGGAACAGAAGCCCACCACTGCTGACCACCCTGCATGTTTCAGGGAAACACCAGGGCCAGCCGACACTGATGGCTTTGGTAGCTGGCCTTCCAGACAGCCTGCTGCACATGTGGGACAAAAGGTCCGGACGCCGCTTCCTCATGGGCACAGGGGAAGAAATCAGCATCATCCCACCCACCATACTAGAGACCAGACAGTGTGGACCCACCTTGAGAGTCACAAACAACAGCAAACAGAAGGTCCAACTACAACTTGATGGCAACACATTTCAATGGGACTTCACGTTGGCCATGGAGGATAAAACGCTCCTGGGGGCAGACTTCCTCAGGGCTCACAGTTTGTGATAGATCTGAAGGACAGGAGGCTGTTCCACACCAAAACCTTCCAAACGTTCCCTCTCAAGGAAGCCAGACTACCTGCACCACACCTGGACTCAGTTGCATTGTCCAGCAACGAATACAGCAGGCTCCTGGCCGAATTCCCATCTGTGTCCAAACTGAAGTTCACCTCAACCATGTTGAAGCATAGAGTGTGGCACCACATCACCACCCAAGGGCCACCCCTACACACAAGGGCCAGAAGACTACCCCCAGATAAACTCCACCTGGCATAGAAGAACTTGGGATCGTCCGCAGGTCAGACAACCTCTGGGCTTCATCGCTATACATGGTGCTGAAGACAGCCAGAGGTTGGAGGCCATGTGGAGACTACAGATGTCCAAACAAAGCCACCACACCGGACCGCTACCCCCTGCTGCATATCCAAGACTTCACAGCCAATCTACACGGAGTCCACGTCTTTTCAAAAGTCGACCTGGTACGTGGCTACCGTCAAATCCCGGTACAGCCAGAAGACATCCAGAAAACTGCTTTAATCACTCCCTTTTGGTCTGTTTGAGTTTCTACAGAAGCCTTTCAGGCTAAA
Organism: Narcine bancroftii; assembly: GCF_036971445.1. Taxonomy (NCBI): domain Eukaryota; kingdom Metazoa; phylum Chordata; class Chondrichthyes; order Torpediniformes; family Narcinidae; genus Narcine; species Narcine bancroftii. The sequence goes on along the minus strand of NC_091473.1, from coordinate 28,880,070 downwards.
ATAAAAAAGCTCCACAGACTTTTCAGTGCCTTATGGATGCAGTGGGCTGGGATTTGGATTTCTTATTCATATACCTGGATGACATTCTGAATCGTAAGGAGTACTTATCCTACCTTTGCCAACTGTGCACTTGACTGAGCAAGTTTGGACTGACCATTAACCCAGCCAAATGCCAGTTCAGGCAGGTGACCACCAATTTCCTGGGCCACAAGATTTCAAAGGATGATGCGATGCCCATGCCAAACAAACTAGAAGCCATCCAGAATTCACAGGCCTACCACAGTCAAAGGGCTGCAGGAATTTGTGGGCATGGTAAACTTCTACCATTCCTTCCTCCCAGTGGCAACCAGCATCATGCAACCACCCTGATGTTGGGTAAAAAGAAAGACATCACTTAGAACCCAAAGCAGCTTTCATCCAAACAAAGGAGCCCCTGGCAAATGCTGCAATGCTAGTACACCCCAGGACCGATGTTCTGATGGCCTTCACAGTGGACATATCAAACACAGCAATCGGCAGGGTACAGGAACAACTTGTGGACAGACACTGGAAACCTTTGGCTTTCTTCAGTAGACATTTAAAACCACATGAGTTGAAATACAGTGCTTTTGATAGAGAGCTGTTAGCACTCTACCTGGTGATCAAGCACTTCAGATGCTTTCTAGAAGGCAGACCATTTACCCCTTTCACTGACCACAAGCCCCTAACCTTTGCATCCAAGGTATCAGACCCCTTGTCAGCCCGGCACCTTTCATACATATCGTACGTAGTTCATGACAGCGATTCAGCATGTCTCCAGTAAAGGCAAAGTCATGGCAGATGCTCTATCCAGTCCAACCATCCGGACATTGGCAGGGGATGAACTACTCAGAACTAGCAGAGGCGCAACAAAAAGACGAGGAGACACTCAGCTACAGGACCACAGGACTGCAGCTGCAGGATGTACCCTTGGGTCCAGGTGAGCAGGATCTCCTCTGAGATGCAGCCACCAGCCATCCCCGCCCAATCATCCTGGCATCCTGGAGATTACATGTGTTCAATTCAGTGCATGGCATGGTGCATCCCTCCATCCAAACCACAGTCCGCATGGTATTCAGTTGGCCTCAGAAAACAGGTCAGTGATAGGGTGAGAAAATGCACAAAGTGTCAGATAGCCAAAGTCCAGAGGCACGCCAAAGCCCCCACCCGCAGCAGTTCCAACCCACAACCCAGATTTGATCACATCCCCGTCGATATTGTAGAGATACCACCGGTATCACAGGGTGCACGGTACCTCCTCACCATGGTGGACCATTTCACCAGATGGCCAGAGGAAGTTACCCTCACAGATACTACCACCAAATCCTGCGCCAGGGCCCTAGTCACAACTTGGGCATTCAAGCCAACATCACATCACATCAGACAAAGGGGCCCAGTTCATGTCGAGCCTGACTGCTGTAGCCAGTTCATTGGGGACTGTGAGAAACAGAAGTACCTTCACAGAAATTGCTCGAGACAAAAAATGAGAACAAAGAACATTTATTATACAACAATGCAAAGTTGGGTGCTTCCCCTTACCCTGGGAATACAAACACACACTGGGGCTCACCCAACTTTTATACAGTTTATTTCAGTATAGAAGTACCCACCCCCTTACATTCTTCTGCCTCCTGGATAAGTTTGGCATTAGGCAATCCTGTCTGCCTACGTGCTGTTTCAGTGAACTTGGAGGACCAGGGGGTATCCTGTCTGTGTCCCATCATGTCATTGTCCTTATTGTCCTTATTCACAAACCTGCCTTTGTCCTTATTCACACCTTCCCAACCCTCAGGGCTTACTAACTCTTATATGCAGAACTTGCTAATTCTGTGTCTAAGCTTACTAATTACATATGTGGAACTTGCTGACTCTGTCTAAGGCTAGAAGACCCTTATCTTATTCAGACTAACTTTACTTCCTACATTCTATTATCTACCCTTATCCTATTCATACTGGCTTTATTCATTACACATTATATCCATACTAGCTTTCTTAATCTCTCATATTTTCATATTAGTTTTACTCATCTCTCACAATCCTCACTTTTCTTTTAGCTACGCTTCATGTGGTAATCTAGTACTTTGTGAACAGGTCATCATACCACCCCTACTTTCTTCTCCTTTCTTTAGCTGTGGGGGAGGAGGGGAAGGTGCAGAAGGGTAGAGCATAGGAGAGAGGGGAAAGATAGGAGCCGGCATAGGAGGAGCATAAGGTGGAGGAAGGGAATGTAACACATCCCATCCTTGTGTTTCAGGGACAAAAGGTTCCTCATCCTTCTTGTCCTTACATTCCTTTTCATTCAAAACCAATTGATCAACTGATCCACTGAGCCAGCAGGCTGCATATTCTCTGCTCTCAATATTATCTCTTTGATTTTGATAGAGCCAGATGTTCAATACCTGAAACATCCAATCCTCATCGGATCAAAATTTTGGCCAATATACCGAATTCCCTTTTATCGGGTTTTTAACCCATTCCAGACAGCTGTTAGAAATTAAAGTACCTTTAAAGAAATTGCTCGAGACAAAAATTGAGAACAAAGAACATTTATTACAACAACAATGCAAAGTTGGGTGCTTCCCCTTACCCTGGGAATACACACATATACTGGGGCTCACCCAACTTTTATACAGTCAATTTCAGTATCAGAGTGTCCTCCCCCTTACATTCTTCTGCCCCCTGGATGGGTTTGGCATAGGTAATCCTTCCTGCCTACGTGCAGTTTCAGTACACTTGGAGGACCAGGGGGTATCCTGTGGGTGTCCCATCATGTAATTGTCCTTATTCACACCTTCCTGATTCTCGGGGCTACAATCTCTTGGTATGCAGAGTTGACTCATTCTATCTAGGGTTGGCTAATTTCATATGTATAAATCTGTGTATGTTTAGCTAATTAGATATTAGGACTTGGTACTTCTGTCCAGGGCTAGGAGACCTTTATCTGATCCAGACTACCTCAACTTCCTACATTCTATTGTACCTTACCATTCCTTTTTTTAGTCTTATGGTGGCTCTTGTCACACAGAAGATTCTTATGTTAATCGTGCTGACTCTGCTTTCCTGCATCCTAACCCCCAAGCTTATCCTGTTTGTACTGGTTACAGCCATTAACTGATGAATTTTAGTTTCTTCCATGTTCATAATTTTAGATCAATTTTCCCATCTCTCACACAGCAATACCTGACCATGGTCTGTTTGTCTTTCCCGCGGGTTCTCCCCGCACCCCAATCAGATAGCATTAATCCTAACGGACTTTGCTTAGTTATCTGATCATCCCGCCCTTCCTTAAGACTATTTCCCTTGCTACTCACACCTCTCATACTAACAGGTAAGTAAAATGTCTCTTACTGGGATCCAGTAGCTATTCCTAGCGCGCTTCCTTAACGTCCTCCCGTCGTTTGTTCTCAATGCTTCTTCTCGGATATCACTCGCTTCATCCACTGACCAGTCACCCATCGTCCATGAGTCCAGCTGAATCAGCCGGGGTGCACCTACTCTCGTCGTCGGGCACTCTGTCAGTGGAGGGAGTGGAATCCCGGACGAGTCCCCATTTGCGAGAAACAGAAGTACCTTCACAGAAATTGCTCGAGACAAAAAATGAGAACAAAGAACATTTATTATACAACAATGCAAAGTTGGGTGCCTTCCTCTTACCCTGGGAATACACACATACACTGGGGCTCACCCAACTTTTATACAGTTTATTTCAGTATAGAAGTACCCTCCCCCTTACATTCTTCTGCCTCCTGGATGAGTTTGGCATTAGGCAATATCTGCCTACGTGCTGTTTCTGTGAACTTGGAGGACCAGGGGGGTATCCTATCTGTGTCCCATCATGTTCATTGTCCTTATTGTCCTTATTCACAAACCTGCCTTTGTCTTTATTCACACCTTCCCAACCCTCAGGGCTTACTAACTCTTATATGCAGAACTTGCTGACTCTGTCTAAGGCTAGAAGACCCTTATCTTATTCAGACTAACTTTACTTCCTACATTCTATTATCTACCCTTATCCTATTCATACTGGCTTTATTCATTACACATTATATCCATACTAGCTTTCTTCATCACTCATATTTTCATATTAGTTTTACTCATCTCTCACAGGGACCCAGCTGCATCACACTACAGTCCATCATCCACAGTTAAATAGCCTAGTGGAGTGCTTCCTGAGGCACCTGAAATCAGCTTTGATGGCCAGGCTGAAAGGCCAAAATTGGGTGGATGAGCTTCCCCGGGTCCTATTTGGGATCTGCACAGAGCCCAAAGAAGTCTTCAAGCTTCTTCAGCAGAACTCCCCAGCATTCCCTGACGAGTTCCTACCCGCCCCGAGGGAGCAAGAGGCAGACAGCACGTCGGCCTTGAGCAAGCTCCACGAGAGCCTGGGTATCCTGGCACACATCCTGACCTCTTGACAAGGGTGAGACTGACTTCTGTTCCCAGTGACTTAAAGGACTGCAAGTATGTCTTTATATCTAAACCAGGTATTAAATAAAATCATAAAAAGCAACATACCAAAAAATCGAGAGATCTTTCTTCTAAGTAATATAAGAAGTAAAGAACTTGGACTTGATTTGGATGGAGCACAAAAAAGATTTATTATGATACCTTAGCTGTAGCAAAAAAATGTATTATGTCAACCTGGAAATTAGAAGATAGCCTGAGAATACAGCAATGGTACATAGAAATGAATAAATGTATCCCATTGGTAAAAATAACATATAATTTAAGAAATAACATCACAGTATTCGAACAAATTTGGGAACCGTACATGGAACACAACAGAGAAGTCCTACTGCGGACCTCCACCGCCTAAAATGACAGAAGGAGAAGAAGACGAAATGAACTGACCCAGTATGTAAAAGTAGAAGACACAAATTTCTTGTTTATTTTCAATGTGTGATGGCATTGTTTAATGGGTTTAATGTATCATATAGGTTGAACGTTAAATGGGTGGGGAGGGGGGTGAAGGAGGGAGGGGAGGGAGGGGGGAAAAGGGGAGTAAATGACACTGTGTATATTCAAGAGGGAAATGTTTGTATGTATTTTGGTTAGTATGATTCATAGTGTGAAAAATATTTTTTTTAAAAAGTATGTCTTTGTCAATAGGGCATGCACCGACCACTGATGCAGTAGCCATACGAAGGGCCATTTGGATAGCCAAAAACAATGGGTCTATGTTTCTGCTGGGCGTTGGGGATAAAGAGGAGGTGATCACTATTGATCGACTGAAGCTAGCACATGTGGACTTGGAAAGGATGGTTGAAGTGCAAGCAGCCAGGCATAGAGGCAGACCACCCAAACAAAAGAAAGTGCAGACCTTGGGTTTTGGGGGCAAGATCGTCAGTTCCAGGGGTGAGGGAGGTTTGTGTGGCGACCAATGCTGTTGGAGCACAGGTGAACCGGCTCCGATTGTAACAGATGCTTGGTCGGAGCAGCCTGCACCAAAGATGGTGCCTGGCATTTTCCCCTTTCCCCAAAGGAAAGAGCCCACACGCGTAAAATCTGAATAGCTGCCAGTCAGCAACACAATTTACAGTTGCCAATGGCAGGAACAGGTTGCGACTTTAAAAAGCCTTGGCAAACCAAGTAATAAATCAGTGAGCTTTGGAACGAACCTGTCAACTGCCGGTCTCATTATTCGTGAACGCTACAAGACCTTAAATTAGTCCCTGATTGAGTTTGTTTTTGAGGAATCATTAGACTGAAGTTTCAAAATTGGTTCATGTTTATAATACTAAAAGACATTGTATCAAAAGGGACAAGAGACAAGCTCAACACTGCCAAGTAGAACCCCAAATCATCTTTGATAATTTGAGACTTAAGTGAGGCTCATTGATTTTTACATGGGTCTGCAGAGCAAGCATGACCATTGAATTTAACAGATAATGCCAAAAGCCAGTTCATGGATAATAGGATCCCAGAAGCTGACTTAAAAGGCAGGTGTAGAAGCTGCCACATGTATTGGAGCAAGACTGAGTGATTGAACAGAAACATAAAGTTACTTTACTAGGCAACAGTTCAAGGTTTTGTCCTCTAGCCTTGTGTTCTAAGAGATTAAAAGTGTATTTCCTGCCCTGAATATAAATAAAAATTGTGAAGTTTTTTTTCACAACAGTGAATATAGAAGATCATTACATGTGATTTACACATCCTGTATGAATTCTTAAACTACAATTTTTAAAATTCAATCTGGTAAATGTGAAAAGGGGAAACCGAGGAGCGAGTAAAATGGACCACTTTCATCAACATGTTTTATGTACTCAATTCTACCCTTATATTTTATTAGCTGTTTTTACTTTCACTTTGAGGCCTGTTTTGGGCACTTGATCCAGTCAGTCACAAGAGCTTAAGAAATGAGAGAAGAAATAGATTAACTGAACATCAAATGTACTCCCCTTTATATCTGATAATGGCAGATCTAAACGTAGCCTCCATGATACTTTGCCATTTTTTCAATTCCTTTGATTCTTTTGCAATTGAAAATACTGTAAGATGACAATAAGTGAAATTTACATTAATAAATATCCATAAAATGTCAAGGCATATCAACAGATGATGCACGTGTGCAACCATCCAACCATAAAACCATGCCTTCCCTGTTAGCTTAAGTGTGCTCCATGCTCTGCATCTCATACTGAGAGAGTAAAGGAGAAATTGAGTTGGGATCTGTCCCGATCTGTGGAATCCTGCATGAATGCTTTAATGCCCAGCATTATAAATTTTTCATGCAGTTGAGGTTTTTACATGAATATTGATCACAACATAAACAAATCTTATCTCTCTCATTTCAAAACATACACCAGGTTTCATTTTCCATTTCAATATTAATTGTTGTGAAATGACAGTATTTTCTGTTTTCACCCATACTTCAAAGATAAACAGGATAAAAATTCTTATGAGAAACATGGAGGCTTACAGTCACCGTTAATATTTCTACAAGGTAGTGTGGGAACTAAAGTGAAACACAAAAGTCTGCAGATGCTGTGATTGTAGTAAAAACACACTGAAATGTTGGAGGAAATTAGTTGGTCTTGCAGTGTGCATAAGAGACAAAGATATATTGCTGAATTTTCAGGCCTGAGACTTCCCTCATGGAAAAGAATAAGCAAAAAGCAGGGAATCTCAGAAAAGAGACAATGCTGGTTGGGGGAGGAGTCCAGACCAACAAAAAAGTGTTAATTGGAAATGATAAGGGAAGAGGTGAGAATTGATTTTGATTATGTGAAAGGTGACAGAGGGAAAAGGGTGAGACAGAGCTGGGGGAAGGTGGCAGGGGAAGAGGTGGGGATGGAGGTTTAATAAAAGCCAGAGAAGTTGATGTAAATGCCAAGATTTCCTTGACAAGTGCTGGCACATTCAATCAGAAGTCACAGCTTCCTGACAGGTGTGTGCTGGGGGTTTTGCAGACTGCCTGCCACTGGCAAACTTCTCAGTGAGTCCATAAGCAGAGTCTGACCTTCCTGGAATTCCCCAGCATGTGATTGCCAGTTCCATACTTTTCAGTAGAGGAAACAGTTTTGAGGAACTTATGTAACCATGGGAGGATATAGTTAAACCGCCTCCTCCCTTTCAACCCTGTGTTACAGCATGCCAGGAAATGGAAATCCATCCTTGCTGAATTCACAGATCAGCACCATAACACCAGGCTGTGGAGAAAAAAAAATTCTGTGAAGTAAATCAATAAACAATTTGCCATCTTTGACAAGTGCAAAGATGATGCAGATTTGTCTTCCAGAAAATCGCAATTATAAACCATCTTGTATGACTGCAGTCACTCCAACACCCACCCCTCCCCCTATCCTTACCCTACACTCCCACCCCTGTCAACCAGAAACTTGGTGTTAGCCTGTACAGTGCAAATGTTTTTCTTTTTATGTCTTCTTATTTTATTAAACTTCTTTTATAATTAAAAAAAAATAATAGTTTGATAAACTTTGGGGTGTTTTGTGATGCTTCAGATAGTGACATTCTAAAATATTATTGATTTTGGCAGTTTTGACAGCTTACTTCGTCTGGGGTACCAACACATTTTGCCTTTCCTGTTAAGGGCCAACCTTGTTTTGAGATGGTGGGACTTATGCCCCAACAACGAAGAGCGTGAGAACATCTGAAAGAATGTTCTCACCTGAAAATCAAAGTTGGGTGGGTCTTAACACTTGAGAAGAGGAAATCATGAACAGCAAGGACGTTCTGGGCCACAATATACTAATGCTGTTTATGACTGGAGAGGACCCAGATAAACTGTTTAAGAACAATTATAATTATGCTTGCTTTGGCAGTACATATACTAAATTTGGAATGATACAGAGATTAACAATTATACATAAGTAAATCACTTAGGATGAAAGAATTGTTGAATAGAAAATGTGAAACATTTCACAAGACATTTGAAAAAATGAAGAAGTGTAAGGTCATCCGTCATTCACTGAGATCATGGCTAATCTTATACTTGCGCGTCAATATCATGTACAATACGCATTACCTAAGAGCCCTAATCCATTAATCTCTGTCTTGAATACCTTCTAAAGTGGTCCTTTGGGATTGAAGATAACTTGCTATAGTGTGGATTGAGGAGTCTCACATGACCTCTCTGTCTGGAATTTAGTTGGAAGTCATACCATCTGCCATTCAAGGCTGGACTCTGCCCACCCATTAGTGCACACCTGACCATTGGCCGCTTTAAATCACTTACTGATCACTTGGGCCGGAATCCCCAGCTTACTGCACTTTAAAAGCTCCTGGATTCTGACTACAAATGCATCTTTATGCCAAGTCACTTAACTGTGGACATTGCCGGAGGAGTCTTTGATAAAGTGTGCTCCACACTTAGAGTGGGACTGTAGTATTGTTTGCAGTACTTAGCATTGAGTGTCCCTCCCTCCCCCACCCCACATTGGTACAGGGAACCAGGAGTGTGCATTTAAGTTCCTGTCTTGTTAGAATGTGTTAGTAACCATATATTACTTAACACTGAGGCATAGACTGAGGTACATGGATTGGGAGTATCTGCTGAAGTCCCTGTCTTGAAAGAGTGTATTAGTAAATTGTGTTGTTTTGTGTCTTCCCCATTACAATTTCCCCATGTGTACAATAAAGATTATTCCTTGTTTGTCAGCTTGTGTTTGGACTTGCATCTCAATGAACCCATCAAACCTGACTGCAGTGCAGGCCAGGTTCCCCAAGCTCCTAGAATGGGTCCTGAATGGCTAGTTGTGATGACACACGGTCGGTGAGAGCATGAAGCCAATCACAGAATGGGCTCTCATTACCAGCATCTACCGGGACGCTCACAGGCAAAACCTCCCTGGGGCCACGAGGGTGACCATCGCCTTGACGGGCCACCTAGTGACCTCTGCCCACCCCGACTTCAAGGGGGTGGTCTTACCCTTGATGAGACTGGCAACTGGTAAGACTGTCTGGGAAACCATCACCCTTCTGGAGGGTCAAGAGTATATGGAGTAAGGAGCACCCGCACAGGTTAGCCGCACCCTCACTAAGGTCAGCAAGAATATTTTCCCACTTCCTCGCATGTGCTGGAGTAGATTGTGCCTGCATCCATGGCTCCTCCACCTTCACCATGTTCGCTTTAGGGCAGGAGCACTGTGGGGGGAAACCCCCACAAGAGCGGAGCACCCATCGCACCACCCACCTCAACCCAGACTACTCAGCCTTCTCCTCCTCCTCCTCTACCAGAGGTGGCCCCTAGTGCAATACAAAATAACCAATTCACAGAATCACACCAGACCCCACCCCTCCCCTACAAGATGGTACAACTCCACTCCTGTCCCATAGGATGGAGGCCAGGTCGCGCAGCGGATCTGTTCAGCTGTACTGTTCCACCCGGGCAACCTGAGGCCATTTATCCCAGTGGCTCTACTCATTAGGGTTAGGGTTAAGGAATACCCAGCACTCGATGCCTCTGATTGATACTGGGGCCGAGCACTCTATTATCCCCAGGAACACAGAGGGGTGGAGGTGACCTAAGGTGACTATAGAGGGGCTCGGGGCTTCAATCCTCACCATTAGAGAAGTCACCCTCTGCCTCTCCATAAGTGGCAAGCCTTCCCATCCCGTCCCCGTCCTGGTGGCAGCCTCGCCTGAGTACATTCTTGGCATGAATTTACTCAAGAGGTAGTTGCTGTGTACTGATAAGGGGAAGTGCACCTTCAGGGTCGCCCAGGCAACCATCGTGGTTAGAGCCACCAAATGGATTCCAGTAAACATCCTCCTCCCTCCCAGGTGATCTGCACCCAGCAGTATTGGAAGCTGGAAGGCATTGAAGAGATTGCTGAAGCAATTGAGGCATTACTCTGTGAGGGGGTAATTAGGCCTGCTGTGTCTCCTGACAAAAATCCCATCTGGCCCATCCACAAAATGAACAGCACGGGGTGCATGACAATAGATTATAGAAGATTTAAAAAAAAATTCCCCCCCATCTCTCACTGCTGACATTCCTGATGTGGTCACCTTGCTGGAGGACATCAGGGGCAGAGACACCAAGAGTTAGTAAGTTAGGGTGGACCTTGCCAACCCGTTCTTTTCTATCCTCTTGAGTCCTGCTTCACATGACCAGTTTGCCTTTACCTGGGGGGTGGGGGGGGGGGAGGATGAGGGGAGACACCCAATACATATTCTGTTGACTGCCCCATGGAAATATCGACAATCCAACATTATGCCATAGATTAATATCCCACTACCACCACCCCCCCACCCCCGACGTCAATGTCACCCATGACATTAATGATATACTCTTCCAGGGCACCAGCAAAGAGATCATGGCACAAATCCTTGATCTCAGGGCTTATGCACGTAGCTGGGCAATCAACCCAGTGAAGGTGCAGGGCCCCAGCCAGATGGTCCTCTTCCTGGCTATTCAATGGCATTCAGGGTAGAAGGACATTTCAGAGATGGCCAAGAATAACATCTTAAACACTGATGTGCCCACCAATAAAGCTGAGATCCAGAGCATCGTCAGCCTTTTAAGCTTCTGACAGCAGCACACTCCCCATCTCACCATGCTGCTGTGCCCGCTTTATACAGTCTCCAGGAAAAAAAGGCCACATTCCACTGGAGCCCTGAGCAGCAGATGGTGTTTGATACGGCTAAGCAGGCTATTGAACAGGTACTGCCACTAGCTTCCCGCCAGACAGGGGTTCCTTTTGAACTCTGTTTCCGCCACTACCACCATGGTTGAGTGGGGTCTCTGGCAGAATATTAAGCTCCTGGCATGCTATCTGGCATTCCTCATCACGGAGCTCCAAAAGGCCAATGAGACTGTAATACTCTGACCTCACCTGCCCATCATGCAATGGGTGGGTCAAGTCCACTTATGACACCCACAAAGAGGCCACGGTCAGCAGTCCTCCATTGTAAAATGGAGATGATATATCGCAGACCAGGCAGAGGCTGGGGTAGAGGCTGGGGCAGAGGGGGTCAGCAGGCTACATGATCAAATCATGTCCCTCCCTGAGAGCAACATCCCACTTTCCAGGGTCTCTGAAGTGCATCCCTCTTCCATATCCTGGGGTCAGCGCTTTGACTCTCTTGACAAGGAACAGCAGCAGCAGGCTTGGTTCACGGATAGCTTGAGTTATTGGAAGAACAGAAGGCAGCTATGGAAAGCAGCAGCTCTATGCCTTAGCAGCAGTAAGAGCCTGACTCAGGAAGGGGTAGGGGGATCAGAACTGGCTGTGATATTGGTTGCAGTTAAAGAGACGACTGGTCTGCTCTATATCTATATGGACTCATGGGCAGTGACAAACAGGATAGTGGGGTGGATGCCTCGCTGGCACGACACTGGGTGGGAGATTCACAGCCGCCCCCTTTGGGGCCAGCAGCACTTGAAGTAAATCTGGGGGCAGGCTGGGCAGAGGGTTCTCAGCATCCACCATGTGGTTGCACATTCCAAAAGGAACATGGCAGAGTTGGTACATAGTGCTGCTGTGGACCTTGCAGCGCAAATCTGCTCAGCCTTTATCCACTCCGACAATATAGACTCCAGTGCCCTGGCAGCATGGGTGCATAGGAAGAGCAGCCACCTGGAGTCCAACAGCATGTGACGGTGGGTGGAGGGCTTAGGAGTAGCTCTTACTCATGACGTGGTGTGTACAGGAATGGATAATTGCACCATCACGGATAAACCTTGGGGATGGCTGATAGATACATCAGGGCATATATGTCATGGCACAGGAGCAGGCCAAGAATGGCAAGCAGACTGCAGGCACTCTCCCATACCAAAAGGAAAAGACCTTCCTCCTAATGATGGTGGACACCTACTCTGGTGTCCTCGTGGCGATGCCCTGTGAGAGTCCCTCTCCTCCATTTATGGAGTTCTGTGGGAAGAACAGTCCAATCAGGGCTCGCGCTTTACGTGGATCAAAATACAAAATTGAGCAGTGGAGGCTGGTATCTTGTGGTTGCTCCACATCCCCTGCTACCCACAGGCATCCAGACTCATTGAGAGGATGAATGGTCTCCTCAAACAAAAGCTGCACATGTTGACACCCAACCACACATTGAAGGGGTGGCTCAGCATGCTCCAAGAAGTGGAGGACCAGTTAAGCTTACACCCCACCATATGCTTTCAAGACAGTTGGCCAATTCAGACCTATATAAAACAGGTGAGGTCGACCCTATGGAGTCTGGTAGGGGGTAGGTGCAGCAACCACAGGGTCCATCTATAAAGGGGGAGGTAATAGCACACGGAATGGGAGGCATGCAATAGTTTGCATTCCTGAGAGAAACCTCATTCTTATGCTACCATAATAACTGAGTGAGATATTCCCTGCCTGCAGACCACTTACACTTCAAACTTAGCACTAAGGAGAGCACATCAAGATGCCTGCAGCATCACCACTACAGATTGCTGCTCTCTCATCGCTGTTTCTGACTATCTTCTACCAGTCGATAGTAGGAGCAGCTTATGTAAAGCACTTTTCAATAATGACACTGTTCCTCTACTCCTCCCCAATAACACCACTTCTAATAATTCCCAATGGTACTTCAGGAAAAGGGGGCACCTCCTGGAAAATACCGGCATGCTCTGCATGCAAGCCTGCTGGGCCAATTGTTGCTTCTCCAGGGGACAGTACCGCAGCAGACACAATGATGGGGGAGCACCGGGTCGATGTCAAATGTCAAATGTCAGATGTCAAATGTCAAATGCCAAATGTCAAATGTCAAATGTCAGATGTCAAATGTCAAATGTCATGGAAACCCTATGGCACCGCATGCTCTGGATGCAAGCCTGCTGGGCCAATTGTTGCTTCTCCAGGGGACAGTACCGCAGCAGACACAATGATGGGGGAGCACCGGGTCGATGTCAAATGTCAAATGTCAGATGTCAAATGTCAAATGTCATGGAAACCCTATGGCACCGCGCACTGCCTGCCCGCAGACAGAGGTGACACTATTGTTGATGTTGGTGGCAAAGGTGCACATGTATGCCAGGCAGGTCAAAGAGTCAGGAACTAAATTTATTTTTCTCTCTCATCCCCTCTCACTGGGGAGGAGTTCCGGCAGCACCCTGATCAATCAGGAACACAACAACCCTGTTCAGTCTTGGAGAGAGCTGGTAGAGTGTTGTCATTTCTCCAAACATCATGTTCCCCTGCTGATGTGCCTTATCTCTCAGTTTAAAGGCACTTGAGTTACCTCTATATTCATTGTATATTTTGGTTTGCATGCTTTATATACACATCATTTAGTTTAAGTATACAGTAGTTATTTGTCAGTTGAAGATTTATTTTTTCTGTTCTTCTTCTTTGGCTTGGCTTCGCGGACGAAGATTTATGGAGATTTATGCAGCCTCACGTCAGCTGCAGGCTCGTTTGTGGCTGACAAGTCCGATGCGGGACAGGCAGACACGATTGCAGCGGTTGCAAGGGAAAATTGGTTGGTTGGGGTTGGGTGTTGGGTTTTTCCTCCTTTGTCTTTTGTCAGTGAGGTGGGCTCTGCGGTCTTCTGGGTGTTGGGTTTTTCCTCCTTTGTCTTTTGTCAGTGAGGTGGGTTCTACAGTCTTCTTCAAAGGAGGTTACTGCCCGCCGAACTGTGAGGCGCCAAGATGCACGGTTTGAGGCGATATCAGCCCACTGGCGGTGGTCAATGTGGCAGGCACCAAGAGATTTCTTCAGGCAGTCCTTGTACCTCTTCTTTGGTGCTCCTCTGTCACGGTGGCCAGTGGAGAGCTTGCCATATAACACGATCTTGGGAAGGCGATGGTCCTCCATTCTGGAGACATGACCTACCCAGCGCAGTTGGATCTCCAGCAGCGTGGATTTGATGCTGTCGGCCTCTGCCATCTCGAGTACTTCGATTTTGGAGATGAAGTCGCTCCAATGAATGTTGAGGATGGAGCGGAGACAACGCTGGTGGAAGCGTTCTAGGAGCCGTAGGTGATGCCGGTAAAGGACCCATGATTCGGAGCCGAACAGGAGTGTGGGTATGACAATGGCTCTGTATACGCTAATCTTTGTGAGGTTTTTCAGTTGGTTGTCTTTCCAGACTCTTTTATAATTTTGTTGATAATGTTATAGATGTGTTGATAATGTTTATAGATGATTGGCAAGTGGTGTGGCCTCTCCATCTAGAACTTTATGGGAATGTGGATTGTTGAGGGTCACATGACCTCTCCGTCTGGAATTTAATCAAGGTGGGACGCTGCCCATCCATTGGTACACACCTGACCATTAGCCCCTTTAAATCACTCAGATGACCATTGGCCTTTTTAAATCACTTACTGATATCCTGGGCCAGGCTGCCCATTTTACTCCACTTTAAAAGCACACCATGTGTTTTGCACATTCTCTCTGCTCCTTGGCCCTGACTATAAATGCTGCTCTATGCCAGGTTGCTTAACTATGGACATTGTTGGAGGAATTGTTGGTAAGGTATTGTTTAGCAGTACTTAGTATTGAAGCACGCCCCATCCCCACCCCTGCATCGGAATCGGGAATGTGTGTTTAAGTCACTGCCTTGTTAGTGTGTGTTAGTAACCATATATTTCTTAACACTGAAGTGCACCCAAAGTCTCTGGATATAAAATAAACTGGCCCAAGAGTGAGATTTTACCTTTAGGCAAAGGAGACTATACCCAATGTCAATATGGCAGTTAGTTTAATTGGGCCAAATCTAATATGAAGTATTTGGGGATTAGATTTAATAGTAATTTGAATTATTAATTATCTCCCCTTACTGCAGAAAATTGAGGAGGACATACATAGGTGGGTAAACCTGCTCATCACATTACTGGGCAGAGTAAATTATGTAAAAATGAAGGTGATGCTGAGACTTTGATACTTGTTTCAATCCTAGCCTATCCCCACTACTTTTTAAAAATTCTTAATGGACCTCATTCATTCCTTTGGTCAGGTAAAGTTTCTAGAATTTCCAAGGATAAATTGACCTGAGTTTATAAATTGGGAGGGTTAAAATTACTGAATTTAAAAAAAAAATATTATTTAGTTGCACAAATTCGTTTTGTTGCTGTTTTTTTTTAATGTGGTGATTCCTTCCTGGGCTATAATTGGCTTGCACATGGTAGGAGAGGAGATGGCAGAAGAATTTATTTATAAATGGAATTTGAAATTAATTAAAAGGATAACAAATAATCCATTATTGAACCATGTAATTTATATTTAGGATAAAATTAAACAATCTGTGGGATTATCCTCAAAGATGCTTCTATCTCAAAACAGTTCAATACCATGACTTTGGATAATAGTCTTGGTGACCTGGTACTAACATGGTATCAGGTGCATTTAAGATTGTTATGATCAACAGGGGCAGTTTATCTTTTGAGGGAATGAAAAATAAATATAATTTACCAAACAACACATTCTTCTACTATCTCCAATTGCAATCTTTTTTGAGGGAAAAGTGGGGATCATTAATGATTCTACCAATGTGCTTAGACATGGAAATTCTAATTAAAAAGGGGAATGAAACCAAATTTATCTCCTTCATATATATGAACCAAGATCAAAGCAAAAAAATCTAGACTACATAGATTGAGGGAGAAATAGAATCAGATTTGGGCATTGCAATCATTCCACATTGCTGGTCAGATCTACGTGTAGATAGTATGATTCCCTTAATTCTAGATATAGACTGATTCACTGAAATTTTCTGAACAGATTATAATCTCACATTTCAAAAGATGCACACAAAAAAAAAATTCTGATGGCTTTTTTATGTTCTACCTGGTTATGCACAACACTAAGTCCCTTTTGGATAGAATTGGGGAAAGTGTTGACAAAAATTGTGGGGGTGAACTTCCCTCTAGACCTGGAATTTTCTTCTGGGGAATTTGGCAGTTATAAAAGTTACTTCTCCAGAAGTAAATAGAAATTTATTAAAATTGCATTGTCAATAGCCAGGAAATGTATAGCAGTAACATGGAAATCCGATTTCCTACTTCACATTGATCATTGGAACATGGACATGCAAAGTTGTATTCCCCTTGAGAAGATTACATATAGTATTAGGTAAAGGTATAGTATGTTCATTGAAATTTCAGCCCACAGGTCCATGCTGCCCACTTTATGCCCTATTACCCTATACCCTGGTACTTTTCAAATGATAGGAGGAAACTGGAGTCCCCAGGGAAAACCCAAGCAAACACTGGGCAAAAGTACAAACTCTTTGCAGACAGCATGGAATTCAAACTCCAGTTCTGATCACTGGCACTGTAAAGGGGTTGCTCTAACCATTATGCCAACTGTGCTGCCCCAAATGTTGGAGATTCTAAGGTGAGAGCAACACAGGAAGTGAATACTCTATCACAGATTGAACAGAAGGTACTTGACTGGGAAGGTTAATTGATGAGCTGGTGTGCTATTTCAGGCACAACCCACAACTGCATGCTTCTGATGCATGGGTTCAAGGTATCCAAATTATTTTCCACTGAGCAATTATTGGTGTGGAATATTCAAGAGGCAGTGGGAATGTTGTACTTTTTCAAGGAGACTTTGAGAACATTCTTGAGATTTATTCTCTTTTTCTGCAAGACAGCAAAAATAGAGCTGATTTGGAATGAGTATGTTTTGAGCAATTGAGGTTGGAAATTTGACTGACATGGTGTGAAGAATGGAATGACAGATCTGGGGATGTTGGCCTGGGAGAGGACACTGACCTGGGTTCACTTACTCAAATTTTGTTGGTGGTTTTGTGTTCAATTTCTGAGCAACAAACATCAATCTTTCATAATTAAAAAAAAAAATCCAGTGTGAAAACTGTGGTGCAGGTAGTCAAAACATGAGGTGTACAAAGGTTATCAAATCAAACTAATGACTTGCTAAACATCTTCCATATTTTACACCCAAATTAATTTGCACAAGATACCCTTTGACAATAATTGATTTCTTATCAGGACTGAAAAAGCAGGTTTAACTCCGGTTTGTCATGTGCATAAATTATATTTGCATAGGAGTGCCTTTGAAAGTATACTGTAAAACTGGTAAAAATGCGTATCACTAATAACTAGAATAAACCAGCAGAAAAACAAACAAAAAAATTTTGCAAACAGTGACATAACTTTGAAAACAACCTATTATGGTACATAGATATTATAACTTATTTCTCACCCAAAACTTATCTTGATTTTTGTATTGGAAAGAGCAAACAATGAAAAACTAGAGCAAATTTGAGCTGCAACACTATGATTTATAGGAAAACACCAGATTGACATTAGCACTATTGAAGCAACCTGGACACAAAGAAGTTTTCTGGCCCCTTGTGTACATAAATTATTTTCATCTCCAAGAAATCTTTTTTAAATTTTGTTTTGGGTTTAGCCATCCCTTTAACTTCTGATAAAAGATTATTTTAATCAAGAAAAAAGTCCTTCCTCATGGACCCAGGGAGAAACAGGAGCAAGACAAAACATCAGTATCATCTTCTCCCCAGGCCATCATTTACTATGCACTACCTCAACCCTGAACCTTTGAACCATTACATACTGGGTGTTCATTCAGCATCTGTAAAGAACAAGATGCTTGCAGAGACAGAATAAGCACTGGGAGTTTAAACATCAAATTTACCTGTGTAAATTAGAAACACACAGCCTAATTTCAGTGTTTCTAACTGAAACTCCAGGTGTGTACCTGATAATTACCATGAATTTCTAATTTCACACTCATGACAAGGAACTTTTTGGACTGCAGATGGAATGAAAAACAAACTCCTGGTGGAATGATTGGTCAACCAGCATCTGAGAAAGAAGAGTGGGTTTGAATCAGGTTGAGAATCTGCATCAGAATGCACTGAGGAACTCTCCTGTGTATCCTACACAATCTGAACAGGTTACTTTGTGTGACAAAAATTAGTCTTTGACTGACATAGAAGCACAAAACCGAACTACAATGAGGCATTTCTGCTGCACTAAAATATCAATCTAGATGCGTCAGAGTTTTAAGAGAACTGAGTAACGAGAACAATCAGAGTAAATGCCCAATACTTGAGAAACCCAGCAGGTCAAACCGTGTACGTTATATAGCAAAGACAATGATACAAAATCGACATTTTGGGCTTGAGCCCTTCATCAAAATATGGAATAATGATGGCAGGAGTCTGAACAAAAAGGTGGGGGGAAGGTAGGAGAGGAGCATGGTGCCAAAGTCAGGAGGGAGTAGGTGGAGAAGGGAAGGAGGGCAGAGCAGCAAGCAATGGGAGGAGGGATGGTGAGGTGAATAGAGATTGAAGCGGTGGAGAGGTGAGGGGAATAAAGACAGAGGGAAGGAAAGAATGGAGAATAAGTTAGAAGAAACTGGAGAAGTTGATGTTAATGTCATCTGGCTAAAGAGGGCTCAGATGGAAAATCAGGTGCAAGCCTACATAGACAAAGGTCTCTTAACTCTTCACTATATTGATGGCTATGTCAGGGATGCCTCATGCACCCACAATGTGTTTGTCAACTTCATACACTCCGCTGCCAACTTTCACCCCAGCCTCCAATTCATCTGGTCCATTTCTGACAACACTCTCCCCTTTCTGGATCTCTCTGTCTCCATCTCTTGAGATATATTTTACAAACCTACCTACCCTCACAACTACCTTGACTACACTTGCTCTCGCCCAGTCCCTTGCAAGGATTCTATTCCCTTCTTACAATTTCTCCATCTCTGCCACATCTGTTCCCAAGATGTTGTCTTCTTTTCCAGGTCATCTGGAACATCCGCGTTCTTCCACAAAAGTGACTTCGCCCTCCATCACCATCAACTCAGCCCTCACCCGCATCTCTTCCATTTCCCCTTCATCTGCCCTGACCCCCTCTGCCCATAAATTCAACAACCACACGATTCTACTTGTCCTTAACTACCACCCCACCAGCCTCTGCTTCCAACACATTATCCATCAGACTTTCTGGCACTTACAACAAGACCCCACTACCAGACACATCTTCCCCTCATCTCCTCTCTGCCTTCTATAGGGATTGCTCCCTCCATGTTTCCCTTTTGCACTCATCTCTCCCCATCAATTGCCCACACCACCCCCTCCCCACCACATTCTCTTATGGCCACAGGAGATACCACACACACCCACACCTCCTCCCTCACCATAGTTCAGAGCCCCAAACAGGCCTTTCAAGTGAAGCAACACTTCATTTGTGTATCTGCAGGACTGATTAATTGCATCCAATGCTCCCTTTGTGTCTTCTACATCATAGAGATTGGGTGCAGACTGGCAAATAGCTTTGCTGAGTATGTTCACTCTGTCTGCATCAGTCTCAATGGACATCCCAGTGGCCAACCATTTCAGTTCTGCTTCCCACTCCCATACTTGCATGTCTGTCCATAGCCTCATGTACTTTCCCAATAAGATCACCTGTAAATTGGAGGAACAACACCTGGTCTTCCATCTGGGCATTCTACAGCCAGATGGTTCAAACATTGACTTCTCTGATTTCTTCTAACCTACTCTTCATTCTCCATCCCTTCCCTTCCCCGTCCTTTTCCTGAGTTCTCCATCCCTTCCCTCTTTATTCACCTAACCATCCTTCCTCCCCTGCTTGCTGCTCTGCCCTCCGTCCTTTTTTTGCTATATAAAGTACCCTGTTTGACCTGTTGCGTTTCTTCAGCTTTGTTTTTAATGAACAGCAGAATGCAAACTTTTGTATTTTACTTGACTCGCCTATGATATCAGAGGACAGATTGAAATAAACCTATTTGAAGAAATGTGGTATTTACAGCCTTGAAAATGATATATTCAAATAGAGTTTTACTCAGCTGTCACTGTACTTGATATTAAATTATGTTTAAAAAAGAACAGAATGCCCAGAAGCATTTTACACCCAACAAAGTGGCTCTAAATGATTATGGGAGAAAAAAAACTATCTCTGCTGGATATCTGGAATGAACCAAAAAAAATACTGGAAACACTCTACAAGACAGGTAGCATCTGCAGAAAGAAAACCAACACCTTTCTTGTCTTCTAAATAAATCCCTTTGATATCTGAGGTGTCTCTTCATTATTCCTCATTATTCTTCATTTCATTATTTTTCATTATTCCTCAGTTATTTAAATCTATTTGATCGATTCTGATGTCTTCAACCTGAAACCTTTGCCTTTCCCTGCATGTTTTCCCATCCAGCAGAGTGTTTCCAGGATTTTCTGAAATTAAAAATTCTGTCACTGTCTTCCAAGGATTAATGGAACAAAAACACTTAATTACATAATTACTAAGTTTGAATGGTTGGTTATACATCAAGGAATTGAACAATGAATTTAAGATGTATTTACCTTAAGAAAATACTTTTGAAGCAGAAGAAACTGTCTTGGTTTTGGGCCATTATTAAAACAAAACACAAGGTCAATTTCCATAACAGTACACTTTTACCCCCTCCATAAATCTTCGTCTGCGAAGTCAAGCCAAAGAAGAAACACTTTAAACACATCTTCTCACAGTTCCTGTCACATTCTATGGAAAGGACAAGATGGGACTGATGAAAAAGGTTTGATTGCACTGTTACACCTAAAGTCTGGCTGTAGACTAACCTGGGGTCCAACTCGCACACACCTTCCAGAAATGTCAATGAGATGAACAATTAAATACGAAACAAAAATTGCTCAAAATACTGAGCAGGTCTGGCAGCAACTGTGGAAAGAGAAACAGTTAACATTTCTGGTTCAAGACCTTGATTTCTGACAAACTTTATTTCATATTTCCAGCATCTGTGATACTTGTTATTTCTAGATGACCAAGCAGTTTATTTTGATGGTGTTGGTTGGACCTGTAGTCCAAGAAACTGAGAGTTCTTCCAAACCTTTTTCAAGAAATTGTAATATTTTGCATCAATCTGAATTGGGAAGTGGATCATATCTTTTTTCCAAAGATCCAAAAAAAATACACAGTACAACCTCAGTACTGTTATGAAGTGTGAGCAAATATTACAAGTCAAATTCCAGAGTGGGACTCATAATTATAGCCTCCTGGTTCAGAAGTGAGTGGTCAGAAACAACATCTTCAGGACAAATTTTAATTAGTGATCAACAATATTAGGCAAATTATCAGTAAGTGCTTTGCCTGACCAGTGCAGGCATTAAGTGTTGTACTGAGCAGTGGGAGAGGAACATCATTTGAATAATGTAACCCTCACTGGTGTGAAGGAAAGAATGGATAGAAATTTGTATTTTTACTAAATGAATGGACAGAATGAGCCAATTAGATCTTTCTGATTGATTCCTTCCTATCCTTTCCACAAAATGTGTCTGGTACATTGGGAAGATGTGATTAAACAAAGTCAAAGTTCAACGATACTATCGTAGAAATTGACCTTGTGTATTGTTTTAATAAGGGGCCAGAACTAAGGCAGTACATTGATTCTCAGTTACATTGCACTGGAGAGGGAAAGGAAGGGTCTGTAGATGCTGAAGAAAATTCAGAGAGAATCAGTGGCCTGGCATATCTCGGAGAAGGTACAAAACTCACTGCACCATTGGTTGTGTGCCAAAACTCTTCAATTGGATAATATGCCTCATAATCAGCCTGAAGCACTGTGTGATTTGATTTTTTTCATGAAACTAATGCAGAAATTGATCCCTAGATATTATAGCATTCAGTGAGATGTGTCGTTGGAGACATCGTACAGTACTGCACTTTAAAAGTCAGCATCAAGTCATCTCAATTATACCTTTCCCTGATAAGACTTCCAAGGATTAATGGAACAAAAACACTTAATTACATAATTACTAAGTCTGAATGGCTGGTTATACATCAAGGAATTGAATAATGAATTTAAGATGTATTTACCTTAAGAAAATACTCTTGAAGCAGACTGAACTGTCTTGGTTTTGGGCCATTATTAAAATAAAACACAAGGTCAATTTCCATAACAGTACACTTTAAACCATCTTCCCACAGTTTCTGTCACATTCTATGGAAAGGACAAGATGGAACTGATGAAAAAGGTTTGATTGCACTGTTACACCTGAAGTTGTTCTTGGGTGAAGAGCACTTAACTTTTGGGCACTGTCACATCCTGCTTTGTTTTCTTTCTACCTCCTGATGAAACAGGAATCCACGGATCCATGATTTCAGTTATGAAAAGGGAGGTGATAAGTTTTCATTGTTCTTTTGAAAATAAATTCTGGCAGGCAGGGAGGATCAAGAACCTATCAAGTGTTCCTTGCAAGATGTCTTAGAGGGCGTTGGGACGGCTGTATGGGAATTGGTGTCGTGTTGATTCCATTATGCAGTAATCAAAGCTTGGATCTACGTAATATTGAGTTGGAAGGCAGTGCTGGGAAAACTCAGGATCTGTATTACCTGGCTGATTATTCTGTGACTGAAGAGTTGAGTTCACCCAAAGGCAGCAAAAAAACTACATTAGCTTGTCCTCTCCTTCAATTGAAGAAACCAACCCCTCCAACTGCACCAGCCTCACCTCCACCTGATCCAATGATTCACTGACTTGAGCTACTAACTTGACACAACTCAGCATTGTGACATCATCATCAACTTGGATCAACAAACCTGTTTCCATGGCTACAACAGAGGTTACTTGACTTTTCCCACTCTGTAACCTCCACCCACCAATTGACCTTCAGCCTGACCCCTTTACTAATAGCTTAATCCACAACCTTTCCACTTTTCCTCAGACCTCTCCCCCATCCAGAATCAGCTCTGCATTTAACATGAAGAACTAACAAAACTCAATGACTCAGGCAGCATCTGAGCCTGCCCTTTCTCTAAACCTTGTTGTTTCACTAATAATATTGGGTTTGCTGGGCATTTCCCAGTCAGCTAGACTTTTTGACTTTACTCAGACTTTGCAACTCTTACAACACATTATAGAAACTGCCCCTTCACAATCATTTTTTTTTCACCTCTCAGAGAAATTCCTTTTCCACAAATCGTTTTCTCTGCGCTCAACTCTAATTTGTGGCTCTTATTCTGATGAAGGGTCACAGACTTGAAAAATTAACTGTTTCTCTTTCCACAGATGCTACTTGACTTCCTGGATTTTTCAGCATTTCGTGTTTTATTGGTTTTCATGGACTGCATTTAACCTGACTTGCTTTGTACATTCCATGTCTTGCACCTTGCATCAAGCCTGTTCAGGGTAAAAAGGCTCAAAGTACAAAGGCTCAGATCTTATACAATGTTGAATCTCATACCACCAGGCCCTTGAACAAATTGTTTATCTGGAGCAGCAGTCACATGGGCAGACATATCTCATGTCTGTATGCTTTAAGTGACTTCAGTGGATTGTGAGTGAACAGAAGAAATAGAAGTAAGCCATTTAACCCCTTGTCCCTGCTGCCATTCAAATCAGAATCATGGCTTGTATTTTAACTCTGTGTCACTTTCCAGACTAACTCAACATCCCCAAATCCCCTCAACACCTTTTGACTTATCAATCTGTCTTCAATATTCTCAGTCGACTTTATTCACTTTGTTGCCAGTTCCTACCCTGACGCCAGCAACACTCTGTCCATTTTCTCTCTCTCTCTCTCTCTCTCTCTCTCTCTCTCTCTCTCTCTCTATCATGGGAGACAACTCTCCACAGACAATTCCCACAGCTACTTTTTCACACCCTGCTCCATTTAAGGATTCCATTCCTTTCTGGCAATTTTTTCATCTCCATCACATCTGCTTCCAGGACAAGGTATTCTATGTGAGATCATCCAGAATATCCTCCTTCTCCAAATGTGGTTTTCCCTCTACCTCCATCAACTCAGCCTTCACCTGCATATCCTCCATTACCTGCACATCTCCCCTAGCCCCCTCCACCCCCATGAGCAACAAGGACTGGATTCTCTTTGTCCTCACCTACCACCCTACCAGCCTCTGCATCCACCTCTATTTTCACATGATCCCACCACTCTCCTCCCCTCTCCACCTTCCACAGGGACTGCTCCCTCTGTGACTCCCTTGTCCACTCCCCTTTCCCCACCAATTGTCCCCTTGGCAGCTACCCCTGTGACCACAGGAGATGGTCCACTTGTGCACACAGGTTCTCGGTCACCACCATTCAGTGCCCCAAACAAGTTCTAAATGAAGGAACATTTCATTTGTGAATCTGCAGCGGTCATCGACTGCATTCGGTGCTCCCATTGTGGTTTACATCAGAGAGATTGGCCACAGACTGGGAGATCGCTTTGTTGAGCAACTCAGCTCTGTCCACCTCAATAGCAGATATTTCCCAGTTAACACCCATTTCAATTTCCCATCCCATTCCCTTGCTGACATGTCTGATCATGGTCTTGTGTGCTGCCAGACTGAGACTACCCACAAATTGGAGGAACAACACCTTATTTTCTGTCTGGCTACTCTCCAACTGGATGGCATTAAAATCATCTTCTTTGGTTTCTGTTTAAACCCCACCCCCTTCTTATTTCCCCTGTCTCCTTTCCCCCATATTAGTGGAATTAGCTGACAGATGCAGTGTGCAGGGTTGAAGGGGTCCTCAGTTATTTTGTGCATCCTCTTCAGTTTACAATCCTGGTAGATTACGTCAACTGGGGGAGAGGTGCGGTGGGAGGTGTAGGAGACCCCAGTAATCGTCTTTGCCACTCTTATAGCCTTGTTGATTGACCTCCAATCCACTTCTCTATTGTACCACACTGTGATGCAGCTGGTCAGAATGCTCTCAATACAGCTCCTACAGATGGTTAACATAATGGTGGCCAGTAGCCTTGTCCACTGCAGTGACTTGCCGAAGAAACTTGCCCCATCAGCGTTTTCCAGATGATAACTTCTTTCTTTCAGGTCAACACAGAGTTCCTTTTCTGTTTCCCTTATTTCAAGTGAAACCTTATACAGTCAGCCATCTTCACTTGTATGGACCACAAGGGCTTTGACAAAGCTGAACTAAGAACTCACAACCTGTCTTCAAAGTGGGTTTTTTCCACAAGCTTGCCAGCTTGTCATCTTCCAGTTCCAGCGCACACACTCTCTCTCTCACTCACACTCTCTCTCTGAAAAACTTGTTTGACTCTCTCTGCTTCAAAACCACATTTCCTTCCTCGAACAGCAAACTTCACTCCAGACAGACTGTGGCGCAGTTCACCTGTTGCTTTCCAAAACAATAATCCATTACTCCACAGCGTGTCCAATTCACACCTACTTGTGAAGTCTCTATAGGCATTCTTCACGTTTTTGCAAAGGCACTCAGAGTCTGGACTGTCTGGCTTGAGCAGAGCTCAGGCATTTTAAATGAGATCTGTTTTGAAGTGTTTGTATGTGACATACACTAAAAACTGCCACAAAATATCTCCTTTTAAAACATATCTATATACAATATAAAATATAACATAATCCATCACAATTGTGAAAAGCTACACTTTAAAATTCAGATTTATCGTTAGAGTACATACATGACATCACCTCCCTCTTCGCCATTCAGGGCCTCAAACAGTCGGCAACACTTGTGAATCTGCAAAGATGATCCACTGCATTGGGTACTCATGCTGTAGACTCTTCTACATCAGAGTGAATGGACCCAGACATGACATTCTGTCCGCTGCAATAGCAGGGATCTCCCAGTGGACACCTACTTCAATTCTCTGCCCCAGTCTTATGCTGATATGTCCGTCCATAGTTTAATGCACAATCAGAATAAGACCATCCACAATTGGAGGAACAATACCTCATATTCCATCTGAGCACCCTCCAACCAGATGGCATTCATATTTGCTTCCCTTTCCCTATTCCTATGTCTCCTCTAGCTCTGTCAATATATCTCTCTCTTTTCATATCCCTCTCTCCTTTCCTCCAGCTCTGTATTCAGAGACACCCTTCCCCATCAATTCTCACCTTTCCTCACTTGTCCTCCTCCTGCCCTTTCTTCTCTTCTCCCCCAGCCTTTTAATTTGGTCAACTGCCTGCTTTTGAAGGGGTCAGGCTCAAAACATTGGTTATATCTTTAACTCCTATGGACGCTGCATGACCTGATGAGTTCCTCCAGCATTTTTCTGTTTTTACTAAAATCGCAGGATGTGCAGGGTTTTGTGATTCAATCCATATCCTTCTATTCCCTGCATGCTTATGTGTCTGCCTGGACATCTTTTAAGTGCTGCTATGGTATCTGCTTCCGTCAGTACTCTGAGCAACTGTTCCAGGCACCCACCATTCTCTGTCAAAAAAAATTACCACACATATCTCCTTTAAACAGTAGTTCTCAACCTTTTTCATTCCACTCATATATCACTTTAAATAATTCCTATGCCATAGGAGCTCTGTGATTAGTAAGGGACTGCTTAAGGTGGTATATGAGTGGAAAGAAAAAGGCTGAAAACCACTGTTTTAATCGTACCTCATTGACTCATTATATGCAGGGTTTCATAACTCCAAAGGAAATGGGAAAATGACAATTTTCCTCAAGCAAAATATTTCAGTAACGATTAGGTCAAGAGTAATGATTCTCAACCTTCCCTTCCTACTCACATACTGATGGCATAGGGATTACTTAAAGTGGTGTGTAAGTGGAAAGAAAAAGGTTGAGAACCACTGCTTTAAACTTTCCCATCCTCTCACTTTAAATGCATGTCATCTGCTACGTAACATTTTCACTCTGGGTAAAGGATTCTAACAGTCTACCCCACTCCTGCTTCTCATAATTTTATAAACCAATTAGATCTTCCTTCAGCCTCCAATGCTTCAGAGAAAACAAAGTTTGTGCAACTTTTCCCCATGTTTCATATCCTCCAATCCAAGCAACATCCTGGGAAATTGCTTTCCAAAGCATCCACATTTTTCCACAATGAGGAGACCGGAATTGCACAGAATATGGCAAAATGGCTGAACCATAATTTTATGTACTTCCAACAGAGTTTATCAAAGTTTTTATGGATTTGAAAATTATTCAATGAGAGATGTAAATTCAAAGTTTCAATAACATTGCACATATTAGGGATTTTGCACAGTCTTTGCTGTTTTGATACATGATGGCATCTGATACTTAAAATAGAGATTAGGATCAGGAAAAACATACAGATTTGTCATAAAGAGCAGGAATTGTCACATTGCCATCATATCCTTGGAAATGTATGAAACATGTCAAATAGGTCAGAAATGAGTCTGAAGCAGAAAGAGAAAGTTGAATGTTTTTTGGAATTTATCAACCAAATTCTCCAACTACAAATGACCATCTCAATCATGTGCCTGCAACTGCAAAATTAATTGTACCCAAGATAATGAATAACATCAAGTCTGAGGCCAGGGTCATTTTTAGGGAGTGAGAATTTACAAAAGGGAAAGGTCTGGAGTTTGGAGGCCAGAGTTAGACATAAGGGTTGAGGCTTGGGAATATGGAAAATAGTGGTGTTCAGGCCTCGGGATGTTAAGGGTGTCTTAAGTTCGGAGCATTTTAGTTGGCTGCCTTTGCTTGGCGCTGTGAGGTGCAGATGGCTCTGTGTACATTTCCCACTACTTGATGCAGGCAGTCACTAGACTGAAAGACCTATTATGCCCTGGATATACTCTCTTCTCCCTCCTTCCATCGGAAGAAGGCTTGAGAATGTGAATGCAAACACCAATAGGCTTGAAGACTGTTTCTTCCTCACAGCCGTCAAGCTCCTTAATGAAACCCATAATAGTGTCAACATATGCCCTTGCTTAATGACAATTGTTCTTCCTTTTCATTGTAATCCTATATTCTGTAAATTTTGCTTTTCACATGGTTATATGAAAATGTCAGAGATAACCTGTTAGTCTGTTCACAGAAGAACACTGCTCACAAGGCATGACAAATAAACTTAAAGTGGGAGATGGCTCATGGAGATGGAAACTTAGATGGGGCATGGAAATGTATGCAAATCAAAACCCATGGGTCCAGGAATGGCTACAGCTCAGAGCTAGTAAGGTGTGGGAATAATTGGAGATTGACACCGGAGAGTTCAATAGCAAGTGCAAGAGATCATAGTGTAGATTATGTGATTGGAGCAGGGTGTCAGCACTTGGGAAGGGTATCCTGGATAAAGGTGCTGAATTGATCCAGGTTGAGACTGAATCAGGGTCTCAACCAGGAAAGGTTGACTGTCCATTTTGCTCCACAAATGCTGCCTAACGTCTAACATGGAACTACAAATGATGGGCAAGGGTCCTCAATGAGTACTTATCCTGTTTTTACATGAGGACTGGGGAATTTGGGAAAGTCAATGGCAGTGCCTTGAAAACAGTCAGTATTATAGTTGAGGAGGTTCTGAAGGTCCTGATGCATCTGAAGAAAGACAAATCTCCAGAACCTGATCAGATCTCTCCGAGAACAGTGTGGGATGCTAGCGAGGAAATTTCAGATACCCTGGCTGTGGTTTATGAGTCATTGTTAGGTTCAGGTGAAGTGCCATAAGACTGGAGGGTGGCAAATGTTGTGTCTCTATTCAAGAAAGGCTAAAGGGAAAAGCCTGGGAACTACAGATCAGTGAGCCTAATATATGTGGTTGGTAAATTAGTCAAGAGTATTTTGAGGGAGAAGTCATGCATGAACTTGGGCAGTCAAGGGCTGATTTGGGGTAGTAAGTGGGAGGTCATGTCTCTCAAATCTGATTGACTGTTTTGAAGATGTGACCAAGAATGTTGATAAAGCCAGACTTGTAAATGGATTTCCGCTGAGGATTCAAAAAGGTTATGCACAATAGGCTGCTTTGGAAGGTTAAGTTGCATGGGATCCAAGGTGAGATAGAAGAATAGGGACAAAACTGGCTTCACAGAAGAAAGGTGAGGGTGATGGTGCAAGGTTTTTTTTTCAGATTGGAGGCCTTATAACTAGTGATGTGCCACAGCGTTTGGTGCTGGGCCCATTGCTATGTGTCACCTATATCAATGATTTAGATGATATGTACATGATTAGCAAGTTTGTGGATGATATAAAAGAGTCTGCTATTGTAGATAGTGGATATGGTTGCCAGCTTTCAGCTGGAGCTTGATGTGCAGGTGGGCAGAAGAATTGTTGATGGAATGTAATACAGGTGTTGAATTTTGGGAGGCCTAACATGTGCAGGAGGGATCTGGGGAATGCTGCAGAGCAGAAATCATGGAGAACAGGGACCTACTCTTTGAAAGTGGCATCTCAGATCGATAGGATGGTTAAAGTGGCTTTCAGTACATTGGCCTTCATCAGTCCAAATGATGAGTATAGAAGTCGGAAGGTCATGCTGCAGTTGTATAAGATATCGGTGAGGCCTGATTTGGAGTATTGTGCTCAGTTTTGGTCACCATAGGGCAGGAAAGCTGTTGTCAAGCTGGAGAGGATGCAGAGAAGATTTGAGGATGTTGTTAGAAATCAGGGGCCTGAGCTCCTGAGTAGGCTTGGGTTTATTTCATTGGAGTGCAGGAGAAGGAGGGAGATCTCAAAGATTATACAAATTCATGAGGGGAATAAATTATGGGCACACAAAATCTTTTGCCCAGATTATTGGAATTGGCAATCAGAGGACATAGATTTAAGGTGAGGGGGGAGAGATTTAACAAGAACCTGAGGGGCAACTTGTTTACAGAGGGTCATCGGTGTATAAAATTAACTACCGGAGGAGGTGGTTTGAGGTAGGAACTATTACAATATTGAAGAAAAAAAATGGATAGGATGGGTTTGGAGGGATTTCGGCCAAATGCAGGCAGCTGGGACATTTTTTGTTGCTGTGGGTAAATTGGGCTGAAGAGCCTGTTTCTATGCTGCATCCAGAAGTCTTTTTATAGTTTTAAAAAAGCGAATGTAAAGGCTTCACTTGCCTTCATAAAAGTTCTGAGGGTGGATTCAGCAGGCAAACTCTGATTTGTCTAGAGGGGTACATTCAGAGGTGGAGCAACTCTCTCCACCTCCTTCATAAAGGCAATGCTGCTGAAAGCGGCTGGAAAAGGGGGGGCTGATGACCTTGTGATGATCTTGTGATGATGTCATCAGCCTGCGACCCAGGAGTGCGAATTTTCAAGTGCTCAGTGTGTTCAGATACTTCACATCAATCACATCATTACTCTGTTCATATTAGTAATGTCTAAAGTCTTTTTGTTCTTTTGGGTAGGAGGGAATGTCTAGTTAATTTTTCACATGCCGGTCCTTATGGATGATATCACGGTGACCGGCAATGCTACTGCACCACTCACCCCACCTACCTCAGCTCTGGAAGACGCTGCTCTATGAAGGCAAAGCTGGATCTGCCTTATAGGCCTTCTCCATAAAAAGGTAAATACATCTTTTTTTCTCGTTGAGCCAGTTTTTATGCAGGGTTGCACCATAAAAAGGCCTTATGACTCCTCCAACAGTTTATTTTTTCCCAATTTCCAGCATCTGCAATCTCTTGTGTCCCCAATATTAATCCTTGTCTCAACTGTAAAAATGAATAAAAAAGATGCTCTGCATGAACATTTGGAGATCTGTAACACATTATTGGGACAGTCTTTCAGAATACCACCACATAACACATGTAACAGATCTTAAAATTTCTTTCAGCTTTCATAGATTCTTTGAAATAGCTATTAATCTGATCAAAGACCTTGCCTGGAGTAAGAACAAATAGATCACAGTTGTTCTCTTTAACACAGCATTATCAAAGGTTACTTTGGCAACTATGCCAGAGGCATAGCTTAGCATTCAAATCAACAAATGAAGCAGGGTTGTATTTTCTTCCACCCTGGTGCTGTGACATAATGCCCGTGGTGCTGGGCAGCATTATGATGCACTGGCGTCATTTTAAGGCCCGCTTCTGAGTGACTGCTTCTCCCGATAAAAGCACAATGTAAAATGGGAACACTTCCATCTTCTGTAATAATCTTTGTTCCAGAAGTTTTCAGAAATATTCGCTGAATTATCAGCAACTGTAAGGGTCCAGTGGGTCCAGTCCAAGAACTTGTGCAGAAAGTGTAAAATCAGGGGTAATGAGTCCGTAGGATATTCTGCCCCCTATCTACAAACCACTTTGCAGCAGAATCTGAGAGCTAGTGTTGCCAAGAGATGCAGAGCCCAACAAAGAGAAGAAAAAGTAGCTAATTGATTTTTAAAGTTGTCGATTTTAATCTCTATGTGATGAAAAACTACTAAAATAATTCTTCTGTGTTGGAGCATGTTGGATAAACTAGGATTGACATAAAGACGTTCATGTTCATAATGAATTGATGCTTCAAGAAATATTCTTTCTCTTCTCACCCTATCACTTTAACAAAAAGATCAAAGTGTACAGACAGTAGACCCTTTCAAACTGGAGTTAACTTGGAAATTTGCCCAGTTAGCGTCCCAGTTACGCGGCAGTTAGAAAGGGTCTGACCCAGTCAGCCCCGTTGGAATCTAATTGGGTCCCTAAATCTACCTCCAAGGTAGTCAGAGAACCCAGTTAAACTTACCTAGGTTGTGTCCACAGGCGATTTGAAAATGAAAATGGCCGACCCGCTTATTCCAGTGACATCAGTGCTTGTGTGCATTGGGCAGCCAGCATCTGAACATCTGGCAGTACTTCCGGTGAGTAGGACTCCCCTTAAATCAAAATCAGGTAGACCCCCTGCAATTTAAAAGGTGTTTCCAGAACCTTTACCCCAATAATCACACTCTGGTCGCAGGAGGGCTACCCAGGTGCTACAGTTTAAAAGATGCGAGTGGGAGAATGGTGTACTCACAAATAATCAAGTTAAATGACTCAGAGATTCAGCAAATATTTTCCTTCCACTCATAATTCACATCCACTCATACTGGGTGTCGGTTTTGAAAGATGGCAATTCATGCTGGGTGTCAGCAGTCCTCTACAACCTTGCCCAATTGTATTATCTTTCCACATCAGGCTGAATGTCAGCAGGCCATTTAATACCCTGTAATTTAGACAACCCCCTTCTGTTAAATATTACAATCAGGCCAAACAATACTCCTCTCCAATCACTGTTCCCTTCCTCCTACCCTACCCCACCACATCCTCCCGAAGTCCTGCATTATGGACAAACCAATGACAGTACAGCAAGGAGATGCCCTTAAAATTCCTCTGGAAGCCAGGTTGAGCCAGCTAGTATTGGGGCAGGGCTCTGCCAGCCATAAAAGTTGCAAGCGATGTTTAAAAGTTGTTAAATTGTCTATTGTTTTGTGATATCTAACAAACAATAAGACTAAATAATTTAAAATTTAAGATCATTTAAACATGAAAAAAATCATTGTTACTGATTAAAAACAGTTAACCAAAACAAAATTTGTTTTCTTATCTTCCTTTGCTCCCAACCCCATTGGAACAAATGGTTCTTTGGTCCTAGGTCAGGTTCGACCAATCGCAAAGTCCAGCAGGTAATTTCCAGTGTAACTTTGCTTGTCAAGTCTACGCAAGTGTCACGTTTGAGTGAACTGGGAATTACCTCTTGGAATTTGTGATTGGTCAAACCTGTTTTCAATTTTTTTGAATCTCAGCAAGTCCCAGAATTCTGTTTGTGATTCACATGCATCAAAAACTATCTGTAGTTTCACAGGGATTCACTCATTCAAATGGAAATTATCTCAAATGTAGCAGTTTAACAACCATCAAATTAAGAGGAGTGAACTCAGCACTTATGGTAATAGCATCCACATTTAGCATTTTCTTATCACCTTCATATGAGAAGGAACCTGGGCTGATGTCTGGATATACAAGCTGACCTGTGCTACCTGCATGATGGTTTCCTTCATTTTCAAGCCAAACATTAAGGCCCTTTTCACACTTGCATTCCAGTAAATTGGTCATTCAGTGTTCCAGGATAGGAATGGGGGTTGGGCCTTTCACACTAGACCACTCCTAACTGGGACGCTGAACATTTTCACAATTGCAAGGGTTTATCCCCGGTGTTTGGTCAGTTCTACCTTTAATAGGAAGTGCCTGCAATGCAATTGCCAATTTCACACTTGCCTAACACTGGTGTCTGCAGACCCTAGGGATTGTACTAGGGGTTGAGGCCGGCATCCCAGGCTTGAGATGATGTCATCTGATGCCGGCGTTGAGATTTTGCTTTCACACTTGCCACTTTAAAGGCCGATTGGCGTTCGATTCCTGGGATCACTGGTAAGTGTGAAAAGGGCTTAAGTGACCAAGAAAGAAACCAAGGAGGAGGGAAGAGATAATGAGATCTAATCATCATTTTGAGCGACACCCTCATGTGTGCAACTTCCAATAGAAAACACTAGACAGTGATCAAGTACAGGAACAAAGCTGATTGTGTTTTTCTCTGCAAGAATTGAGATGGCCAAATGCTACCTATCCAGGGAATAGTGGACTGGGAATTAAATACAAGGGTTTGTAGCGGCAGCTACTGAAAGAACACACAACCAGACGGGTTGAGCTCAGTGAGCAGAAAACTGTTTTATTGCTGACTGCCGGGCTGGACTTGTACTCCCAGCCCGGACCTGGTTGAGAACCGCGCTGGGGGGTGCTGATGTCACTCGGCCGTCACGTGGTCCCACAGAGTGGGCTTCTGAGACCGGTGCTGAGAAGAAGGGAAAACCCCCGACGGCACCATTTTGGCTGGCTGCCCCGCTGCGTGGATTACAAGCAGGGCTGGTTCACCTGCCGACTGGCATGCCGCCACAGGTTCTTGTTATCCAAACGAGATACAAGGATATTTTTTTAAAATTATATTTACTAACAAAATGGTAGGTAGAAGTTGTAAAGGTATCCTTGATATTAAGATAACTACATTACTGAACAACATTTACATGCGTTTTGAGGCGATAAATGATTGAGAGTGAAGAAGACCATCTCTCCTCCAAACAATCAGATGTTGTATCTTACAGTGGCTGCTGTTAGAGAGAACTAGGCTGTCAACCAAGGATAGCTGCTGGACCGGAGAACATTCCCAGCTGAGTGTTCAGGGGTTGTGCGGCTCAGCTGGAAGATGTTCTCACCGACACCTTTAACATCTCCCTGAGTAGTGCTGTGCTCCTCACATGCTTCAAAACAGCAACCATTGTCCCTGTACCAAAGAAGTCGTCTGTGTCCTGCCCTGTCGTACTCGCGTCCATCGTCATGAAGTGTTCGAGAGGCTCGTCATGGATCACATCAAACACCTGCGGCCCCCGTCACTGGACCCCCAGCAGTTCACCACCGACCTACATCTAACCCTCACCCACCTGGAAAATAAAGACTTGTATGTTCAAATGCTGCTTATTGACTTCAGTTCGGCATTCAACACAATCATACCTCAGTACCTGATAAGGAAGTTGGAGCCTGCTGGGTGTGAACACCTCCCTCTGCAATTGGATTTTCAACTTCCTGACAGGAAACCTTCGACAGTCCAGATTGGAATCAGTACCTCCAAGGCCATCACAATGCGCATGGCCACCACCCACCCCCCCCCCCCCCCCACACCCCCAGAGCCATGTTCTTAGTCGGCTGTTATTTGCTCTTCTGTCCCACGATTATGCAGCCAAACACTGCTTGAACCACATCACCAAGTTCACTGACAACGTAACAGTGGTTGGCCTGATCAGTAAGAACGAGGAGGCAGCGTACAGAGACAAAGTGCAGATATTAATGAACTGGTGGTGAGCAAACAACCTGTATCTGAATGTTTAAAAAACACAAAAGAGATGGTTGTCGACTTCAGGAGGACACGGGCAGATCAAGCTCCCCTGACCATTGATGGCTCTACCATTGAGGTTGTCAAGAGTATCAAGTTACTTGGAGTGCTCCTGGTCCTTGAACACCAGCTCCATAGCCAAGAAAGCCCAGCAGAACCTCTACTTCCTGTGAAGGCTGAGGAAAATTCATCTCCCACCCTCCATTCTCACCACATTCTACAGAGGATGTATTCAGAGCATCCTGTGCAATTGTCTCACTGTCTGGTTTGGAAGCTGTACCACCTCAGACCTCAAGACCCTGCAGAGGATAGTGAAGTTAGCAGTAAAGACCATTGGGAACCACTTCCTAACATGAAGGACATCTACTGCACTTGATGCAAGTGGAAAGTAGTAAACATTGTGAAAGACTCCACACATTGCGCATGTAAACTGTTCTCCCTCTGCCATCTGGCAGGGTGTACTGAAGCACTCAGGTCTTTACGTCCAGATTGGGAAACAGCTTTTTACCCCAGGCCATCAGGCTCCTGAACTACCAGTACAGATGTGGTTAGTGTACATGTCTTAGTACCTTAATATTTTAATGTGTTAACTACTTTCCTAACATATATCTATGTAAAAATGCTCCGTGATCCTGGAGAAACGTTATCTCATCTTTCCCATGTAATCATTTTATGAATGATAGGTCCTGTTGATGACTTCCCTTTCACTGCAAATCAGAAACAATAAGGTTACAACAGATATTGCTTTATATTGTTGTAGATTCTGATGATCTGCAACCCTCTTACTGACGAACACTGAATAGTATGTCCTTACTCAGTTCAAATAAAACAATCAGAATAAGCTAAAGAAGTCAGAAGAATAAGTAGATGTACTTCAGACCACAGTGGAAGCTTTCATCTTCATCAGTTTATTTGTTTCCGAAATGTGCGATCAACTTATATAAATTAATGCAGCTGGCACTCCTACTTAACAAATACTAGGCCCTTTCATGCAGTGAAAAAGCCTGACTGTAAAGGCAGAGATTCTCCATTTTTATGTCGGGAGACTTACCTCTAAGAATGCACTATAGGCGGCTCCAAGGCGCCGACTGCAATCCCTCTTGGGGAAGTACTGCGCTCCACAGCCTTACGTGAATTTAAAGCTGCAGCAAGCGACTGGCTAGGGGCAAACTGATGATGTCACGATGACGCTGTCATCCCCCAACCCATCTCCCTTCTCTCCCACCCACTCACCCCTCTCCCTCCATGGCAGCCGGCCAGAGCTGTCAGGTCAGGAGGGGGGCCAGCAGGAGCCATCAGGGCAGGGACCGTTTTGGCAGTAGGGGCCAGTAGGTGCTGTCAGGACAAGGGCGGCTGGAGGGGCCATCGGAATGGGGGCTGTCAGGGTGGGAAGTGTGAGGCTAGTGCAGGCTAATGACAGCCCTGCCGGCTACTCTGACACCTTACTGGCCCACTTCGCTCTTTGGGGCCACTCGTCAGCAGCTCAAAACGAGGCAGAGCAATAGCCATCTAACCTACCCATAATTCTCCACGCAGCTGGATCTGTTCTAGGAAACACAGAGTGGTTCCAGCTGTGTGGGGGATTATGGCTAGGGTGTTGATCTGACAAGTATTTATGACTGTTGGTGCTGTGGCATTGGTTGGCCTGCCTCCTTCAGTTCTGGAGGGTGCTACAAGGTGCTCCTCAACACGAATGCAATGCAAAAGCAGCCTGTTAGGGCTGCTCCATGAAAGGTGTGTATATTTTTCCCTTTGCGCTTATACCCAGCCTCCAGGCAGAGGCCTGGCATGAAAGGGCCTATTGGCTACTCCATCAAAGGTACTTGTGTTCAAATCAGTGGTTCTCAACCTTTTTCTTTCCACTCACATATATATCCCTTTAAGTATTCCCTATGCCATCAGTGCTCTGTGATTAGTAAGGGATTGCTTAAGGTGGGATGTGAGTGGGAAAGGAAGGTTGAGAATCGCTGCTCTAGACCTAAATGTTACTGAAATATTTTGCTTGAGGAAAAATTGTCCTTGGCCCGTTTCCTTTGGAGTGATGAAAGCGTGCACATAACGAGTGAGGTACGATTAAAACAGTGGTTTTCAACCTTTTTCTTTCCACCCACTTACCACCTTTAGCAATTGCTTTCTTAATCACAGAGCACCTATTGGATAGGGATTACTTAAAGTGGTATGTGAGTGGAAAGAAAAAGGTTGAGAACCACTCCTTTAAATGCAAGGAAGAGCAGTGTGCACAGAAATGTGAGGGGAGCCTGCATACTGCACAGTTTGTTGCATGTTTGAGTCCATTGCTCTCTTCTGATTCAATTCTTACTTTCAGAACTGTAGCACGTTTTCCCCTCCCCCCTCTGAAAGAAAGGATTACATCAAAAGAATATTATTAGAGAAGTCAGTCTTTAAATTGTCAGTGCACAATCAAGACAATCGTTGCACTTATCACGTCTGCCTACATCAGCCTACATTCTGCCCACACATTACCATAAACTACAACATTCGATACTTTTAGGTATCTTTTTGCACTCAGCTTGCTTTGTCTCAAAGAACATGATTTCCAAGTTAAAACAAACAAATTCACACAGAAATAATAGACTTTAAACTTTCATTCCACACATTAAGTTTCAGCTGTGGGCTTTCAATTTGTTCTCCTTCAAAGACTGTGGGATCTAGTGCCGTCCGAACCCAAGATTTTAGTCTGCATTACAAACAATACTGTTGCACATGCTGCTGGTCTGATGACTTCTCTGCACTCTTGGGTCGATCCCATGTAGCTATTTAAAGTGCAGAAGCATACTCTTCCTGTTTTCTTAAGGAAAGTTAATCTCTAAACCAAGATAATTGGTACATTATTTTGTTTCAATTTTTTTTTCTTATTTGTCAGAATTGATTGTGATTATTTTATAATGTATTTCATATATTATAACACTTGCTTCACTATAAAGAGCTTTGGGACTTTTGAGGAAAAGGCCTTTTACAAATTCAACCTCTTTCCTTCTTCTACAATTCCTTTTTGCTCATTGCTACATAAATATTATTTCTCATTTGGATTAAACAGACTCACCTCTAAATGGGAATCAATATAATTTCTAAAGAAGATCCACTTCAGAGTCCACATTATGATCAATGCACCACTAAAGAGTAGCCAAAACTCCACGCAGTTTGTGAGGTCAAGCAACTTGTCATTGCATTGATAATGGAGGAACAGAGGTAGGGTGAGGATCAGGCAGGAGCTGAGGGTACAGAGGGAAGATTGTGTGGGGAATGGGCCAGGAAGATGATGGGGAGAGTATCAGGCAATTGTCTGGACGATTGACGTTCAAATTAATCAACATTTGTAACAACTGATGGCAAATTTTGATCTGTCAAAAACTATACGTAAAGTGATGTGTTTTATTTTTCAATGTAATAGTCATGGTTGTTTAAGCCTACCTCCACTAGCAGACATCTGGATATTCCAGCTGTGTTTTCTCTTTTCCCATTGCCTTTTCCTCAGCAGCTGAATATTGAACAACACTTCGCAAGCTACATCAGTAAAATGCATCAAGATATCTGGAAGATTAACACTGGACAAGACATTTAAAAAAATAATTAGGGTGTCAGAGATATTGTCAATATAATTGACTGATATAGCAGCAGCATCGTGTTGGAGCTCATTGAAGACCTGTCTCACAGCTTCATTCAATCTTGCTCACTGTTGGTATCTGGATAGAATTAGCATACTCTCCCCGAGACTGTGTGGGATTGTTCTGGCTTCCTCCCACATCCTCAAGATATGCAGGTTTGTCAGTTAATTGGAATCTATGAATTGTCGCTATTATGAAGATGAGTGGTGGGTTCTGGGTCAAGTTGATGGCAAAGTGTGGAGAATAACATGAGCTGGAGTAGAAATGGGTGTTTGATGATTGGTATGGACTTGATGGATCAAATGGCCCATCACAGAGGGATAGAGCACAGCCTTCAACAGACAAAAACTCAAAAAATTGTGCTTCCTTCCCTGTGATTCATATTGGTGGATCAATGTCCATTGGGGAGGATTTGTTGGATCAACATCCATGGGGAGAGGTGGTTGGATTGATGTCCATGGGAGAGGAGTTGTTGGATTGTCTTGGGAAAAAAAGAAGTTGGATTTGCAATGCTTGATTAAACAGCTCTTGCTTGCACTAGGATGTGTGAAGAACTTGGAGTCTATGATTTAAATCAAGAAGGTGGTGGTTAGCTCCATTTCAACACGTTCAGATCTAACCATCATGCAACAATTGATAGGCAATGTCTCAGCATTAGCTGAAGCCAGCCAGTGCATGAGTCATGATTCTGATTTTTGGTATGCATGCCCCTAATGCATACACCCATTGTGGCTTTGGAGTTGGAGAATGTTACGACAATCCATCAATCCATTCTCAAGCAGATTACTAAACAGTTTAGGTAACACCCTTGGGCTGTCAATGGCTCAGTCGAGTATGAGTTACCAGTTCTCTCTCAGATGATAGGATGCATGATTTCAATCACTGCTACTCAAATGCCTTTGCCATTGCCTGTCAGATAGACAGCCAGGGTCCTGCTACTCGTGGAGAGAGGGTGCATTTTGATTTTCAGGCCAGAGCTACAGGTAATTTATGCATGGGAGTGATCTTCCACCAATGTGAATGGGACCTATGGGGAAACTCTCGCAGGAGTGGAAAGAGGCAAAAAGCATCAGAGAAAAGGGTGATGTCAATAATTATGTGGTTTTGATGTTTACTGGGTAATTTGGAAAGTTATGTATTTGGATTTTGTTTTCATGGACAGTGATTCAACAGAAGGAAGTTAACAAGGGAACTGTGAACTAAGAATGGTTTGTCTTTTTTAATTGCTGGAATGCTGGTAAGTTCTACTTATGACAACAATTACATGACCCCGGGTGCCTCATGCAAGAGTATTAATTTTATTGTAACAACAAGAATCATGTGAATAATAAAAAAATTTAAAAGAAACATGATGAAATCATGTCCCCTGGTCATGACATTTATATAACCATATACATACATGCCACAGATGTGCAATATGGGTACAGTCAATGACTTTTTGCATCACTGAGAAAGGTGTTATCCTGGAAGATTCCTGGTCACACTCCAAGAAGGAGTTTTTTGCCCAAGAAGGAGTTGAACTATTATTTTGTGCAGAGAATTTGCCTTATCTTCTTACAGCAGCACATTTCTAATTTGGCAACTGTGATTTATATCTCCATCTTCAGTATGGAAAGCACGAGGGGTATATGATTCAGCTCCATTCACCCCTTGATTGCCAAAGGCACAATAGCTCTGGCCACACTAGGTGACCGCAGTCCTGGCTGCTTCATGTAGCAGATTTCTATGAAGACCATTGGAACAGCAGAGTATCAACCACCTTCCTGCCCTTCCACCACACTACTGCCAGACTTTCCTAGCATATCACTGTTCTGCAGGCCCTCTGTTCTTCCTCCTTATTATGCTGGAAGCTTCCAGCTATAACAAAAAATGCTCCCTTGAGATGTTCAAGCAAGACTGTTTTAAGCCTTAGTGTTCCCTTGTTATTGTTGAAACTCCAAATATATCCAACAAGTATACACATCTAACATTCTGTCTAAGTAATTTACAACAAAGCTATTAATTGTCAAGACTCCCTTTCCCTATCCAGGTAATAAGAGGATGGGAGGAGAAGGAAAGAAATTGGGTAGAGATAGTGGAGTAATGGTGCTGTTGGGAGGAGGAAGAGTTTCTTCCTGCCACTGAACATGCATTTCTTGTATGTTGTGATTGCATGGGGTCATTTCAATTCTGCTGTCCAACTTGCTCTCTGTTTCTTATCAAATTCTAACATCCAGAGTCCATTTATTAAGTATTAGGACATATCCACGTGATAGAAGCAACTCAAAGCAAAACACGGCCTAAATATTCAAAAGCTCCAAACAACTTGCCTCTCTGGAATTTTCTGTAAACATTTTGAAACCCCTTTCAGCAGACAGTCCCTGACAGAAGCAAATAAAGAACATTCTCAATGTTGAATAAGTCCAGAATAAGGGGTCACAGTCCAAGGATAAGGGGTAAGGCATTGAAGTTAAGATCAGGTGAAACTACTTCAATCAGAGAGCAGTGAATCTATGGCAATCCTGGGCACAGAAAGCTGTTGAGAGCAGCTCAATAGATATATTCAAAAGGGAGTTGGATGTGGCCTTTATACTTAAAGGGATCAAGGAGTATAGAGAGCAAGCAGGAATAAGGAACTGAAAGGTGGCAGACTTCTCTGTGGAGGAGTATTTCGAGACAGTGAGCACAACTCTCTGACCTTTAGCATCAATATGGACAGGAATAGGAGTAGACAGAATAGGCAAGAACCAGGGAAAGTAAATTGGGAAGAGATTTTTTTTCAGAGAAATACACAGAGGAAATGTGGAGGAAGTCGGGACTACTTACACAGGGATCTAGCCCACTGAGACAGGGAAAATATGGTTGGGTAAAGGAACTATGGTTGACAAGGAATATGGTACTAAGAGGTGGCAGACTTCTCTGTGGATGAGTATTTCAGAGACAGCTAGTCAAGAGCAAGGAAAAGTCAGGGAGGGCTCATGAAAATTATGTTGCAAATAGGAAGGAACTTATGAAAGGGCAGGGGTCGAGAAG
This sequence comes from Narcine bancroftii, assembly GCF_036971445.1. NCBI lineage: Eukaryota > Metazoa > Chordata > Chondrichthyes > Torpediniformes > Narcinidae > Narcine > Narcine bancroftii. The sequence goes on along the minus strand of NC_091473.1, from coordinate 28,838,463 downwards.
GCCTTGGCAAGTAGGATTAAGGAAAACTCAAAGGCATTTCTACATGTATAACAATGACTAGAGTGAGGGTTGGGATAAGGGACGAGGATAGTCATGTGCCTGGAGTAGGTAGGGGATGTCTGAAATGAATATTTTGCTTTAGTGTTCACTAGGGACAGGACCTTGATGAATGTGTTGCCAAAGTAGAACACACTAATGTGCTGCAGCATGTTGAGGTTGAGAAACAAGAAGTTCTGGATCTTCTACAAACATTCAGATTTATAAGTTCCTGAGATTAGACAACAGGAAACGAGGGAAGAGATTGGCAATTATTTTTGTGTCCTTCCTGGCCATAGGGCGGATTGGAGAATGGCAAATGTAGTCCCCTTATTTCAGAAAAGTTATAGGGAGCATCCTGGGAATTGCAAATCAGCAAAATTTACATCGGTGGTTACATCAGTTGCAAATCTAAATGGGTCATATGGATTAAATGGTAGGCTATTGAGATGTGCAGAGCAACAAAGGGATTTAGGAGTTGTGGTAAATAGTACCCTCAAGGCTGATACTCAGGTAGATGGTGTGGTGAAGAAGGCATTTGGAATGTTGGCCTTCATAAATCAGAGTATTGAATTCAAGAGTAGGGAGGTTATGATGAAATTGTGCAAGGCATTGGTGAGGCCAAATTTGGAGTACTGTGTACAGTTTTGGTCACCAAATTATAGGAAAGATATAAACAAAATAGAGAAAGTGCAGAGAAGGTTCACGAGAATGTTGACAGGATTTCAAGGTTTGAGTTACAGGGAAAGGTTGTGCAGACTGGGGCTTTTTTCTCTGGAGCGTAGAAGATTGAGAGGGGACTTGATAGAGGTGTTTAAGATTTTAAAAGGGACAGACAGAGTAAATCTGGATAGGCTTTTTCAATTAAGAGTGGGGGAGATTCAAACTGGAGGGCATGGTTTAAGATTGAAGGGGAAAAATTATAAGGGGAACATGAGGGGAAATTTCTTTACGCAAAGGGTGGTGGGGATGTGGAATGAGCTTCTGAGAGACGTGGTCGAGGTGGGATCTGGTTACATTTAAGGAAAGACTAGATAGTTACATGGATAGGAGAGGACTGGAGGGGTATGGACCGGGTGCTGGTCAGTGGGACTAGGAGGGTGGGGATTTGTTATGGCATAGACTAGTAGGGCCGAACTGGCCTGTTCTGTGCTGTAAGTGGTTATATGCTTATATGGTTTTATGGTTTGCAAACTATTGGAGATGCTTCATAGATATAGGATCTATGAGCATTTAGAGAAGTATAATTTTCTCAGGGTTAGTCAGCGTAGTTTTGTAGGTCTGATCATGCCTCATTGAGTGTTTCAATTAGGTGACAAAAGAAATTGAAGACAATGGATGAAGTGTATATGGATTTTAGTCAGGTGCTTGACAAAGTCATGAGGAATGGGACCCATGGAGACTTGACTGTTTAGATTCTGAATTGGCTTGCCTGCCGAAGCCAGAGGGTGGAGGTAGATGAAATATGTTGTGCTTGGAGATTTGTGACTTGTGGCGGTCTGCAGCGATCTGTTCTGGGGGTTATGTTCTTTGTGATTTGTATAAATGACTTGGATGAAGAATTGAAGAGATGAGTCAGTAAGTTTGTCAATGATACAAAAGTTGGAGGCGTTGTGGAAAGTTAGAAGATTGTTGCAGGTTATAATAGGATATAGAAGGACGCAGAATTGGGCTGAGAAGTAGCAGATGGAGTTTAATCTGGATAAGTACAAAGTGATAAATTTTGGAAGGTCGAACTTGAAGGCAGAGAACATAGTTAATGGCAGCATTCTTAACAGTGTGAAGGAACAAAGGGATCCCAGGGTCCAAGTCCACAGATCCTCCAAGGTTGTCACGCAAATTGATGAGGTAGTTAAGAATGGGTATGGTGTGCTGGCCTTTATTAGTCGGGAGATTGTATTCAAGAGCCATGAAGTAATGTTGCAGTTCTATAGCGCTCTGGTAAGACCACATTTGGAGTATTCTGTTCAGTTCTGGTTGCCTTCTTTTAGGGAGAATGTAAAATCTACAGAGAGGGTGCAGTGGAAATTTACCAGGATATTGTCTGGATTGGAGGGCATATTTTATAAAGCAAAGTTGACAGAGCTGTGATTTTCATGGAGTGATGAAGGTTGAGAGGTGGCTTAATAGAGGTATACAAGGTTTTGAGGGGCAAAGATAGGGTGGATCACCAGCACCTTTCCCCAGGGCAACAATATACCAAAGAACATCTGTTTAAGGTGAGTGGAAGAAAGTTTAGGGGAGATCTCATATGTTTTTTTTTACACAGTTGAGAAAGATTTAATCAATTATGTTTCTCATAAATCATTTAAATAGCAACCTTGAAACAGTACTGGCATGTCAATGTATAGGTTTATTGAAATAATTCTAACATTATCCGTTACCTCTCTCCATCTCTTTATTTTACAAATTCATTCTTAAGATTGGAAGGTATTTTGCAGATGACTTTTTAACCACTTGGCATTTTCAATGTACATCCTTGACCATATCTGTTGGGGATATCTGCTATGAAACGATTTCTTAAAAATACTATGTACAGATCTCAGTTCTTGCTTGTTGTAGCTAAGATACATCATCAACACGGGTGCCTGGAATGCATTGCTAGGGGTGATGGTGGAGGTTGATACAATAGGGGCATTTAAAAGACTCTTCAAAAGGCACATGTCTGTAAGAAATACGGGGTTATGGGTGTGAGGTAGGGAAGGATTAGATTGTGGTGGAGCAGGTTGATAAAGGTCAGCACCATATCCTGGGCCAAAAGTTACATGATTAGAATGAATGATAGTGCAGGGTTGAAGAGCCTACTCCTCTTCTATGATTCTATAAAAGTTACAGCCTTAAATCAATAATTATTCTTCAGAACCTTCATATTTACTATTGACCACTCCTTCAGGATCAAAACCCAGTCTCTACATTTTTTACTCTCTGCATTGAAATGGCTGTTTTCAGTTGCCCTGGTCTCTGATTCTGTTTATTCACACAGTATATATTCTGGATCAAAGTTAAAAATTTACGTACCTCCAGTTATGTCACTGCTGTTACATGGAAATGATCACCTAGATGGCAGATTTTTTTTTTCCTGTGTTTGGAGCTGGGGTAGTTTCAACAAGGCTTCCATTGTAGCTTCTTGTTTTGATGTTCTATGTACTATGTTGTTGAGGTAGAGGAATAGCATAGCCATTCTCTGACTTTGATTCAGTCATGATAGATGCAGATTTCAGACCTATTTTGGATAATAAGCAAAAAATTGAACCAGCATCAAACATTGGACTCTGAAAATAATCATCAGTGCTTATTTGTGAATCATTTTAAACTTTTGGGCACGTGTCAGATAGATAATCAATTGGTCTCCCATATTTAATTTCCATGGCATGACTAAACATGATCCCAACCTGTTGTTGGAAGTGTCACAAGCAATTGGTGAAATACACTGTTGAAGTTTTTGTTTTGCTTAGCTTGTAGGATTTTTGTTGATTTTTCACTCCAGGAGCAAAATCTGTATTTCTTTAGTTAATAGTGAAGTGGTATTAACACTTGGTAAGATCCAGAAATAAGACTCAAGATTCCTTTATTGTCGTGTAATAATACAGAAAATGTAACATTACACAAAATTCCCTTCTGCCTGCTGTAAGGCAGACAAAAAGTCATTATTAGCATTGACCGGTGCCCCTCACAGTAAGAGAACCAAAGAGAGTCCCTTCAGAAACACTGAGTGTCTGTGATTTTGCCTCCAGTGCACCCACAGCATCTGCAGCTGCACGGATTCCTATTTGATCCATTGGCAACCTGAGCTCCAGATCTATAGCTCCCACACTATCAGGAAGCATTCAATCCTCAAGCCCTTCTTGCCCTTAAGACTCTCGTGAATCCCATTTCCTTGAGTCCCTCAAATGCAAGTCACTATCTGCTTGCAGCCTGTTTGGGTCCTTCAGCTGATGAGTCCCTCGCTGGTCTGCTATGGTAGTCACTGTCCTGTAGAGTCTTTTCACTGCTGAGCTCATACCGGTCCGCTGCTCTGGGTAGTATTGGTTAGTATGTTTATACCTAAGAATGATCAGAGATGAGTAATATTTTCTCATTTCTTGGATCAGTTTTCTCTTTAACTGGATGCAGACCTCAGTGAATTGCCTCCTTTTGTATAAAAGCACACTAGCTTCATTTAAATTTGACTTCAAGTATTTGCAGTTTATCTGCCTCATTGGCTTTTGCAATTTGGGATTATCCTGACAGCTTAAACCATGCTGGATACAATCCAGATTTCTTACATTGCTCATCCAGCTCAATGTTGGGCAAACCTCCCATGTGTTGGGGGGTCTTTTTTTATAATCTGTTCCTTCCCATTGAGACTTTGCTCAACTGGCATGATTTTGATTTGCTGTACAGTATTCTGACCATTCTTGATCATAAGGGCTGTATCCCTTTACTTGTGACAACACATTTTGCCACTTCACACTAACATGGTTGAGCTGTTTTGTGCATGTGGCCATGTAACCCACAATGATGTTTGAGCTCCTGCCACCTTTCCTCTCATTGGTCCAAATGCCACAGTTACAATAACACGTGGTTGCAGGTAAATCTGCTTTGCATTTCACTGGGTCACTTCCACAACTGTGGCCCTTACTCAAATGTTGAGTTCTGGAGCTGAAACATTGACTATTCCTCTCAGATGCTGCCTGATCTGCTGAGCTTTTTCATCATACTCTGCTTTTTATTTTAGATCCCACGTGTTGAATACTTGGACTGAAATATGTTTATCTGCAAGCCACACATAAACCAATAATTGATCTCTTTCTCCAAAAATTCACTGCAGGTTTGAGCATCATGACAAACTCTTCAGGAAAAACAAATGATCCCTCCTAATGTCTGGCTGTGGATCCCTAGTTTATGTTCCACCATTTCTGACGACATTGGACTGAAGTGGGTTTTTTAAAATTTCTCCACCACTTCATTAAACAAGGCATTGATTATCCTTTAAGTAGGTTTCCTGGTGTCACACAAGTGTCTGGCTTTCCTTCTTCTACAAAATCACTTGTGTGCTTTTGTTTATAGCGTCATTGCAGGAATTTCAATTTCACTTTAATATTACTAATCTGGAAAAGTATCTATTTTTAGGCATATGAAGGGCTCTTGAACTTTGTCGTGCCTGTGGTTTCCAATATACTGAGACACAGACTGGCTTGCAACTTTGCATTAATTACCACTCCAACAGTTAGAGCACTTGTTTTCCCATTAATTTTGTGCACTCCCTTTTCTCCCGTAAATTTAGGGTCTCATGCATGTTTCTCATACCATAAAGGGAGATCATTCAGACTTTCAAATCTAAGTATGTTCACAAAAACAATCCATTCCCCACTTAAACTATACTCTCACGTGTCCAACAACTCCACCTTTAATCTCCTACTGCCTAGCCACATGAGGGATAAACTCCAATACCCATCTATCATATCTTCAGGATGTGAGTGAAAACCAGAGCACCCAGGGAAAACCCATGCATTCACAGGGAGAATGACCAAATTCCCAGAGACAGCACCAGTGATTGTTGAAGCAGTGAGACAGCAGAACTACTGCTGTCCCATTACACTGCACTTGGACCCCATCTCATATTGCAGAGATTATAGTGATTTGCAGGCTCACCTCAGCAGTGACTGCCTCTTCTCATAGCAGTGTCTCCATCCTCATTATCAATGCAGGATATGTGTTCTTTCTGGATTCCATGATTCTTGTTAGGATGTGCAAGCAGACACAGCTTAAAACTCTTTATTCAAGGAGTTCGCACAGGCTGCCTCACTGGAAAATTCAATGGATATTGTTTCAGCCAAGATAGCAATTAGTCACATGTCAAAAATTTCAGGAAATAACCTTAAAACAACGATATCATATACAATATCATCTCAGCATTCAGATCACTGGCCATTATGAAGAGCAGCCATTTTCAACCTTGCTTTTCTATGGCCCCCCTCAGGACTGCTCAAAGTTTATGGGCCTTGTACCCTGTGAAGCAGTCAAGTGTACACACACGGAAATACTGAAGTAACTCAGCTGGTCTTGTAGCATCCATAGAAGGTAAATCTATATTACTAATGTTTCGGGCCTGAACCCTTCAAGGTATAAATCGCTGCAAGAGTGGCTGAGTTCCAGTATTTCTGTCTGTTTTTAACTACAATCACAGCATTTGCAGACTTTCCTGTTTCTCTCAACAGTCAAATTTAGTAGGTTTCTTCCATACTTCTCTCCTACTGACTACACAAAAAACATATTTAATAAATTCAGTCCATGGCCCCCCTAAATGTGCTGTGGTGTCCATTGAGAATAGGCGCTGTACAGCTTTACCACACAAATCAAGCACACACAATAACGCTATTTAATGTGCTGTGTAGCAAGAGCTCCTCTAAAAATGTGCAATCATGATTCTCACAAATTTGCTGGAAAATATTCATCCGTGACACTGGAAAGAGAGCATTGTGACCCAATTTACAGCCTGAGGTGTTTTCCTTCCAACAGGGTTGAGCAGATAACTATCAGGAAAAGTAACCATGGCTGCACCAGGGGAGATTGATGCTTGGGCCAATTGTAACCCAGCAGAGAGTCAGCTAACACAATACAAACATGGAATTAAACCTAACCTTCCTAGTTTGTGCATTTAATACCATGCTGTGCAGTTTAATACAGAGCTGACAATTTTATATTTACTGGGATTTCTGATTGGGAAGAAATACAACAAAAAAAATCTTTCACTTTAAAAAAAAGAGGATTTTATGGAAAAATGCACAGCCAAACTTCACTTCCAAGTGTTTGCTTTGATTCATCTTATTGCTGTGTAAATAGTACAGGTGCTTCCTCAGAATTTTTAACTGCTTATCCAAACTCCAAAAATAAGATGACAGCAAAGCACCCATCATGTTAACATCTTAAAAATAACAGTTTTCTCTGAATAGTCAGCAGGCGATACTTTCAAAATGTAATTGGAGCAGATGACCAAATTCAAGAGAAGGGATTTCATTCGCAATCACAGAGTTGTTCTTTTCCTTTTTGAAAATTAAAATTGAAAGCAGATGCCTGCTGATTATTATGAGTATACAGGGAATGGCAAATTGCCAAGGTGCATGCTATCAATTACAAGCAGCTGCTTACCAGACTCAGATTAGGGACAAGGACAGAAGTTGCACGGAAATGTCACTACTTCTTGCTGAGACGGCACTACACATTGTAGATCTTGTGAAGTGAGATATTTAACTGTACAGTCCCGCATCGGACTTGTCAGCCACAAACGAGCCTGCAGCTGACGTGGACTTTTTACCCCCTCCATAAATCTTCGTCCGCGAAGCCAAGCCAAAGAAAAAGAATGTTTGAGGGAACACAAGGAATGAGAAGGATTTTAAAAAGTCACTTTGTTGATGATTGCATTCACTAACATGAGGAAAGCAGAAGATTTCATTAGTCTGATTTTCTGCTGCAGATCATCAAAAATATGACTCCGTTTTCTCATCAGTTCCTTGTCCTGGTTACACTACATGCTAATTTCCAGTCCTGCTGCCCTGGAGGAGTAGGTTGTTTGTTTTAATGAGAGTTAAATGTGTCATATTATACCATCAATCAGCCTTCTTTTGTCTCTTCTGTTTACAAAGGCAATGAAAGTCATATGTAATGCTGATTTTATCACTTTTGGAGCTTGTTTTGCGAGATACCATTTGAAGAGAAGAACTGCAATATTTCCATAACATGAAGGGGAAGTATTTTCACATTGCAACATGCTCAATGCAAGGCCCATCAACAGAGAGGAAAATAAGCAGCCAGGTGGGAAAAGATCACATTTTCTTTGCAGCAGATATGCTGGAAAGGACAAACTGAGCTGGCTGTCAATTAACCTACTCATTTGGTTTCCAAAGCCATGAGGCAGAGTATGGCAGTGGTGGTGAAGAAGGCAAATGCAACGCTGGCATTCATTTCAAGAGGAATAGAATACAAGAGCAGGGATATGATGTTGGGGCTTTATAAGGCCTGGTGAGACCTTACTTGGCATATTGTGAGCAGTTTTGGGCTCCTCATTTAAGAAAGGATGTGCTGACGTTGGAGAGAGATCAGAGGAGGTTCACAAGGAATAAAAGAGTTATCATATGGAGGGCATTTGACAGCTCTTGGCCTGAACTCATTTGATTTAGGAGAATGAGAGGGGGTCTCATTGAAATGTCGAATGTTGAAAATTTTGAATGTTGAAAGGCTCGACAGAGTAGATGTTGAACACTTGTTTCCCATGGTGGGAGAGTCACGGACAAGAGGGCACAACTTCAGAATTGAAAGGCATCCACTTACAGCAGAGATGCAGAGGATTTTTTTTTAGCTAAAAGGTGTGTAATTGTTACCACAGGATGTTGTGGAGGCCAAGTCATTGGGTGTATTTAAGGGAAAGATTGATAGGCTTTTGTTTAACCAGGGTATCAAAGGTATTGGGGAGAAGGGCAGGCAATGGGTTGATTAAATGGCAGGGCAGACTCTATGGGCTTAATAGTCTATTTCTGCTCCTATGTTTTACAGCTAATGGTGAGCTAATGGTCAGTTTCATTTCGGGGACCTAAAAGTTCATTGCCAGCATAATTTCTGATGGAATCTGGATTTTGAACACTATAGGATTCGAGAAAAACAGACAGCAGAAACGCCAAGCGTGTCATCAGATTCACTCGATATCACGTGGGGGATGCTAACGTTAAAGAAATAACATTCCCTTCCACGGGGAGCAGGAAGGGGCCTACAGCTGATACCAAGAACACATGGTTGGAGATGGCTAAAGAAATCAACAGCAGGAATGTAGACCCCCATTTCTGGAGAGAATGCCATAACCAGTTAATGGCTCCATCCGATCAGAAGAGAAGTGAACCACATTCACTTACATCATTTCAATCCAAACTCTTCATTCTCAACTTTTCAATCCATTCCAGCTCACAATTTTGTTTGGAATATTCTATTTATAATTTTTCAGCTTTGAACTCAAATAGTTTACACCATTGTCATTATCATTAATTACAGATCTATACCAATTACAATTTATCCTTATCCAAGTTCCTCTATCGAGTCCAAGCCTAACATCTCTCCCTCCCTCTCTTTCCCCTACCCCCACCCCTGTTCCCTCAACATCTAACACTTGACACACAACCAATAAAAGACAAACATGACATTAGAACACTTACAATGAAGGAATAAATCATATTAGGGAGTTATAGGTCTGAGATAAGTCGGTAGCCCAGGATCGGGTCAATTTCTTTTTTTTTTCTTTTTTTTTCCTGATTTTTCCTGGCTGGAATGAGATGGACCCTTCGCCCCTTCCCAACCCCAGAGTTCAGGAGAAATCAGGGGCAGATTGGGCTATGAGGTAAAATTGTCCTCTTCACAACTGTGCTTCTATGTAGGTTGCCAAATTTTTTGGAAAGTGCCATACCTTCCCTTTAGGTTATAGGCCATTTTCTCAAGGGGAACACAGGCTTGCACTTCCTTGCTGCACTGCGCAATACTCAGACAAGAGTCGAACTTCCAGGTAACCGCTATGCACTTCTTGGCCACTGCCAATGTGATCATTACAAATTGAATTTGGAATTTGGACAGCTTCATTTTAAGTCTTATGTCCATCGTGTTATCTAACAGGAAAAACTCTGGGTCCTGTGGGAATTCCTTACCTATAATTTTCCCCAGGACTTTACCTAGTTCCACCCAAAAGAGTCTCACCTTGGTACATGTCCAGGTCGCGTGCACAAAGCGCTGAAAAAAATAGAGTTAGGGCCAACTTTTATTAATTGGTTAAGGGCCCTATATCATGCATCCAAGACAAAAGTTGTGACTAACGGGTAAATTTCTTCAGCCTTCCCACTAATAAGATCAGTAGACAGGGATTCCCATTATCTCCAGCTCTGTTTGAACTGGCAATGGAACTGCTGGCTGAGGCCATTTGCCAGATTCAGACATCAAAGGGTTTAAAGTAGGCCTGGAAGAACACAAGGTCAGCTTATTTGCTGATGATGTACTGATAGATTTGACAGACCCAGTAAACTCGCTGTCCAAACTGTGCTCTACTTTGTAAGACTATTGTTAGTAAGAGATCCTGCCATCCCCAGTTTGTATTGCATTGATTGTTTTTGAAGTCTGCTCTGCCCTCAACTGCCATGTAAGGACCTTGTAGACTCTTTCCCCCAAATCATAGTATGTTTGCTTAGACCATAATATGGCCTTTTATATGCTGCATGTTTGAAGCGTGTTATATTTCAGCTTCTTGTTTGTTAAAACCATATATTGATCTTCTGAGCTTAATTTTTGGAAATCTTTTTCTAAACGATCGATTTCTTGTTCTAATTCACCCACCTCCCTCTCGTATTCTTTCTTTACTGTTTTAGTATATCCGATTATTTGGCCCCTCAAATATGCTTTGAAGGTGTCCCATAAAAGGAATTTATCTAGAGTAGAGGTAGAGTTGGACTCACAATACATGTCTATCTGCGCTCTTATGAAATTTCAAAACTCCAGGTTCTTTAGCAGCAATATATTAAGACACCATCTGTATACCATCTCCTGATTATTCGGCATCTCAATCCTAACTACTCGGGGTGAATGATCTGAGAGAAGTCTCACCATCTACTCAGCCTCCATGATCCTATCCTCTATATGGGCTGAAGCCAAGAAAAAAAATCTATTCTAGAGTAGGAGTCATGTTGCCTTGAATAGAAGGAATAATCCGTCTCCCTCGGATGCTTCCGCCTCTATTTGTCTATCAAATTCAACTCTTTCATACCATCAATGGTGGCACTTGCTGCCCTTGTTTTTGCTATTTTCTTTGTTGACTTGTCCAAAACAGGGACATGACAAAAAGTAAAATCTTCCCCAATTAGAATATTCTCCTCTCCTTCTGCCAGTCTCAGGAAGATGTCCTGTATAATTTTTTCATTGTCATTTAGGGGCATATAAATTCATTAGGGTCCAGGATTCTGAGTATATTTGACAGTCCACCATTATAAATCTACCTGCTTTGTCTGCAGTCACACCCTGCACTCTCACCGGAACACACTTCCCAATCAAAATTGCCACCCCCTTGCCTTTGAACCAAATAAGGAAGTTATTACCTGGCCCACCCATCCTCTTTTTTTTTTAACTTTGAATGCTCTTGTTCCATTAAATGGGTTTCTTTGAGGAAGGCCAGGTCTACTCCCATTTTCTTACTGTGCACCAAATCTCTTTTTCTCTTGACTGTCCTGTTCAAGCGATTGAGATTGAAACTTGAAAGTTTTATGCTCTTAGCCATTGCCCCAGGGGTTATCAGAGTTATAATTCTTCTGTACCTCTACCACCTTGGGTCCCTTCCTCGTCCAGCCCTTTGTCTTCAGCCACTCACTCCTGACCGCCTGAGCCATGCCAGACCCTGGGGAAAAAAAGACAAAAACTAAAATAACTTGCCAAAGGAAAATTAAAAACAAGAACACAAACACAAACTAAGGTAACACAGTTAGTTATACCCTAACAATTCTCCCATCACGGTCCTCTTCCCGCATTGTATCCTCCCCTCCCCACCTCGGTGATTACATCCTTTAACTTATCACCATCCCCCCTCCCCGTTATAAAAGGTTGTGTGCCTTGCACCCATCTTCTCCTCCACCCGCCTCCCATGGACTCCCAGAAAAATTACACTTAATTGCTTCATTTCTATTTGTTATGAACACAATATTTACATCTTTTCATACCAAAATACTTTACAAAACACGATAAATATGTACATCATTTTGGGTTAATCCTTATTTTAGCTCTAATTCTTCTTTTTACTCCTAAGCAACGGTAAATCTTTGGATAATTGCCGTGCCCTCCCCAGGTCAGTAATAAACTTCCTTTCCTTCCCCACCCCACCCCACCCAAGTAATACCACTTCCAGGGTGGTCGGGTATCTCAACACGCAGTCATAACCTTTCTGCTTTATCAGCCTTTTGGCTGGCTCAAGCATCTTTTTGGCCTTTGGGAGGGCAGCACTAACATCGGGGTAAAAGAAACCTTTCTTCTCCTCTATTTCCATAGGAAACCCCCTACTTTTTGTGCTGGTTGCCACTGCCCCCAATATCTTTTCCCTGCCCTGGTAACATAATAGTTTTACCTTGACAGAAATGTGGTTTCTGCCCAGATCCTGGTTTCGGGAGGAGGGACTTGTGTGCCATCTCTATTTCTACCCTTTTCCCTAATGTGTATTTGCCTAGCACCTCGGGGATCCAGCTTTGGAAAAAGCTCACAGGGTTCTGTCCTTCGGTACCCTCTTTACACCCCACTATTTTAATATTATTTCTCCTACTGTAATTTTCAAGGACATCTAACTTCCCCCATATACAGTCCCTCTCCTTCATCAATGTGTCTAATTTATTTCCCATATTATGTATGGTGTCTTCACTTGCCCCCATTTTTTCCTCTACCTTTGACATCTTTCCCATCAGCCCAGAGAAGGCACCCTGTATTTTATCTAATTTTCCCTCAATGTCCTATTTTTTTTTCTGAACCTCGTGGTCCTATGGAGCCCTTCTCCATTGCAGTCTGGATCCTCATCATGGCCCTCGGCCTCGTCATTCCCACAGTTGGTGCTCGCAGCTTCTGCTGACCCAGCACTGGACCCACCGCTGGAGTTTGTTGCTGAACCCGACTCAACGCCGACTACTCCTTTGTAGCCAACTGTGCCACTTGATTTGATGCCGGACCCACTGTTGGAGCTGAGGTATGCTGCACCATTCATTCTGATGCTAGACCTGATGTAGATTCCTCCTGGCTTCTTAATCTCTTGGCCCAGCTCCATCTCTGCGCTCCCTGGCCTGTGACTGCTAAACTCATTGGTGTCACCGTGGGCATCATGCCTGACCTGGCAATCTCATTGCAGGAGGGGTGTCTCAAGTCTCTCTCTCTCTCCCTGAGACTTTCAATGGGGCTTTCAGCCGCTATCTGCTGGTCTGGAGTGACGTCTCCTCCTTGGTCCCATCTCTCATGCTGGGTGGGTTGTTTGGTTGGAGCATCAACTACTTTAGCAGGCCTTGAAGCAACTTCACCATGAGGCACCTTGAATCGGATTTCCAGTCTCATCGCTGATTCCTTTATGTTTTTTGCTTGCGAGTTTGCTTTTTTTGGTCATTATTCTGTTCCAGATATCTTTCCACGTCCCTTACGGGTATTTTGGTGATTCTTTTGAAGTTTTTATCTTAGTTTATTTTCTTATGAGCCTGGGAGATCTGGGATTCTACCTCCTCCTACTCTCCCTGCATCACGTGACCCCACCCCCATTCCAGCTCACATTTCCCCACAGGTACCTTTTGAGGACTATCAAGGCCATCTGACAACACATGACATCACCTACCTACCCAGTTGCTCACCCACCACTGACAATGGAACTCGCTTCCCTTAATATTCTGCTTCTCCTCCACCAGAGGTAGTCCTGGAGATAGATGCCATGGCCAATTGTGATGCCATCAGAAACATTGACATGAAAGTGTCACAGATACTCAGTGACAAACATCTCTTACTACTTATCTGCTTTGTCCACTTGCCTGGATAGGATGGTCAGGAGTGAATAAAAAAATATTGTGAGCATAGAGTAAAGCATTCTTACTTTGAAAGTATTTAACTTCTCACAAGAAGATTATCCATTTCAATGAACATTCAGAAGACATGGTCTCCAGCTTAGAGGGGCTCACTCATACCAAGGACGTGGTTCCAAGTTTCAATTTAGCTTGTCTATGCCTCCCAGCTCTAAAGACCCAGGCTCAATCCTGACCTCGGGTGCTGTCTGTGTGCAGTTTGCACCTTCTCCCTGCCAATGTGTAGGCTTTCTCGGGGTGCTCTGTTTCCTTCCACATCCTACAGATGTGCTGGTTTACAAGTTAATAGGCTTTTGTAAATTGTCCTGAATTTTTGTGGTTGGCAAGAGAATCTTGGGGACTGGTTGGGAATGGGGATACAAGAGGAAAAAACACATGGATTGTATTGATGTGTACTTGATAGTTGGCATCGAAGAAAAGGGGAAACAATCCTTTTTCTATGACCCTAAGATGGTGGATATGGGCATGAGACCACATTAGAGGGCTCAGAACCTTTTGAGTTTTCCACAGCTGGACCTCAGAGGTCAAGGAACAACAGTATATTTCTGGAATAGAAACAAATTATGTCTGTGAAGCACACAGATACTGAGAAAGAATCATAATTTGAAAGAGTCTGTTTCCAGCTTGATAAGTTCGATATGTTAGCCCTTTGCAGTAATGCCCATGAACTGTGGACTGGTAACCCAATGAACAACTGTATACATAATATCTCACCCTTGTCTATTCAGTGGCTCACTTCTCTGAAGTAATGTGGTCATCACTATCAAAGAAGTTTGGGAGTCAGTCAAGGGAGCTGACAGGAGACTTTCTTTTGTGAGGGGTGTGATCCAAATTCAGATCCTTCTCACCTATTTGCCACCATTGTGAAATACTTTCAGATCTGATGATGGAACATATCAAAAAGCAGCTTCCAGAGATACTGGAACCATTTCAATTCGCCTACAGACAGATCCTTCACCCTCCATTTCGACCTGACCCACCTGAAGAACATCACCTCATTCACCAGACTGCTTTTGATCATCTTCAGCTCAGCATTTAATACAATCATACCCATAGGGTGGTGGAGAAGCTGACCTTGCTGGGATGCCACATTCCTCTCTATAAAGTGATTCTGGACTTCCTAATGGAAAGACTGCTGTCTGTCCAGGTTGGCATCAGAACGTCAAGGACCATCATGCTGTGCACTGGCGCCCTTCAGGGCTTTGTCCTCAACCCACTCATGCTCACGCTACTGACCCACAGCTACAACAGAGTCTGGATGCCTGGAATGCATGCCAGGGGTGGTGGTGAAGGCTGGAACATTTAAGAGATATTTAAGGGGTACACGAATGAAAGATGAGGCATTTAAGAGACTTTTAGATAAGCACATGGATAAGAGAAAAGTCAAGGGTTATGAGGTAGGGAGGGTTTTTTTAGGTATATATAGGTTAGCACAACTTATATCATGGGCTGAAGGGCCTGTACTGTGTTGTAATGTTCTAGGTTCCATTTGCTTCTTGTTGCCTATACTTACTATACACCTCTCTCTTAATAAAATTCCCAATATCCCTCAAAAACCAAGGTTCCCCATGCCTGTTAACTTTGCCTTTAATCCCAACAGGAATATATAAATTGAGGACTCTCAAAATTTCACCTTTGAAGGCATCCCACTTACCAAGCACATCCTTGCCAGAAAATAACTTGTCCCAATCCACGCTTTCTTGATCCTTTCTCATTTGCTCAAAAATGGCCTTTCTCCAATTGAGAATCTCAACGCGAGGACCAGACATATCCTTATCCATAATTGTCTTGAAACTAATGGCATTATGAACACTGAAGCCAAGTGTTCCCCTACACATACTTCTGTCACTTGTCCTGTCTTGTTCCCTAATGGGAGATCCAGTATTGCTCTTTCTCTAGTTGGTACCTCTGTAAAGGAAGAGTGGGAAAGGAGACAAAAAAAATAAGAGGAGAGAGGAAGAGCAGCAAGGGAAGAAGGGATCATCCAAGCAGCATCTCTCCATCTCATCTATAGCCATAGGCAATAGGATTTTGGAATTCTAGGAAGAGGAAGAGGAAATAATTGAAGGAAGAACCAGATAGGCAAGATTTGTTTTCAAAGGAGCAGAGGAGGCTGAGGGAGATTCTGATCGTTGGAGAAATTTATGAGAAATGAGGACAGAGTGGCTAATGAAAATTTGTCACCATGGCAGAGATGTACAAAACTAGAGGGAATGGGTTAAAGGTAAGTGAAAGAAAATTTAGAGAAGATACAAGGAGGATCTTTTTCACCCAGTTGGAGGTGTAAATCTAGAATGCACTGATGGAGACATAGACTCTAACAACTAAAAGGTCACTTGAAATGCAAGGCACAGAACACAAATGACTGAGTGCTGGCAAATGGAGATAACACAAAGGTAATTCAGTGACTACCCATTTCAATTTCCCACCCATACCCATATCTGTCCATGATCTTGTGCACTGTCAGACTGAGACCACCTGAAAATAGGAACAACATCTCATATTCCATCTAGACACCCTGCAACGTGATGGCATTAGCATAGACTTCTCCTGTTTCTGTTAGCCCCCACTCCACCTCATCTATCCCTAATTCTCCTTTCCTCCAACTCCATCTCTCTCTCTTTCTTTTTTACTCTGTGTCCTTTCCTCTGATCAATTCTAATCTTTCCTCTCCTATCCTTCTATGTCCATTTATCACCTTTATTCTGTTAGCCTGTGTCCCTCCTCTGTCCTTTCTTTCCTTCGCCCCTCCCTTTTAATTCAGACACCAGCCTACTTTTTAATTATAGCTTGATGGAGGGCTCAGGCCCAAAACATCAGTTATATCCTGTGTCTTTACTAACTATGGATGTTGCGAGAACTGCTGAGTTCCTCCAGCATGTCTGTATTTTTACTACAATCATAGGATCTGCAGATTTTCATGTTTTACTGCATCCACTTAATTTAACAGTCAACTTGGTCATAACTTGCTTCAAGTTTGCTCAATAAAAAAAAAAGCACAACTCTAGTGAACAGTGCTTTTGACAATATTTATTCTGCAATTGTAAGTTCCTTTGCCCCTGTCCAGTGTCCACTGTGGTTATCAGGGTCTCTCTGCTAAGTTTCATGGAGTCAGTGCGCTGCACATCCAGAATTCAATTCACAAACTGCTGCTAATATTGTTTTCAATTAACAACTCGTACACTTAAGTTGGCAGCCTGCCTGCCCCAAGGTCTTTCTTAATCGCTGCTGGGCTCAGCGTGGGATTCATCTGGAGGATAGTGGGTCTGCTTCAGGTTTCCAAGAATCACCAATATTCTTAGAAACCTGCAGAACACCCACTTTGGTGACATTAATCACCAAAATGATTGCAAAATATAACTGCCTGCTAGAGTCAAAAATACTCTGCCCCTCTCAAAGGTTTATGATTATTTTGAATGCATTTTATTCAGTAGTATGCAATGCCTGATTTATTAGCATGTCTTTGAATAAAGGGAAATTCTTTTCACACTCTTTTACATGTGTGCACGAAAAGACGCTGTTTACATCCGGTACCGCACGGATGGCAGTCTCTTCAATCTGAGGCGCCTGCAAGCTCACACCAAGACACAAGAGAAACTTGTCCGTGAACTACTCTTTGCAGACGATGCCGCTTTAGTTGCCCATTCAGAGCCAGCTCTTCAGCGCTTGACGTCCTGCTTTGCGGAAACTGCCAAAATGTTTGGCCTGGAAGTCAGCCTGAAGAAAACTGAGGTCCTCCATCAGCCAGCTCCCCACCATGACTACCAGCCCCCCCACATCTCCATCGGGCACACAAAACTCAAAACAGTCAACCAGTTTACCTATCTCGGCTGCACCATTTCATCAGATGCAAGGATCGACAATGAGATAGACAACAGACTCGCCAAGGCAAATAGCGCCTTTGGAAGACTACAGAAAAGAGTCTGGAAAAACAACCAACTGAAAAACCTCACAAAGATAAGCGTATACAGAGCCGTTGTCATACCCACACTCCTGTTCGGCTCCGAATCATGGGTCCTCTACCGGCATCACCTACGGCTCCTAGAACGCTTCCACCAGCGTTGTCTCCGCTCCATCCTCAACATCCATTGGAGCGCTTTCATCCCTAACGTCGAAGTACTCGAGATGGCAGAGGTCGACAGCATCGAGTCCATGCTGCTGAAGATCCAGCTGCGCTGGATGGGTCACGTCTCCAGAATGGAGGACCATCGCCTTCCCAAGATCGTGTTATATGGCGAGCTCTCCACTGGCCACCGTGACAGAGGTGCACCAAAGAAAAGGTACAAGGACTGCCTAAAGAAATCTCTTGGTGCCTGCCACATTGACCACCGCCAGTGGGCTGATATCGCCTCAAACCGTGCATCTTGGCGCCTCACAGTTTGGCGGGTAGCAACCTCCTTTGAAGAAGACCGCAGAGCCCACCTCACTGACAAAAGGCAAAGGAAGAAAAACCCAACACCCAACCCCATCCAACCAATTTTCCCCTGCAGCCGCTGCAACCGTGTCTGCCTGTCCCGCATCGGACTTGTCAGCCACAAACGAGCCTGCAGCTGACGTGGACTTTTACCCCCCTCCATAAATCTTCGTCCGCGAAGCCAAGCCAAAGAAGAAGAAGAAAGAATCAGGAAAACAAGAACAGTTAATTCTAGTGCAAGGCTGATCACACTATTTGGTAGCAGAAGCAAATTTCTCCGCTTTTCCGATACCGGCCATGTCTATCAATCACAAAGGACTTTTTCTAAGCTGTCAGAATAACAATGCCTGGCTGGTTATTGCTTATGATTGATATGAGAGCATTGCAATCTGTTGGAAAAGAAATTCTTGCATCCATTCCAGGGTAAGAGTTGCAACTATTTTGAAATCCATCACCCTGGCTTTCACCAGATTGACACTGGAGATACTCAGCCTTGATTAGGCTGCTGTCCACAGAGCCATTCAGCCAACACATTCAAAAATGCATCAAGCTCCCTGTGGAGCATCTACAGGATGAGCTGAACAGGGAAATGTCTCTTGTTTCATTGGTAGTCCTGAAATGCATAATTCTACATTATCCAAATGCCCAGGCAGCAAGCAAGTCCAAATTTAATGTCAATACTTTTTCCCAATCTGTTTGAAGAACATTGGCAAGGATCTAATTTCTTGTAACTCATGGCTGCTATTAGTAATAACACTATTGCGATGTGTGAATGCACCATCTGAAAGGAGTGTTGTCAAAGCCAAAATCTGCTTGACAAGTGGATGACAATTGGGGAACACGTACAGAAAAATTGCTGGAAAACTAAAGGTCGTTAACTTTGGTCACTTTGTGCTCTTTAAAGATCTGCTACAGGCTGTTCTAAAACCACTGTGCAGAAGCACCTGCACTGTCCCCTTCTGGCACCCATGAATTCCATAAAGTCATGCCTGAATGCAAATTAGTGTCACCATGAACAGAGGGTCGTTCAGCACCTCCAGCCAGTTCCCACCTCACCCTCCCTCTTCAACAGTGACAGCTATGAGATTATTGAAGCCTTTCTCAATACCAAACTCCATTCAGCCAACCCAAACAGTCATTCTTCTAAACACCAGATGACTTGATAGCACAAGGCTCTGTCTCAGCAGTACCTGATTTAATGAGTATTATTAAATACTTATGGAGCCTGCTGACAGGCAGTGATCCTATTGAAGCTACCACTCACCCAAGAGTAATTGTCAGTGTGTGATATATTCAACACAAAACAATTATAAAATTGTTTACAACCTTCACAATTTTGAGAACTGCTAAATATTTGCTTCAAGAATCTCATGTTCAGGTGGAGTCATGTGATGGAGTAATGGCCGGTAGGAGAATACCAGCCCTCTCCAGAAAAGAAGGAAAAAAGTGAAGAAAAAGAGAAGCCCCAGACACACAAATCACAACAAATAAGAAATAAAGGTGTGGAGAAAATGGCGCCTAAGAAAGAAAAGCCAAAAACAATGGGAAGAAAAGAAGAAAGAAAGACGCCAGAAGAGAAAGGTGAAGGCCTTACCTGCACGAAAAAGCAGAGACCCACCATGGAAAGAGGAGCCCACTCCCTGAGGTTAGTGGAGACCCTGCAGGGTCACGACCCATTAACCACAGGACTGCAAAAATGGCTCATGGAGCAAAATGGGTGCACGATGTGTACGACAAGGACAACACCGACGAGAGGGTGGACCAGCTGTGGAGTGAAAGCACGAACAGCTGAGAGAGACCCGATGGCAGGGCTCCCAGTTGGAAGATAAAGAAAATAACAGGAACAGGAGGAGTGAGAATGGAAAAAGGAAACTAGAGACACAACAGATAACCAACCCAGAAGAAGAGGACCAACATCAAGACACCATGGAAAAAAAAACCCAACAAACTGAGACAAGCAGCTCAACAAGAAAGTCAGAAGAGACACAGGAAGATACAAGGAAGAGAAATAGAATACACAAACCCAAGAGCAGACACAGAAGAGGAAGAAGAAGAAGAAGAAGAAGAAGAAGAAGAAGAAGAAGAAGAAGAAGAAGAAGCTCTGCACAGAGGAATAGGAGGTAAAATGAATGGACAGTACATAGATTAAAAAAAAAATTCAAGAATAAATGAAAGCATTAAAAGAATGGCTGACACTAGAATTTAGTGAAATGAAAAGAAAAATGAAAAGTACAGAAGAAAAAGTGAGTTGAATAGAGCTGGTCATGATAGATGTAGGGAAAAGATTAGAAATTGTGGAAGAACGTGTAATGGCAGTAGAAATGGAAGTGAATGACTTTAAAAGAAAATTGGAAGAAAGTGACAAAAAAGTAAAAAGGACACAGGAGTTGTTAGCTCAGAAGATGGATATAATGGAAAACTATAGTAGGCAAAACAATATAAAGATAGTGGGCCTTAAGGAAGATGAAGAAGGCAAAGCTATGAAAGAATTTATAAAAGAATAGATCCCACAAGTCCTGGGAATGCCAGAAATGCAGGAAGGAATGGAAATAGAAAGAGCACACAGAACATTAGCCCCGAAACCACAGCCACAACAAAAACCAAGATCTGTTTTAGTAAAATTCCTGAGATACACGACAATAGAAAATATATTGGAGGGGGAGTCACATGATGGAGTAGTGGCCGGACGGTGAACTCCAGCCATCTCCAGAAAAGTCGGGAAAAACAAAGGAAAACACAAAGGCACAGAAATAAAAGTTACAGAAAAGTGAGTATAAAGGTGGAAAGAAGATGGCGACAAAAAAAGAAAAATCGAAAGCAACGGTAAGAAGAGAGGAAGAGAAGACAAAGGAGGAAAAAGGTGAAGGCCTTACCTGTCCGAAGAGGCCCGCTGCGGAGAGAGAAACCCGCTCCCTCAGGTCGGTAAATAATGGACTACAAAAATGGCTCGCTGAGCCGAGTAAAAGTGCGCAACCGCGCATGAAAAAAAACACACCAATGGGAGGGGGGACCAGCTGGGGAGTCGATCTCCACAGCCGGCAACGACAGCTGCAGAACACCTGCAGCAAGAAGAGACCACAGAAGACAATGGAAACAAGAAAGAAGAGAAGGAAAGGGCACCAAAGAAACAACAGATGGCCAACCCAGAGGAAGAAGAAGAGGAAGAGGAAGAGTACAGTGAAATAGAAGAAGAAAAGAAAGGCAAGATAAAGGATATACTTTCTCTTATTAAAGGATACATGGAGTCATTTAAAGAATGGCAAACACAGGAATTTAAGGATTTAAGAAAAAGAATAAACAACACAGAAGAGAAAATGAATAAAATAGAGATGACCTTAACAGAAATGGGAAAGAAAATGGACAAGATGGAAGAGCGGGCAGTAGCAGCAGAAATGGAGGTAGAAGACTTAAAAAAGAAATTGGAGGAATCTAATAAAAAAACTAAAGAGACACAAGAACTACTAGCTCAAAAAATAGATACAATGGAAAATTATAACAGAAGAAATAACATAAAGATAGTGGGCCTTAAGGAAGATGAAGAAGGCAAGAATATGAGGGAGTTTATAAAAGAGTGGATCCCTAAGACCCTAGGATGTCCAGAACTACAGCAAGAAATGGAAATAGAAAGGGCACATAGAGTATTGGCCTCTAAACCACAACCACAACAAAACCCAAGATCTATTGTAGTAAAATTCCTAAGATATACTACAAGAGAAAAGGTACTAGAGAAGACAATGGAAAAAGTAAGAGAGGGCAACAAACTACTGGAGTATAAAGGGCAAACAATCTTCATTTATCCAGATATAAGTTTTGAACTCCTAAAGAAGAGAAAAGAGTTCAATACAGCAAAGGCGATTTTATGGAAGAAAGGGTATAAATTTATACTAAAGCATCCAGCGGTATTGAAAATATTTATTCCAGGACAACAAAACAGACTATTCTCGGATCCAGAAGAAGCACGAAAATTTGCAGAACAATTACAAAAATAGACTGAGGGAGGAAGACGGCTAATGAGAGTTAAAATGATCACGATTGATATGTATGTGGGTAAAGACAAAAATAGACTGAGGGATGAAGACGGGTAATGAGAGTAAAAATGATCACGATTGATATGTATGCGGGTAAAGAGGTATAAGAGTGAATAGAGACAATGTGCATACGTGAATGTATCTGTACTTAGAGGAAAATATAGATAGTATAGACAAGAATTAATAAGGGAAGGTAATGGAATAGAGAGAATAAGGAGGGAATTAAAAGAGTGACCTTTGTGACATATGAAAAGTGAAATCTTTTCTGGGGGGGCGGGGTGAGGGGAAATAGCGGTCACTGCAAAATCAGTTGACGCTTGCGAGTGGATTCGCAAATCCAAATGGAGAGGGGAGATGTGGTTGTCCGACAAGGGATAAAGGACAACTCAGGAGGGGAAGGGGAGATTGGAGATAAATAAGATAGAAATAGGAGAATAAGGAAAATGTTGGATGTTGTAGGAATGTTGTCTTATAAAGAGTTGAAAATAAGAAAACAGAAATGGAAAAGGAGGAAAGGTAATGATGGAAAAACGGAAAGAGAAGATAAACAAAATATAAAAGGGCTATGCTGAACTATATGACTTTAAATATTAATGGAATACATAACCAAATTAAAAGGAAGAAACTACTAAATTTAAATGAATAAATGTATTCCATTAGAAAAAATAACATATAGGTTAAGAAATAATATTGAAATATTAGAACAAGTATAGGAGCCTTACATTAAATACAATAGCGAAAACCTACCGGGGACAAACATTACCTAAGTTGATGGAAGGAGAAGAAAAGAAAAGAATGGACTCAGTAGAATTTCTGGTGTATTTTTGTTGAATGACAACATTGTCTGACTGGCTTAATGCAACCTAGATTGTATACCTAAAATGGATGAGGGGGGGGTGGGGGGGTGGCTTGGGAGGAGGGGGGGGGAGAAAAAGTCACTGTATATGTGTGAAAAAGAAATAGTGTATATCATGGCTAATGTGATTTATGGTGTGAAAAATAAAAAATTTTAAAAAAAAATAAAAAAATATATATATTGGAGAAGGCAATGAATAAAATTAGAGAAGACAAGAAACCACTGGAATACAAAGGTCAAAAAAGATTTTTCTACCCAGACATAAGTTTCGAGTTCCTGAAGAAGAGGAAGGGGTTTAATGCAGCAAAATCAATCCTATGGAAGAAAGGCTATAAATTTATGTTAAGATATCCAGTGGTGCTTAAAATAGTTATCCCGGGGCAGCAAACCAGACTGTTCTCGGATCCGGAGAAATCACGAGAATTTGCAGAACGTCTGCAAGACAGAAAGAGAGATATAACAAGAACAAAGAATGACGACAAACTACATATAAAGTAAAAATAATGTATAAGTAAGAACTAAAGGAGGGAAGTAAGGGAGAAGGGGGAAAAAAGAGGAGGGGTTAAAAAATTAATAATGAATAAATAAAGCATAAAAAGAGAAAAAACGAGGGGAAGCTTTGTTGTAATGTGAAGATAAAAGTATTTTCTGGAAGGGGTTGGGTGGGAGAGAATAACAGTCATTGCGAAATCAGTTGACACTTGCGAACAGGTTCGCAGTCCGAATGGAGAGGGGAGTTGTGGTTGCCCAGCAAGGGATAAAGGGCGACTCAGAGAGGGGGGAACACTTGGGGTTAAGGGAATTTTATATGTGGGAATGGTTGAAATATTTTATGTTTTAGAAATGTTGTCATTCAGTGCATTCAAAAAAAGAAAACTAAGAAATGGAAATGGGGAAAAGGGGAAAGGTGGTGGTGAGGAAGCGGAAATGAGATGTAAACAAAGTATGAAATGGCCATGTTGAACAATATGACTATAAATATTAGCAGAATACATAACCAAATCAAAAGGAAGAGGCTATTAAATTTACCTAAAAAAGAAAAAAATTGATATAGCATTCGTGCAGGAAACGCATCTAACTGAAGTGGAACACAAGAAATTAAGGAGAGACTGGGTAGGACACATAACAGCAGCAGCATATAACTCAAAACCCAGAAGTTTAGCTATATTAATCAATAAAAATGTACCAATCAAAATAGAGGAGGAAATAATAGATCCAGCAGGGAGGTATGTAATGATAAAGTGTCAGATATATTCAGAATTTTGGAATTTGCTCAATATATATGCACCTAATGAAGAGGATCAAAAGTTTATGCAAGATATCTTTGTGAAGATTGTAGATATGCAAGGGAATATATTGATAGGAGGGGATTTTAATCTTAATTTGGATTCAAAGATGGATAAAACTGGACAAAAGACTAGCAAAAAGAACAAAGTAGCCAAATTTATGGTTAAATCAATGCAGGAAATGCAACTTTTGGATATATGGAGGAGACTACATCCAAAGGAGAAGGAATACTCATATTATTCGAGTAGACATAAAACATACTCAAGGATTGACCTGTTCCTGTTGTCAGCCCATATCCAAAGGAGAGTTAGGAAAATGGAATATAAAGATAGATTGTTATCGGATCACTCACCCCTGTTATTAGCAATAGAGCTGGAGGACATCCCTCCTAGAATGTAGAGATGCAGGTTAAACTCCATGCTACTTAAAAGACAGGATTTTAGAGAATTAATTGAGCGCCAAATTAAAATGTAGTTTGAAATAAATATGGAATCAGTGAAAGATAAATTTATATTATGGGATGCAATGAAAGCCTTCATCAAAGGGCAGATAATAAGTTATGTAACTAAGATGAAGGACTACAATTGGAAATAGAACAGCTGGAAAGGGAAATAGTAAGTACAGAAAAAGAACTAGCAATAAGGGAAGATACAACAAAAAGAAGAGAATTGGCGGACAAAAAAAAAATACGAAACACTACAAATGTATAAGGTGGAGAAGAACATAATGAAGACAAAGCAGAAACATCGAGCTAGGAGAAAAAATGCACAAAATACTAGCTTGGCAACTTAAAACAGAACAAGCTAAAAGAATGGTATTGGCATCAAGGAAAAAGGATAAACAAATTACATATAACCCAACAGAGATCAATGAAAACTTCAAGGAATTCTACGAGCAACTATATCGAACTGAGAATGAAAGGAAAGAAGACAAAATAGATGAGTTTCTAGCTAAAATTTAACTACCGAAATTGCAAGAAGAGGAGCAAAATAAATTAATAAAATCATTTGAAATAGAGGAAATACAGGATATATTTAAAAAAAAAACTACTGAACAATAAAACGCCGGGAGAGGATGGACTCCCAATAGAATTCTATAAAACATTTAAAGACTTATTAATTCCTCCTCTCCTGGAAGTAATGAACCAGATTGAAGAAACACAAAACATGTCAGATTCATGTAAAACAGCAATAATTACAGTAATACCAAAGACGGCGGAAGATCCACTAATACCAGCATCATATAGACCAATATCTCTACTTAACACAGATTATAAGAAAATAGCAAAACTATTAGCAAAGAGATTGACCGATTGTGTACCAAAAATAGTAAAACTAGATCAAACTGGAATTATTAAGAAAAGATGAACAACGAATAATATCTGTAAGTTCATTAACTTAATCCATGCAGTACAAGGAAATAAGACGCCAACAGTGGCGGTTGCTTTAGACGAAGAGAAAGCCTTTGACAGGGTAGAATGGAATTATTTATTCAAAGTACTACAGAAGTTCAACCTACAAGAGAAATACATTAATTGGATTAAAGCATATAAGGGACCATTGGCGAAGGTGACAGTAAATGGATATATATCGAACCAATTTAAATTAAGCAGGTCAACTATGCAGGGATGTCCACTATCTCCCTCACTGTCCGTGTTAGCTATAGAACCCTTGGCACAACAGAAAATAAAATAAAAGGGATAAAAATAAAAGAGAAGGAATATAAAATCAGTCTATTTGCAGATGACATCATAGTATACTTAACAGAACCAGAATTATCAATAAAAGAATTACATAAGAAATTGAAGGAATATGGAGAAATATCGGGGTACAAGATCAATGCAAATAAAAGTGAAGCAATGCCAATGAATAATGCAGATTTCACAAAGTTTAAGAAAGAATCACCATTTCAATGGCAAACACAAGCAATCCGACACATAGGTAGTAGACTAGATAATAATCTAGACCATCTATACAAATTAAATTATCAGCCATTGAAGAAGAAATTACAAGATGACTTAGAACATTGGAAAGATTTATCACTAACACTGATAGGAAGGGTAAATTGCATTAAAATGAATATCTTCCCAAGGATACAATAACTATTTCAATCATTACCAATTCCCTTAACAGAGAAATTCTTCAATGAGCTAAAGAAAATAATAAGGAAATTCTTATGGAAAGGGGGGAAACCGAGGATAGTACTAGATAAATTTAGAGTATGGTACAAACAAGGGGGCTTACAGCTACCAAACTTTAAGAATTATTATAGAGCAGCACAATTAAGATACCTATCAGATTTTTATCAGACAAGGGAAAAACCAGATTTGACTAAGATAGAGCTAGATAAAATAGGGGAGAAGATACCTGAACATATACTATATAAGTGGGATGAAAAGCTGGTGCAACATAGGAATTCACCAGTACTGCACCGTCTGCTCAATATTTGGAAGAAGATTCAAGTAGAAAGGAAAAAACAAATTACCAACTACCAAAATTATTATTGACGCAAAATCAACTAATCCCTTTCACAATAGATAACCTTTCCTTTAGAGAATGGGAGAGAAAAAGGATCAAAAGAATAGAAAATTGTTTTTTGGGAAATAAATTATCTTTTGAACAAATGAAGTACAAATATGGAATAACTCACAGTACAATGTTTGCATACCACCAACTGAAAACCTACTTAAAGGACAAATTGGGAAGCAGGCTGAGGTTACCAGAAGGAAGCAGCTTTGAATATGTGATTACAGACACAATGATAATTAAAAGATTTATAATAAACATGTACATCAAGCTGCAAGAGAAAGAGAACAATGAAATAAGCTGTAATCCCAAACAAAAGTGGGAATAAGATCTAAACATAAAGATAAAAAATGAAAAAGGAAAAGCTATGCTCCGGAACTATGAGAAATACAATAAACACGAGGTTACGCATGATACAATATAATTGGTTACACCACGCCCCAAAAGTTAAATAAATGGGACCCAACAGTATCAGACAGATGTTTTCGCTGTAAGAAGGAAACGGGAACAACAGTACATGCAATTTGGGCAAGTGAGAAAGTGGAAAAGTTTTGGGAAGATCTAATTCAGGTATTAAATAATATCACAAAAAGCAACATACCAAAAAATCCAGAGATCTTTCTTCTAAGTAATATAAGAAGAAAAGAATTAGGCCTCACATTGGATGAAGCACAGAAAAGATTTACTATGACAGCCTTAGCTGTAGCAAAAAAATGTATAATGTCAACCTGGAAATCAGAAGAGAGCCTGAGAGTACAGCAATGGTACATAAAAATGAATAAATGTATTCCATTTGAAAAAATAACATATCATTTAAAAAATAAAGTGACAGTATTTGAACAAATTTGGGAACCGTACATGGAACACAACAAAGAGGGCCTACCGCGGACCTCCACCCCCTAAAATGATAGAATGAGAAGAAGATGAAATGAACTGACCCAATGTGTAAAAGTAGATGACACAATTTTCTTGTTTATTTTCATTGTGTGATGACATTGTTTAATGGGTTTATTGTGTTGTATATGTTGAACGTTTAATGGGATTGGAGGGGGGTGGGAAGGAGGGAGGGAAGGAAAGGGGAAAAAAG
The DNA here is from genome assembly GCF_036971445.1 of Narcine bancroftii. Classification (NCBI taxonomy): domain Eukaryota; kingdom Metazoa; phylum Chordata; class Chondrichthyes; order Torpediniformes; family Narcinidae; genus Narcine; species Narcine bancroftii. The sequence continues at coordinate 28,810,638 of NC_091473.1, read as the reverse complement.
GGGAGAAAATGACACTGTGTATATTCAAGAGGGAAATGTTTGTGTGTATTTTGGTTAATATGGTTCATAGTGTGAAAAATTTTTTAAAAAATTTAAAAAAAGGAATCTCATGTTCAGAAAACAACCCTCTTTTAACAGGCTACTCAAAGTCATAAATTTGAGTTAAGAGTTGGAGATGGAAGCAATCTTGCCTTTTTTCCCTTTCCACATCACTGTCAGTCTTCAAGTGTGCATCCCTGCCATGGTGCTTCTATGCATCAACACACTGCTAGATAAGTTGTGTGTTATTTTCTCATCAGAGGATTCTACGGTCCCATCCTGAAAAGACAGAAGGAGGAACCTGTCAGGACCAAATACTTAAACAGAGTCAACTAAAGCAGTTGCTAACACAGAGAAATTGTCCTTCAGATTTAGTTTTCTGGTCTCCTGTGTGTTTTTTTTTACTTCACTACTTGATGTCATTATCCATCCACAACAGGGGTTAAGCTGAGCGTTCAATTATCCAATCCCCAAAGGAGGATGTGCAGACTAGGCTAGGCTGTGCAGAAGGATACCAAGGATGTTTCATTGTGAATGTAATCTCTGGCTTGTGCTGTGGAGCCTAGGTACTGGAGTTCTTTTTCTTAAAGTTAAGTATTAGAGAATAGATGTCAGCAGTTTGGATTGAGGTTAAAGATGGCATTTGCAGTTAGAATTAGCACATTGGTTAGTGAGAAGATTGGTGAATGATCTAGAAGGGGATACTGAAGGGACATTATTATCAGACAGCCTTCCATTTCTAGCATCATGTAGAACTTTACTTGTTGGACTTATAGCTGTTGAAGGAAGAAAGAAAGTGGCCTGCAGGACCTTGACTTTATTACCTCAGCATGTTGCCACTATTCAGTTGCTAGAAATATGGTCAAAGAGCTGTTCCCTGACATAACAGCTTTATAAGTAGGTTCAACAGCTGGACACTGAAAGAAAGCAAAAATAAAAAAATAAAAATACAGGGATCACTGAATCTTGAGGAAGTCACTGAACACTTGAAAATAAAAGTGAAGATCTTTTTCAGCCAGTTAAGTTCATGGAAAAATTAAGCAATTAAGCAGTTTTTAAATCTTCTTGTGACTGGGCTCCCTGTAGGTTTCTGTGACACAAGCAACAGTCCTTGGGAAATCCTCTCCTCAGCTTAGAAGCTGATCTTAGAGCCTTTTTCCCACTTCATCAATTACAATTACTTACTCCATCCCTGGAAATGTCACCTCTGGCTCTTGCTGCCTCGTTTACAGTTACTGATTCTCTTGCAAACCTTGTCAATCTTAACTGACACAAGTAACTACATCAAAAATAAATGAACATCCCGTGTGCAATTTGACCCAAATTTTAAAAGCTCTGCTCTCCTGTGACCTCAGCTTTTGCAGAGCTGACTTTACTCACCAATGACATGCAAGTACTGCTGGTAAATCTGTTCACAGGCTTCTGTGTCATATTCCATACAATAAAAATCGGCATGAGATATGCAAGCAACATAGAATTAAAACCACATGAGCAATGGAAAAATGGGGGGGGCCATTTGGCTCATTGAGTCCACGCTAGATTGTAACAGAGCAATCATGTCAATCCATTTTGTAATGATGGCACGGTTGGTGTAGTGGTTAGTGCCACGCCTTTACAGCGCCAACAATCAGGACTAAGGTTCGAGTCCTTTGCCGTCTGTCAGGAGTTTGTATGTTCTCCCCATATCTGTGTGGGTTTTCCCCGCTCAAAACTCTCTGGAGTTGTAGGTTATTGGGTGTAAAAACTGGGTGGTATGGACTCATGGTCCGAACTTTGTTCTATGTCTAAATTTAAATATTAAAAAAAATAAAATTATTTCCTTGAAATCTAACAAATTATTTTCCTTTAGCACTCATCCAACTTCCCTACAAAAGCACTGAATGATTCTGCTTCCACTACCTCAAGAGGAATGACTTTTTATAAAATATTTTATTTTTGATTTTTAAGTTATTGTTAAAGCTCTCCAATATTACACACACACACACACACACACACACACACACACACACACACACACACACACACACACACACACACACACATAATTAAAAAAAACCTTTTCCATACAAAAATCAAAACAAGCAAAACAACCCCTCACACACCCCTCCCTTTCTCAGTATAAATCCACATTTATATGATTGTCAAGAATTCTATATGGGGAAAGTTACCTGCATTCATACTTTGGCCACATTCATTATTATTCTTTTTATTATTATATTTATACTTACAATTTGGCCCCTATATAATTCAAATATGGCTGCCATAACTTAATAAATATTCATATTTGTTTTTTTAAGTTTTATGTAATTTTTTCCTTAGTTATGCAACTATTCATTCTCTGCAGTCTACGTGCTATATGTAGAGGAGAGTTAGACTTCCAAGTAATTGCAAAACATTTTTCAGCCACTGCTAGGGCTATTTTAACAAATAAAATTTGAAATTTGGTCAGTTTATTACTCATTTCAATAAAATTTCCCAAAAGATAAAGCTCTGGATTTCCCCAGAAGCTCACTCCTTTTATTCTTATTAATATTTCAGTAATATCCTGCCAGAAAGATCTTACCTTCAAACATGACTACATAGCATGCAAGAACATTCCTATTTCTAATTCACACCTAAAACACATTTCCAATATTTAAGATTTTGATTTATGCAACTTCTGTGGTGTGAGATATAATTGATGTAGAAAATTATGTTGCTCTAATCCGTATCTTGCATTTATAATTGGTGTCATGCTATCCCAACACCAATCAGACCAACATCTTTCCATTATTGCAACACCTAAATCTGACTCCCATCTCTCTCTCAATCTCTATAAACCTGGTTTCACACTTTCATTCTGGAGAACAAAGTCTTTCTTTGGCTTGGCTTCGCGGACGAAGATTTATGGAGGGGGTAAAAAAGTCCACGTCAGCTGCAGGCTCGTTTGTGGCTGACAAGTCCGATGCGGGACAGGCAGACACGATTGCAGCGGTTGCAAGGGAAAATTGGTTGGTTGGGGTTGGGTGTTGGGTTTTTCCTCCTTTGCCTTTTGTTCGTGAGGTGGGCTCTGCGGTCTTCTTCAAAGGAGGTTGCTGCCCGCCAAACTGTGAGGCGCCAAGATGCACGGTTTGAGGCGTTATCAGCCCACTGGCGGTGGTCAATGTGGCAGGCACCAAGAGATTTCTTTAGGCAGTCCTTGTACCTTTTCTTTGGTGCACCTCTGTCACGGTGGCCAGTGGAGAGCTCGCCATATAACAGGATCTTGGGGAGGCGATGGTCCTCCATTCTGGAGACGTGACCCATCCAGCGCAGCTGGATCTTCAGCAGCGTGGACTCGATGCTGTCGACCTCTGCCATCTCGAGTACTTCGACGTTAGGGGTGTAAGCGCTCCAATGGATGTTGAGGATGGAGCGGAGACAACGCTGGTGGAAGCGTTCTAGGAGCCGTAGGTGGTGCCGGTAGATGACCCATGATTCGGAGCCGAACAGGAGTGTGGGTATGACAACGGCTCTGTATACGCTTATCTTTGTGAGGTTTTTCAGTTGGTTGTTTTTCCAGACTCTTTTGTGTAGTCTTCCAAAGGCGCTATTTGCCTTGGCAAGTCTGTTGTCTATCTCATTGTCGATCCTTGCATCTGATGAAATGGTGCAGCCGAGATAGGTAAACTGGTTGACTGTTTTGAGTTTTGTGTGCCCGATGGAGATGTGGGGGGGCTGGTAGTCATGGTGGGGAGCTGGCTGATGGAGGACCTCAGTTTTCTTCAGGCTGACTTCCAGGCCAAACATTTTGGCAGTTTCCGCAAAGCAGGACGTCAAGCGCTGAAGAGCTGGCTCTGAATGGGCAACTAAAGCGGCATCGTCTGCAAAGAGTAGTTCACGGACAAGTTTCTCTTGTGTCTTGGTGTGAGCTTGCAGGCGCCTCAGATTGAAGAGACTGCCATCCGTGCGGTACCGGATGTAAACAGCGTCTTCATTGTTGGGGTCTTTCATGGCTTGGTTCAGCATCATGCTGAAGAAGATTGAAAAGAGGGTTGGTGCGAGAACACAGCCTTGCTTCACGCCATTGTTAATGGAGAAGGGTTCAGAGAGCTCATTGCTGTATCTGACCCGACCTTGTTGGTTTTCGTGCAGTTGGATAATCATGTTGAGGAACTTTGGGGGACATCCGATGCGCTCTAGTATTTGCCAAAGCCCTTTCCTGCTCACGGTGTCGAAGGCTTTGGTGAGGTCAACAAAGGTGATGTAGAGTCCTTTGTTTTGTTCTCTGCACTTTTCTTGGAGCTGTCTGAGGGCAAAGACCATGTCAGTGGTTCCTCTGTTTGCGCGAAAGCCGCACTGTGATTCTGGGAGAATATTCTCGGCGACACTAGGTATTATTCTATTTAGTAGAATCCTAGCGAAGATTTTGCCTGCAATGGAGAGCAACGTGATTCCCCTGTAGTTTGAGCAGTCTGATTTCTCGCCTTTGTTTTTGTACAGGGTGATGATGGTGGCATCACGAAGATCCTGAGGCAGTTTACCTTGGTCCCAACAAAGCTTGAAAAACTCATGCAGTTTGGCATGCAGAGTTTTGCCGCCAGCCTTCCAGACTTCTGGGGGGATTCCATCCATACCTGCTGCTTTGCCACTTTTCAGTTGTTCGATTGCCTTATATGTTTCATCCAGGGTGGGAACCTCATCCAGCTCTAGCCTTAGGGGCTGTTGAGGGAGCTGGAGCAGGGCGGAATCTTGGACTGAGCGGTTGGCACTGAAAAGAGATTGGAAGTGTTCTGACCATCGGTTGAGGATGGAGATCTTGTCGCTGAGGAGGACTTTGCCGTCTGAGCTGCGCGGCGGGCTTTGGACTTGGGGTGAGGGGCCGTACACAGCCTTTAGAGCCTCGTAGAAACCCCTGAAGTCGCCAATGTCCGCGCTGAGCTGGGTTCGTTTGGCGAGGCTAGTCCACCACTCATTTTGGATCTCCCGGAGTTTGCGCTGAAGATGGCTGCATGCGCGACGGAAGGCTTGTTTCTTCTCTGGACAGGACGGCTTTGTAAGGTGAGCCTGGTGGGCAGCTCGCTTCTTTGCCAGCAGCTCCTGGATTTCCTGGCTGTTTTCGTCAAACCAGTCCTTGTTTTTCCTGGAGGAGAAGCCCAGTACCTCTTCAGTGGATTGCAGTATGGTAGTCTTCAACTGATCCCAGAGGGTTTCAGGGGACGGGTCCGTGAGGCGGGTTGCAACGTCGAGCTTTGCTTTGAGGTTTGCCTGGAAGTTTCCTCTCGCTTCGTCTGACTGCAGGTTTCCAACATTGAACCTCTTTCTGGGGGCTTTATTGTTCCTGGGCTTTGGCTTGAAGTGAAGGTTGAGCTTGCAGCGAACCAGCCGGTGGTCAAAGAACAAAGCCGGAGAACCAGCCGGAGAACAAAGTACATATTAGTTATATATTTATGTCTATTCCCCAGCCAAATCGTTTGTTCCCATTTTTTCACTTGGGAATGATCTTAGCTGGAGAAAACAAAAATAAGTCCATATTTATTTCTTAATTGTTCAAAAGACACAGGAGATTCATCCATTTAACAATCATCAAAATATTTTATTCCTTTATCATACCATCCTTTCAATACTTTGTGCCCAGATTCATGAGCAACAGTACATTTTTACATAATGGTGTTCTTAATGATATACCTGTTTTTTTTTCCAATACACTCATTAATTTCTTGCCATATTCTAATCACATTTATTAATGTAGAGATATCCATTTTTTTGTTAATAACAACATTCTATTTGTATAAAAAGTCCTTCGCTGTTTCTTTTTCCATTGAATTCAACCCCATTCAAATCTAAGAAGGGGGACTGTCTTCTTCAAAAAAAAAAGGATAATAAAAATCTTCCTTGTGCAGATAAATAATATTTCTTAAAGTCCAGAAGTCTAAGTCCTCCCAGCCTATAGACCCATTTTAGCTTTTCCAATGCCTGGTCCAATACATTCATCATAAGAAGTATCAATAAAATCTTTAAATTGTTTGTAAAACTCAGGAGGAACCCATCTTGCCCCAGGATTTGTCAGCTTGTAAGTTCCCAAAGCACTCAATTTCTTCTCTTGTAAAGGAGGCATCTAAATCAAATCTTTCTCTATCTTTGAAATTTGGAAGTTTAAAATTTGTTAAAAATTCATCCATCTCATTTTCATCTCCTAATAATTCTGATTTATATAGTTTCATATAATATTGTTTCAAAGCATTATTTATTTCATTTTGATTATGTGTGGTAATATCGGTCTCAGTTTTAATTGCATTTATCATTCTAGAAGACACCACCGTCTTTAACTGCCAAGATAAGAGTTTGCGCACCTGTTCTCCTAATTCATAATATTCTTGTTTAGTTTTTAAGATTTTTTTTTCTGTTCTATAAGTTTGTAATGTGTTATATTTCCATTTTAAAAATTCTCTAACAGTCTATATTTTTCTTGTGACCCTGTTGATTGGTATTCTTTTTCCATCTTTGCTCTTTCTTTCTCTAGACCATTTAGTTCTGTAACATACTTTCTCTCAAGATTTTTTTGGATAAGAAGTAATTTGTCCTCTTAGTTAAACTTTAAGTGTATCCCATATTTAAAAAAAAAGCTATTATCAGTAAACAAAAATTGGTTTCACAAAATACTTCTATCTGTAACTTAATAAACTCACAAAAGTCCTATACAGACAGCATCTGTATACATTTTCTGTTTTTTCCATTATTGCAATAGTTAAAGTCGAGGTGAATGATCAGATAGAAGTCTCGCCAGATATTCCATTTTTACCAGTCTACTTTTTAACTGGGCAGACATTAAGAAAAATCAATCTTTGTATGTGAATCATGTACCCTTGAGTGGAACATGTAGTCTCTTTATATAGGGATAAGCTGCCTCCATATATCAATCTAATTTAAATCCTTCATAAATGATAGTGTTGGTTTTGCAGCTTTTGCCTTGTCACTGTTCTGGCTAATTTATCCAGTATTGGATATAGACAAAAATTAAAGTCTCCTCCAACCAATATATTTTGTCTTCCCTCTGCTGTTTTTTTGAAACAAAAAATCTTTCATAAAGGCTTCAGCATCATAACTTGGTGCATAGATGTTCATAAGCATCCATGATTCTGCATAAATTTTACAATGTGCCATTACAAATCTTTCGACTTGGTCAGTTATTGTCCCTTCTATTATTATTGGTATATTTTTGTTAATTAGGATCACTACTCCTCTTGCGTTTGACCCAAAAGAAGATGATATCACTTGTCCCACCCATCCTCTTTTTAATTTAGCATGTTCTGATTTGGTAAGATGAGTTTCTTGTAAAAAGACTATATCTGCCTTTAATTTTTTTAGGTGTCCCAAACCTGCTTCCTTACTGTTCTGTTTATCCCATTATATAACATATAACCATATAACAATTTACAGTATGGAAACAGGCAATATCGTCCCTTCTGGTCTGCACTGATTTATGTGAAACTCCACTAGTTCCACCTACCCACTCCCATGCCCATAACCCTCCAACCCCCCTCACATCCATGTACTCAACTAACCTCTTCTTAAATGATAGAATTGACCCTGCCGCAACTACCTCTTCCGGAAGATCATTCCACTCAGCCACCACTCTCTGAGTGAAGAAGCATCCTCTTATATTACTCCTAAATTTTTGCCCCCTATCCCTTAACTTATGACCCCTTGTACCAATCTCCCCTGCCCTCAGGGGAAAGAGCCTATTCACATCTACTCTATCTATTCCCTTCATAATTTTAAATACCCCTCTCAACCTTCTATGCTCCAATTAATAAAGTCCCAGTCTACTCAATTTTTCTCCATATTCAAGATATTGCAATCCAAGCAACATTTTTGTAAACCTTCTTTGCACCCTCTCTACCTTATTTATATCCATCCTATAATTTGGAGACCAGACTGTACACAATACTCCAAACCTGGCCTCACCAAAGCCTTGAATAGTCTCAACATCACCTCCCAGCTCCTATATTTTATGCTATGATTTATAAAGGACAGCATACCAAAAGCCTTCTTCACCACCCTATCTACATGGGAATCTACTTTCAAGGAATGCTGAACCGTTATTACAAGATAAAAAATTATTATTACAAGATTGTTCCTCAATGCCATCCCCTTCACAGTCTACATCCTATTTTGGTTATTTTTCCCAAAATGAAACACCTCACATCCACATTAAACTCCATCAGCCACCTTTCAGCCTACTTTTCCAAAAAGTCCAAATCCTTCTGTAGTCCATGAAAACCCTCTTCACTATCCACAACTCCCCCTATTTTTGTATCGTCCGCATATTTACTCACCCAATTTACCACCCCATCATCCAAATCATTACTATAAATGATGAACAACAAAGGACCCAACACCGATCCCTGAGGCACACCGCTCATCACCGGCCTCCATCCTGACAGACAGTTGTCAACCATGACTTTCTGGTGCCTATCTTCCATCCACCTCTGAATCCATCTGACTATCTCTATATTAATCCCTAGAGATTGAACCTTCTTCACTAACCTTCCATCCGGAACCTTATCAAATAGACCACATCCACTGCTCTACCTTCATCAACCTTTCTGGTCACCTCTTCAGAAAATTCAAGAAGATTCGTCAAGCACGACTTTCCCCTCACAAACCTATGTTGGGTGTCCCTGATCAAACCTTGCCTATCCAGATATTTATACATATTATCCCTAAGAATTCCTTCCATTACTTTCCCCACAACCGATGTCAAACTTACTGGCCTATGGTTGCTTGGCCTACACCTTGCACCCTTTTTAAACAGTAGAACCATGTTTTCAACCCGCCAATCCCGCAGCACCACACCCTCCTCCGGTGACCATTGAAAAATCACTGTCAGAGCTTCCGCTATTTCCTCCCTGACCTCCCTTAAGGTCCTGGGAAAAATCCCATCAGGACCATGAGACTTATCTACATTTATACACCCCATAAGTTCTAAAATCCCCTCTTTACTCATCCCTATCTTTTCCAATAACTAACCCTTTTGCCTCACTAATCTTACACAATACAATATCTCTTTCTTTCGTGAACACTGACGAGAAGAAAGTATTAAATATCTACCCCATCTTATAGAGTTCCTCACACATACCTCTGCTCTGATTTTCCAGTGGACCTGTTCTATCCTTAACTTTCCTTTTACATATTTGTAAAAACCCTTAGGATTTGCCTTCACCCTATTTGCTATAGACCCCTCGTACCTTCTTTTTGCCTTTCTAATTTCCCTCTTAAGGTTCTTCCTACAATCTATACATTGTCCATACATCTCATCAATCCTTTGCTTCTTGTATTTAATATAGGCCTCCCTCTTATCCTGAACCATCTTCCTAATCTCCATGGAAAACCATGGCCTGACAGGAACATATCGATTCTGCACTCAAAATCTTACCTTTAAATGCTCCCCAATTCTCCTCAACATTCTTTCCAGAAAAAAAGATCATCCCAAACTGCTCCCTGCAAATCCCTTCTCATCTCCTCAAATCTGGCTTTCCCCCACTCAAAGACCTTCATCTTCAGATCAGACCTATCCCTTTCCATAATTAAACTGAAACTAATGGTGCTATGATCACTGGATCCAAAGTGCTCCCCAACGCACATCTCTGTCATCTGCCCTATTTCATTCCCCAACAGTAGATCTAATACTGCTTCCTCTCTAGTGGGTACCTCAACATATTGATGCAAAAAGCAATCCTGCACACATTTTACAAGCACTGAGCCATCGCTGACTGCGTCTCCCTATCTATGTTAGGAAAATTAAAATCCACAACTAACACCACCCTGTGCTTACTGCAAATCTCAGCTATTTCCCTACACATTTGCTATTCTAGTCCTCTCCCCATTTGGTGGTCTATAATCCCTATAATCGTAATCTCACCTCTTTTATTTTTTAATTCCACCCACTCTGCCTCCCTTGATGAGCCCCCCAATCTATCACACCTCAGTATTGCTGTAATATCTTCCTTAACAAGTAATGCCACGCCTCCTCCCCTTACCCCTCCAATTCTATCACACCTAGAGCAGCGAAATCTCGGAATATTCAACTACCAGTCACAACTCTCCTTCATCACCACTACATCGTACTGCCAAGTGTCTATCCACACCTTTAACATTAAGACTAATAAATTTTAATGTTCTATGCACATTGATTTTTCAAACATATTGTTTAACACTAAAACCTTTTTGGTGTTTAAATAATGCAGTGATCTTTCCCCTTTACAATGTCCTTGCCCTCACAGTGAGGTAAACAGGAAACCCCCGAAAGCCTACAAAAAAAGCCCACAGAATCTCTCGAGAAAGAAGAAACCTCTTTAGCCCCATCTTTTAGAGACATTCCTCTCTGGTCACCATTATTCCCCCTTAGAATGTAGTCTCCATCTTGCTACTACTTTTCCCGAGTTTTCTTTGTTTTCTGAACATTCCGTGAACATTTCAATACAGATTATTTTTCAACAATAAATACAAGATATTTTTTAAAAATACAACTTTTACTTAGACCCATTGTAAAGATTCTTCAGTCTTTCTCATTGGCAACCTTAGCCTTTTCATAAACCTTGCAGGAAGTCTTTCACCTCGTTCTTAGTCTTGAAAAATCGTTCATTACCTTCTGCTATTTTGAACTTGAGAGTTGCAGGGTATATCATCAAATATTTCAAGTTTTTGGAATGCAATTGACTTTTTACATCATCATACTTAATCAAAGTAGAACTAAAATCTTGAAAAAAAAACATTTTTTCATGGTCAATCTCAGGAGGACCATTATCTTGCTTAGAGTATTCATATGCTGCTTCTAGAATTGTCTCCTATTTCCAGTAGCTCAAAATCTTACAAGGACCAGTCTGGTCACTGATTGCCAGCTTTCTTGGGTACAAGGATCCAGTGAGCCCTTTCAATATGCAGTTTTTCTCTCAAATTGTCTTCTCCCAACACTTCAAAGAAGTTCACCAGATCTCATCCCTTGATTCCTTCTTTCAGTCCACTAATTCTCTATGTGGTCGATCTTGTCCAGTCGACCTTGTCTGTCCGATTCTCATTGCTTCGCATCTTTCTCCAAAGCTTTTAGCTTATCTTGTGTTTTTATCGTCTTATTCAGCGATTTTCCATTAAATCTCAACAATTCTTTAACTTCAGACATCCTTTCAGTCTTGTCTCTTATTACATGTGCAATGCCAGCAAATTGATTGCTCAAGTTTTCCATCAGTTCTTCAGTTTTCTCCCCAGCTCTGTCAGGGTCCGCCGGTCTTGAGGCCACTCTTGCACTGCTCCCCTTTGGGCTTTCATTCGATGTTCCTGGCTGTGTAGAAACTTCTTCATTTTTTTGTTCTCAGCTGCCTTGGTTTTTTAGTAGTTGTTTTATCCATTTAAAATTCTTAATTTAAAGTTTTAATTGTCTTTTTAATACTCTTCACAGAGAGCTCAATCAAACATGTCTGTCTAGGTCCTTCGCATGGCCAGCCCCCCCAGAGAACGACTTTTCTGAGTTTACTCCAATAATTCTGGTGGAGCAACCAAGTGTGGATCTCACCATGTTCTCGACAGTTCAAGGAAAATGGAACACTCAATCGATAATGAATAACTTTCATAAACTTCACCGAATCTATCACATTTATCAAAAATGGAATTAAATGGAAATATATCAGTTTATATTTTTGATGGTGAAAATTTATGTTAAATACAAGGGAGGTTAAATTAGATCAACGTCAAAACCAGGCACCTGTAGCCACTTCCATTCATCCTGTTATAACAGCACACAAAATGTGTGTTGCCCACGCTTCGTATTGATCTTGTATCTAGCCAGTCCTAATGCTGTTCAATGGTTGTTGACTTTACCCATGCCATGAATGGAAGATAGCCTGTACTGCCTAAAGCAGGTCTGCTCCTCTGAAAGAGAAGGACTATAGATGTAGCAAGAAGTGGAGGTCATTGTGAAGCTGTCTGTGACTTGTCAAAAACTCATATAGCACTCTATTAGATGGAGTTTGATCTGTGATTTTCCCACCCTCTCCTGGAAACCATGGTGTGGGAGATAGAGAAGAGCTGACAATTGTGTTTCTGCATGGGTAATCGAAGCCCAGTATCTTGAAGAATAATTCATAGTTTGCTGGAAGCAGTGATCAATACCCAGTCATGTGTTTCTGAGTCCTGGACTACTCATATGAACCACCTCAAGGAAAGATATGATGAGCTTGGTTTCTGAAAAATTCACTGAAGAATAATCTGAACCAAAGCAAGTAACAAGACCCAAATTACACACTGTTGGTTCTGAAGGGCAGGCTGCATTGTTCGCATTGTCACACCAGACTCTTGAAACAAACACTATGTTTCAAGCTCAATCATCAAGAATGATCAAGGATCCTTGAAAAATGTACTGACACATGAACAACTTAGGTGCAGAAGGCACATTCAAAATGAGTGAAGAATATTAAATTAAATGATATTGCAAAATAACAAATGCAAACACACTTGTGTGTGTGTGTGTGTGTGTGTGTGTGTGTGTGTGTGGTGACCTATGACACGTCCTCCTTTGAATGGCCACTTTAGAGTGAAAGAATCCTCAAGAGCTACCAGCAAAAAAAGGGGGAAAAGGATCGCTGAGCCTCTATTTATGGAACTGGCAGGGCCTTGGTAAATTAAATTACCTCGTCACATTAAACTTTCCAGACGACAGTAGCTTTAAAGCAGTGGTTCTCAACCTTTTTCTTTCCTCTCATATGCCACTTTATGTAATCCCTATGCCATCAATGCTCTGTGATTAGTAAGGGATTGCTTAAGGTGGATTGTGAGTGGAAAGAAAAAGGTGGAGAACCACTGCTTTAAACTGTGAATTGTTCCAAAACACTTGTACAACTGTAGCTACATCTGGTGTAAAACAATCTGAAACCTGAATCTGCATGCCCAATGATCCCTTTAAATAGAATGGGTGGGATCCATTCCTGCTGCTGAGTCTATATTCAGCTGTGTACAATTGAGAGGGGTTGTTGACTGATCCAATGAGCTCCAAGATGACAGTCCTGATATTGAATCAGTATTACATACTAGTTCATGTTATGATGAAACTATTCTGCATTTTCTGACAGATGTCTGTCATTCATTCATACCTCTACCAATACAGCGACCAGCACTCATTGCCCCTGAAGGCATTTTAAAACCAAAACAGCATCCATTCCACCAAAGGAGATGTAATGTTGCTCCAAGTTTTACACTCAAGGATTCCAATGTAATAGATGTGGAGGATTGCATCTCTGCACATTATTACTGACACCACAGAGAATGAATACAAGTAATTTCTATTTCACTGCTAAATACTAGATCTGGAGCAGCACCTGCTTTATTCATTTAAAGAAGCAGTTTGGTATTAGCTTAATTAATCAGCTCCAGCTGGCATATCAAGCTGTTTGTGAGCTGCATCTGAATTGATTCAGTTCTGCTGCCCGTTTCTTCGTTCTTTGAAGCATATCTTAATTATTGGATTAATTTAAATTAACCTACTGGGTACTTAACAGTCTTAAAACAGAAGAGTAAACAATTATATTATGGATCCATTTTTTTTGCTAAATATATTTTCTTCAAAATAATTTTCTTTGGGGAATTTCAATTTTTAATTTAATTGAAATACTTTCAAACTGAATGGGACGACCAATTCCCTGAAAAGCTAAATCCAACTAAAGTTATGAAAAACAAGCAAATAAATTTAACTGTTTCAAAACTATCGATGAAAAAATGTAAATTTATTTCCCAAAAATAGCCAAAGATTGTTAAAGAACCTATTCTAATGCCTGTTCAGTATTTGGAAGTCAGTGATATGGATTTATTTTAGTCAACTGTATTTGAAGTTAAGCCAAACAGGCATGAGTTAATTTCCCATGGCACGACATAGCTAAGCAAGAACTAGTGCTATCTTTAGGTCAAGGAGGGTCAGAGGATGAAGAGGATAATAAGACTAAAGCAAAAGAAGGCAATATTAAAGGAGCTAGGGTGGAGGAGGGGAGAAAGGATAAGAAAAAGCATAAGGAGAAAAAGGGGAGTTGGAATTTCACTGTGAGGGCTTTTAGTTTTTACTTAGATATGGACAGCCTGCCTGCCACATTGACCACCGCCAGTGGGCTGATATCGCCTCCAACCATGCATCTTGCCGCCTCACAGTTCAGCGGGCAGCAACCTCCTTTGAAGAAGACCGCAGAGCCCACCTCACTGACAAAAGACAAAGGAGGAAAAACCCAACACCCAACCCCAACCAACCAATTTTCCCTTGCAACCGCTGCAACCGTGCCTGCCTGTCCCGCATTGGATTTGTCAGTCACCAATGAGCCTGCAGCAGACGTGGACATACCCCTCCATAAATCTTCATCCGCGAAGCCAAGCCAAAGAAGAAGAAGAAAAGATATGGACATTTTTTTGTTTTGAGATGATTCCCAATCCCAACTGTGTCAGAGTGGTTGGAGCTTACCCATGCCACATGCACTGTTCCAGGACTTGGGGCGGTACTTCAACACAAATGGCAGCATTATTTTCCTTTTGACTGCATGGCTTACAGGAATATTCAATTGAGGAACAGAAGCAGGCCATTCAGCCCTTAAGCCTGATCCACCAATCTGCACAATATGGCTGTTCTGAATGAAGATAGCTCAGTGGTTAGAGCACTGGTCTTGTAAACCAGGAGTCGCGAGTTCGTTCCTTGCTGGGGCCTCATTTCTGTGAGGGGTGCTGTCAAAGTGGTGACTCTCTGGCTTCCTTACAGTAGACAGTTAAAGAATTTCATGTATGTTACATTCTAAATGTAGTATTACAAGACAATAATGGAACCTTTACCTTACTCCCAATTCCACATACATTCTCCTTATTCTGGTAACCCAGTAAGCACCTCTACTTCTTCAGGAGTTTGCTGAGGTTTTCTATGACATCAGAAACCCTGGCAAATTTCTATAGATGTGTGGTGAAAAGTGTGCTGACGAGCTGCATCATGGTATGGTATGGGAATACTAATACCCCTGAGTGTAAAGCCCTTCAAACGTTAACAGACACAGGCCAGGACATCACAGGCAAAGCCTTCGCCACTATAGGGAACGCTGCCATCAGAGAGCAGTAGCAATAATCAAGGATCCACACTCTGTTCTCACTGCTGCCATCAGGAAAGAGGTATAGGTGACACAACACTCACACCACCAGGTTCAGGAACAGCTGCTACGCCTCCATAACAAACTCCTCAATAACAAACTCAATCAGGGACTCATTTAAGGACTCTTACTTGTGCACTTCATAGATTTTTTTAAATTTTCTCTGTCAGTTTGTTTACATTCGTTATCTGCTACAGTTCTTTGTTTACAAGTATACACTGCGTACAGTTTTTTTTACACAACCAATAAATGGTAATCCTGCCTTGCCAGCAGAAAAAAGAATCTCAGGGTTGTATGTGATGCCATGTATGTACTCTAGACAATAAATCTGAAATCTGACCTTTCGCCTCCTTGCTGGTACATTACACACAGAAATTGGTAAGGCTTTGACAATGTCTTCTGACATCATATTAACCAGCTTGTACACATTAAACCACCCCATCTCCCCAATACCTTGCTCCAAATCGACCCCCATCTCACTGTCTCTTTTCATAAATCCAGACTCTGCTGAAAACCAAAATGGAGAAGCAAGTGGCAATGAAAGTGCAGGGGTCCATCTTTGCCCTTTGCCCTCAAGAGCCAAATCTATTGTGGAAGTTCTCTTTACAATCAGATTTTCATTTTGTTCTTGCTGGATTTTTAAACACAAAAGAATCAAAAGCAATTGAAAATTAACCTCAGGCTTTTTCCAAATTGCTTCTGTTATAAATTTAGGAAGATTAAGAAAATAACATTTATTCTACAATCAGGGTTATTGAAGGAACAATCTTTCTTTCTTTGGCTTGGCTTCGCGGACGAAGATTTATGGAGGGGTATGTCCACGTCTGCTGCAGGCTCGTTGGTGACTGACAAGTCTGATGCGGGAGAGGCAGGCACGGTTGCAGTGGTTGCAAGGGAAAATTGGTTGGTTGGGGTGGGGTGTTGGGTTTTTCCTCCTTTGTCTTTTGTCAGTGAGGTGGGCTCTGTGGTCTTACCGTATAACCATTTACGGAGCGGAAACAGGCCATGTTGGCCTTTCGAGTCCGCACCGGTTCAGTGACTGGCGGTACTAAACACAAGATGGTGTTCACAGAACACCTTAAATATTTATAGTGATCTTGATGTGCTTCCTCTCAACAAATCTAGCATCTTCATACAGCATTCAAACAAGCCCTTTGACCCACTGAGACCACATTAACCATAAGCACTAACCCCACAGCAATGTTAATGTAGTCTTCAAAGGAGGTTGCTGCCCGCCAAACTGTGAGGCGCCAAGATGCACGGTTGGAGGTGAGATCAGCCCACTGGTGGGGGTCAATGTGGCAGGCACCAACAGATTTCTTTAAGCAGTCCTTGTACCTCTTCTTTGGTGCACCTCTGTCTCGGTGGCCAGTGGAGAGCTTGTCATAGAACACCATCTTGGGAAGGCGATGGTCCTCCATTCTGGAGACGTGACCCACCCAGCGCAGTTGGGTCTTCAGCAGTGTGGATTCGATGGTTGTGGACTCTGCCAGCTCGAGTACTTCGATGTTGGTGATGAAGTCATTCCAATGAATGTTGAGAATGGAGCGGAGACAGCGCTGATGGAAGCGTTCTAGGAGCCGTAGGTGATGCCGGTAGAGGACCCATGATTCGGAGCCTAACAGGAGCGTGGGTATGACAACGGCTCTGTACACGCTGATCTTTGTATGTTTCTTTAGGTGGTTGTTTTTCCAGACTATTAACAATAACAGCATAACAAAAAAAAATGAAAACAGTGAAATAGTAAAATGTTTAAATCACACCAGAAATAGGTATCAAAGGAAGCCATTCAGCTCACCAGTCAATTGATCACAGGATTTCAGCACCCTATTCCACATTCTCTCCAAACCCCTTGATCCTTCTGGTGTAACCAATAGGGCCACACCCAATTCTCTTTTGAATACATCCCATAAAATTGCCTCAATAATTTTCTGTGGTAAGGAATTCAACACATTTGCAACTCTCTGAATGAAGCAGTTTCTCCTCATCTCAATCCTTAATGGCTTACCCCTTATCCTTAGACTATGACCCTTCATTCTAGATTTCTCCAACATTAGAACAGTCTGACTTCATCTAATCTGTCTAGTCCTGTCAGAATTGTACAGGTCTCAATGAGATCCCCTCTCATCCTTCTACATTCCTGTGAGTACATTCCCAGTCCATCCAACCTTTCTTCGTGCGTCAGTCAAGTCATCCAGTCTGGTGAACCTTCGCTGGCCCCCTCAACATTAAGAATGTCCTTCCACAGATGAGGAGACCAAAAATACACACAACTCTCAAGGTGTACCAAGGCCAAAATTAACAGGGGTAAGATCACTTTGTTTCTATATTCAAAACCTCTTGCAATAAAGGTGAGCAAGGGGGAGGGTGGGCAAGAAAGAGGAAGAAACTTCACCACTGTGAATCTTCCCATCACACAATCTATCTGAGAGAATGACTTGGCAGCTGAAGCAATTTTGTCTTTTTCATGCCATCATGGTCCTTTACAAATATAGAAATGGCAAATGTGAAACATGTCCAGCATAGTACCTGAGAAATGATGAAAAGTTAGCCATGATTCTTTTCCCAAATTTTATTCACTGCCCAGTGGTTTGTTGTGACTGGTGAGCAGGGAATAGGTGCTCTTGAATGTTTGATATTTAATCTTGTAGTTTAATGGCATTTCCTCTTTGAAATTAAAAATAACAATGTGATTAACAAATGGAGAGTGGCAATTTAAGATGCAGGTTTGAGAACTGGTACAAATATGGATTCTATCTAGTTGGATTTAAAGTTTTTGGGATATCAAGCAAAAAAATAGTAATCATTGGTATTATCACTTCAACTGATGCACAGGATTGTTACACTTCTGCAATGTGCCAAATGGTGACATAATTATAATTAGTTTAATAATGTCAATCTTAAAATAAAAATGGGTAGGTATGTAATTAATCCTATGAATTATACTAGACAAAGATATGAATGCTTGATAATCTTGGAAATAACAATGACAAAATATAAATTCATCATAATTTAATATCCAATAAAAGCATATCGAACATACTACAGGGTAGTACCTTTCAAAAATGTAACATGATGTTTATGCAATGAAGACTTATAAGAGCTAAAACCTTCAATTGTAAAGTTAATTGTTCTGTATCATCTGTATTTAAAACAGATTAACTGTTACCAATTGCACAGAAATTTATGCCAATGGGGTATCAGATGGAACCTTCAGGCAAGCAGCCAAAAGGGTGCAGCAGAAAATTACTCACTTGCCACTAGCAGTTCATGCAATGTAATCAGAACTTGAGATGTTAAGATGATAAAGTCAACATGTGCATAAATAAAGATGTTTAGATGATGAAGAGTTGTGACAAAAGAAATAAAGTGAATTGTTAATTTGATGAAAAAAAAATCCACAATGAAATTTTTTGACTAAAGAACTGAAAGTCCCACATGGAATTACGTTTTGATGTATTGTAGTGAGAGGAGAGACAGGAATTCACTGCCAAAGGCAGAAGTAAAGATAAATTCTATTGTTGAATTTACAAGGGAGCTGGAGAACTCGTCAAACACAAGTGTTTGTACCTTAATGTGGAGAAGACAGATTAACCTGACACACTGAGATGTACAGATTAAATGAGCCAAATGACTACCTTTAATTCTGGAAATTTTTATTTGAGTAAAAATATTGTCACAATGGCAAACTGACCTGATTCTTATTTTTAAGAGTCAGTCTTTGATCTTGGTATTGTGATCTGTGTCACACTCCTGCATAAAACATTTTCTGGTCTCATATGAGTGTCATTCACAAACTGTTAACCCAGATCTCTGTAGCAAATACCACAAAGTTTCACATCTCACAATTTCCCATTCTTGCCATTTCTGCCTGCCCTCTGAATCTCAATCAAGTAATTATATTCACAAGATTTCCCAAGATGTAGGAGAGGAAGCAGGCTCATTGGCCTATCGGGTCTTCTCCACCATTCTAATCAAGAGCTGATCCATCCTCCCACTCAGCCCCACTCCCTGGCTTTCTCCCCGCAAATACCTGTCAATCTCTGCCTTAAATACACTCAATGACCTCACTTCCACAGCCACCTGTGGCAACAGTTCCACAGACTTATAACTCCCCGAGGGCAGCATGGTTCATGTAGTGGTTAGTGCCATGCTGTTATATCGCCAGCAATTAGGACTTGGTTCGAATCCTGCATTGTCTGTAAAGAGTTTGTACATTCTCCACATGTCTTCATGGGTTTTCCTCGGGGGCTCCATTCAAAATGGTAGGTTAATTGGGTATAATTGGGCAGCATGGCCTCATGGGTCAAAAGAGCCCATTACCATGCTATATGTCTAAATTTAAATATTTAAATTTTTTTTTGCATTTCTGTTTTAAATTTATGCCCTTTTATCCTGAAATTATCTCCTCTTATCCAAGAATCCCCAATCATGGGAAACATCCTTGCCACATCTACCCTGACCAAGTCTTTGAACATTCAAAATACCTCTATGAGGTGCTCCCTCATCCTTCTGTTCTCCAACAACTACAGTACAAGAGCCAACAATTGTTCCTCATATACTAATCCTTTCAATCCTGGTATCATTCTAGTAAATCTTCACTGAACCCTCTCCAATGCCAGCACATCTTTCCTCAAATAAGGTGTCCAAAACTGTATACAGTACACCAGCACTTTATAGAGTCTCAACATTATACCCTCCTTTTAGATGATTTTCCTCTAGAATGAATGACAACATTGCATTCGCCTTCTTCACCACTGACGCAACCTGAAGGATAGCCTTTAGGGTATCCTGCACAAGGACTCCCAAATCTTTTTGGTCTTCAGAATTTGGAATTTTCTCCCCATCTAAATAATAGTCTGCCCATCTATTTCTTCTACCAAAGTCCATGATTGCACACTTCCAGCATTGTATTTCATCTGCCACCTCTTTACATATTCTTCTAATCTATCCATGTCTTGCTGCAGACTTTCAGTATCCTCAGTACAAAGCACCCTACCATCTATTTTGATATCATCTGCAAATTTAGCCACAAAGCCATCTATTCCATAATCCAAATCATTTATATATAATGTAAAAAGAAGCGGCCCCAACACTGACCCCTGCGAACACCACTGGTAACAAATAGTCAACCAGAATAGATTTCTTTATTCCTACTTTCTGTTTCCTGATGACCAGCCAATGCTCTACCCATGCCAGTATCCTTTCTGTAATTCCACATTTAGCAGTCTTATGAGTGGCTCCTTGTCAAAAGCCTTTTGAAAGTCCAAATACACAACATCCACTGCATCTCCCCTGCTAACCAACTTGTGATCTCTTCAAAAACTTGCTACAGGTTTGTCATGTTTGATTTTTCTTAAAGGAAGCCATGGTGACTTGGTATATCTTTTCATGGAGCTCCAGATATTCAGTAACCTCAACTTTGATGATCGACTTTTACAGCTTGCCAACCACTGATGTAAGGCCAATCAGTCTTTCATATCCTTTTTATTGTCTCATTCCCTTTTTAAACATCAGAGTGACATTTCCAATCCTCCAGTTCACCAGAACCATGCCAAATCCATTGATTCCTAGAAGATCATTACCAATGTCTCCTTGTGTCCATGTGCTTCTTTTTTAAACTTTCTATCATCTGATCCAATGCACAAGTCCAATCATGTCTTGATACCTACCACTGAAACACCATCTTCCTGGCCCTCTGGACACCTACTGTATGTTAGACAACCATTCATAAACTGCAGCTCCACCTTTAATACCATAGTCTCCAGTAAACTCATCCCAAAACTTCAAGACTTTAGCCTCAGCATCTCTCTGTAACTATATCTTTGGCTTCCTATCTAACAGGACACAATAAGTGACCTCCTCCACGATCACACCACCAGTTTGTTCATTCGCTCCCCAATTCTACTTCATTCATACCCACAAATGCACAGCCAGTACCACTCCAACTCCATCTTTGATGACACCACAGTTGAAAGCTATATATCAAATAATGGTGAAACAGAACACAGGAAGAAAAATTGGAAGCCCAGTGGCCAGATGCCAAGTTAACAATATTCCTCTCAATGTCACAAAGGCAAGGGAGCTGACCATAAACCAGTGGGGGGAAGGGTGTAATGGTGTGTGGAGTCAGCCCCATTGACTTCTCTACAATCAGGGACAAATGTAAGTGCTTTTGTGGCCTGGTCACTTGAGTGCAGGAATCACAATGACTAACCTTCATGTAGCAGGTCCCCAAAATGTAACATGATACTGCCCAAATAATTTGTTAATTTGAAACACTGAGTGAGGGACAAATATTGATCAAGATCATGGACATCTTCAAAATAAATGTCTGAGATCTTTTATATACATTTGAGCAAGATATAGCTTCAGTTCAGCTTCTCATGGGAAAGATGTAATTTCCAGCAGCGTTACAATCTCTCAGCATTGCAGCAATACATCAGCCTGAATTTTTGTGTTCATGTTTCTGGAGTGGAAATCCAACCCACCAAGCTCCCCAACTATGCTGACAATCGCATAGCAGCTGATTCTGGCTTGCTTCAGAAAGATGTCTGGTTCCCTTCTTTCCTGACAGAGTGATTCTTTACTCAGTTGAAGGTCCACAGGATTCTGGCACCTGCCTCCTGTCCCCAAGAAAAATGTCTGATCATCATCCAATTCTCTTCAATAAGCATCTGTTACCTATTCAAACACAGATGCCATCACAATTCAGTTGACTCCCACCATGATATGGGGTTTTACCTGGACAGGCTGGATTAAAAAGATGATTGGGAGCAGTGAGAAAAATTGAACAAACTTTGAGAAGTACAAAGGCTAACAGATATAATCCTGCAGCTAGCTCAGTGCAGATCAATGAATAGAATGAACTGAGGTCCGTAACTACAAGTTTCATGGTCTAGTCGCTCCCCAAGGTAAAAAATCCCCAAATCCTCTTTAATCCAATCCTATCAATGTTAATTTTCTTTGTTATGAAAATTGTATTTTTTGCAGCCCACAACAGAATTGCATAAAAAGTCAACCACATAAACAAACTTGAGAAAAGCTGTTTCTGTAGATGAAAATTTATACTTGTTTACTCAAGGGCAATTACTAATTTCTTCACATGACATATACAAAATATACATTTCTTACTCATTCTACATCTCTTTGGTGCCAATGGTGAAAAGAATAATGCAACGATATGTGTTTTCTATTTAAGTACAATAATGAATAGTTCAGAATCACACATTTTCGGAAAACTACAGTATTTCCTTCAAAATGCTTTGTGGTTTATCTGACACATGCTTTGTGGTAATACCCAAAACAAGGCTACTAATTCCTTGAAATTACTTTTATTTTATGTTATTTGATTTTGTCTGATATAGAGATAACGAACAAAACTTAAGGTAGGAAAACACATAAGCTGCAGAAGCTGGAAAATTGAGCAAAGAGTTGGTGTAGGAATAACTCCATAGGTAGAAATGATCAGTGTTTCAGCTCTGGACTCCTTATCAAGTGAACAGGAAAGTTATGAATATAAAGGGGAAGTTACGAATGATATCACAAATATAAAGGGAGAAAGAAGCTAGGGGAGGAGCCCAGAAGTGATAGCTTGGAAAATGTGAGAGGTGGGAAGACCATGAGGAGGGGAAGAGGTTAGAGAAAGGGGGGGAATAAGTACAAGAATAGATGAAGAAGAGATGGAAACAGTGGATGCAGACAGGGTTGGAGGTTACCAAATATTAGAAAAATCAATCCTCATGCCCTTTAGTTTAAGACTGTCCAGGAGGAATATGATGTGTTGTTCCTCAAGTTCACATTTAGTCTCTCCCGGACAATGAATGTTGTCAGAATGGTTGCTGGACATAAAATGGTTGGCCACAGGAAGCTCAAGTGGTCACTTTTTCTGCGTTTAGTGTCACTGATATAGAGGAGATTACATCAAGCATTTGAATATAGTAGATTAGGGGCATGCAAAGCTCTGCCTCACCCGGAAGGTCTGTTTGTGGCCCTAGATGGATGTGAGGGAGGAGATGTAGGGACAAGTTTTACACTTTTTGTGGTTACACTGGAAAGTGCCCAAGGGGGAGGAAGAAAGATTAGCTTCAAGAGCCTCTTAGAGACTTGTCCCTGCAAAACAAAAAAACAGATGGGGTAGAGAGGGATCATGATGAAGTTGGCAGAAGTCTCTGAGAATTGTGTGTCAGATGCGGAGGTTAGTGGGTAGAAAAAGAGGACGACAGGATCTGGGATGGGGGTGAGATAAAAGCAGAAATACAAGAGAAAGCAGAGATACATGAGTGAAGGAGAATCCATGTTTTTAAAGAAAGAAGCCATTTAGAATGCCCTTGAGTGCAAGATCTCATTGCTCGGAACAGACCAGTGCTGGATTAACCTAGTAGTGAAAGGAGCATATGCTACGGCCCCACAAATGCTTGCAAGCATTTATTGTGTATCCCCAACATCATTGCACATTGCAATTGTGATAATAAGCCTTACATTCTACATTTCTTCTTAAGTTCTAATGATTGAGGGTTTTTTTTTGCGCTAGAACTATTAATGTCAATTGTCACCATGAAGTACATGAACAGTACTTGGCCTCAGGGATAAATCTGCATCTCAACCAGTCTATATGTCACCCAGAACAACATGTGAAGGTTGAAAAGAAAGTTTAATCAGAGATTTCAAAGCGAAGAGAAGGATCAACTCTGAAATGTAATTAGTCTGAAGTTGATGCAAAGTGCGAAGTGCTCCTGAGTCTCAAACTCCATCTAACTTACCAAGTTCAAGGCAACACAACCTGGTGAATGGATTCTGAATATTAGTCTTTCATCCAAGGGTAATGTAGTGTTGCACACAGACAAAAGTGTATTCTATGTGGGACACATACAGTACTGAAGGCAGTAAGTACACAATGCTGGGGAAGCTCAACAGGTCAAACAGTGTAAAACACAAAAGTCTGTACATGCTGTAACTGAAGTTATTACACTGTGTTTTACTTCAGTCGAAGGTGTCATTATGTTTTATGTCAAACAGCGTACTTAATATAGCAAAGATAAAGATACCTAACCAACGTTTCGAGCTTGAGCCCTTGATCATACCTTGATGTGTTGGTAACATATCTATCTTTGCTATACTGTTTGACCTGCTGTGCCTCACTAGTCTTGTGTTCTTACTTTAATCATGATGTCTGCAGACTTTCGTGTTTTACTCCAATACTGAAGGGCGGTTCACTCCCGAGTGCTTTAGCACAGACGGCCAGTGGGTCTACTCTGCGTGTTGCTCCAGCAAAGATTTACATATCAGAACACAATGCTACAGAAACTCAGCAGGTCAACGAGTCTACTTTATATAGGAAATATAAAGTTCCATCTCCCCGCATAGTGCTGCTTTTTCCCCTTGCAAATGTTTATTCAATTCCCTGTTGAAGGTCATGATTGACCATTCTCCCAGGCAGTGAATTCCAGACTAATTTGCCTATTGCTGGAGATGGAGGGTTGCAGCAGCTCTAGCAGAAGGGTAGGCAGTACTTCCTGCCATCTGACTGAATGAGCAGTGGCTTCCTAAGTAACGTAGAGCAGAAATGGAATGTGGACGAGCTCTATGAAAGGTAACTCTGCGGCAGACTCGCTGCACCCCTAGTGCAAACCACTGCTGCTGGCTGGCCAGCGCTGCGTTGGCACGGGAGGAGAGTTTGTGTGGAAAGACAGGCAGATAGGGCAAAATTACAGCCACGGGATGAGTTGTAACAGTGACACAGAGTCAAGAAAATGAACAAATATGGGCTAAAGGTTTTTTTAAATTTAAATGCACGCAGTAGAAGATGTAAAGTAGATGATTTTGTATTTCAGCTATAGATTGGCAGGTGTATAGCAAATGAAAAAAAAATTACTATGCAAGTAAAATATTTGTGTTTTAATATTTATATGTAATTTGTTTTAATTTAGGGTCCCCTTTATAACATATGTTACAGGCCCCCCCCCCCCCCCCCCCCACTAGCTTAATCCAGCCCTGGAGCAGGTACAGCCAAGGTCAAGTCATTGTGAGAAAGGGATGGTGTTGTCACAACATACAAGATGGGAAGAAATATAATCCAGATAGCTGTGAGAATCGGTTTTTTAATAGACATCTGTGAATAGTTGAACCTCTGAGATAACTTGGGCCAATGTGAGTTTGCAAAGCTCAAGAACATCATAAGCGTTGAAGGAAGTCAGAGGGACCAAAGAAAATCATGTTCAATGTGAAAAGTGTCCAGTCAGGCAGAGAATGGAGGTGGTGAAGAACGACCTTTTGGACCTTGGTCCATGACAGAAGGAAAGGGTCCTCATTGTCTAGTGAGATATCTGGTTCCAGAAGGATGTGTCTTTGGTAAAATAAGACCAGAAAACTATAATGATGTGGGGATCAGAGCTGGTACATGTGGGAATAAACTGGACAAGAGGACAGAAAAAAATCAAGACAGGAATTGTCAAGTTCTTAGGTCATCAACAGATTGAAACAGCTGGATTTACCACAATAGAACTGCTTGTATCATAAAGAGAAGACTAAAGAGGGGTGGGCATGCTTATAAGCCGTTTGAAGTTATGCAGGAGAGATCTATGGAGATATGGTTTGTCACTTCAAAAGTAAAATACTACAGATATTTGAATTTGAAATAAAAACAGAAAAGCCTGGAAATATTCAGCAGGTCAGACAATATCTGCGAAGATCAATGACCCTTCATTAGTGCAATGGTATAATGGTGTGGATAATAGAGTAGATGCCTCTCAGCTCCACCAATCAGAGTTCAATCCTGACCTCTGATGCGAACAGTCTGGACTTTGCACATTCTCGCTGTGAACACATGGCCTTCCTCTGGGTGCTCCAGTTTCCTCCCGTGTCCCGTGGTAGGTTCATTGATCACTGTATTTTGCTCTGAGTGTGCAGCTGTGGTGGAATTGGAATGGCGGGAATGATGGGAATGTAGGGAGAATAAAAAGCATGAGTATGATTGGATGGTCAGCAGGGACAGCCACCAAAACCATGCTGACCTTTAAATAATGTCTCCTTGTTGTACACTTCTATGTCTTCCATGAATGAAACAATAAATTTGTACTGTATTTCTGTTTCTTAGCTGAGGACCAGCAAATTGGAATAGAAAGGATGTTTAGTATTAGAGGGTGCTGCAGGGAAGCAGTGCTTATTAAAATGACCAGCCATTGGGAAAAAAAGAGTTGAAGAACACAACTAGAGAAAGAAGGAGGAACACCTAAAGTAGGGGTAAAGAGAGCTGGAAGGAATGTTTGGAACAAATAGGAGGATGATAAAGAGTATCAGAGTAATAATTTAATGTGCAAGAGTGAGTCAATCTGTGAAGCATTAGTCTTTTACTAGAATTGATGACACAAGTAATTGTGCATCATGGGGATTCGCTGACATGTTTAATACATCATTTGTACAGACAGTGCCATATGAAGTAAGGTAATGTAGGTTGGAAGGAAAATCTGCATGTGCAAGATGGGCATATTGGTAGAAGTTATGGCTAAACAATGCAATTCAAGAAAAAGGAATGAACATTGACAAACAAGAGAGTTGACCATTTAAAATAGTGATAATAAAAAAGGAAACCGCAGAAAGGTTGCATCTGCAGAGGGAAACATTGTTCATATTTGAGGATGTGAAATAAAGTCGACAGATGTAGTTATGCAAAAGTGCTGAAGAAACTCAACAAGTCCCACAGAGTCCATAGGAGGCAAAGATATATAACCAACCTTTTGGGCAGGGTCATTAGTCAAGGTATGAGCAGGCACCTAAACAAAGAAATTGAGGGGGCAAGATGGAAGAAGGGGCAGGGGTAGGAGCACAGGCCAACAGGCAAGAGGCCATAGATGGACATATGGACAGGAGAGCAGGAGAGAAAAGCTGAGAAATGAGCAGAAAGTGGGGGTAGTTCTGTGAAGGGCAGAGCTAGAGGAAAGGAACAGAGCAATGGGAAAAGACAGAAAGACAAGGTGTGGGGAGCTGGAGGAAAAGAGACAAAAGTATAGGAAAAGAGAGCAATGAGGGGGCTAATGGAAACTAGAGGTCAATATTAATCTGATTGGAGGGTGCTCAGAAGGAATATGAGGTGCTGTTCCTCTAATTTTCTGGTACTCTCAGTTTAGCAGTACAGGAGACAATGGACAGAAATGTCAGCATGGGAATAGGACAGGAAATTGGAATGGAATTCCATTGGGAGATCCATGCCATTACAGTGGATGGAGCAAAGGTGCTCAATGAAGTGAACTCACAGTCTGTATCCAGTCTCTCTGGTGTGGAGGAGGCCACAATGGGAGCACCAGATGCACTAGGTGACCTCTGCAGATTCACAAGTGCAATATGGTGTGCCAAATGGTAGTGAGGGAGGAGGTGTGGGCGCAAGTGGAGCATTTCCTGTGGTCACAAGGATAGGCACCAAGAGGGCAATTGGTGGGAAGGGACTTGTAGATGAGGGAGTCATAGAGGGAGTGGGCCCTGCGGAAGGCAGAGAGAAGAGATGCTGGTAGAATCATGAGTCTCGGGGTGGAGGAGTCTAAGGCAGATTTGCAGGAAGTGGAGGAGATATGGGTGAGAGCCAAGTTGATGGTAATGGAGGGTAAGCCACATTTTCTTTTAAGAAAGAGGACATCTTGGATGATCTGGCATGGAATACCTCATGCTGGGAGTAGATGAGATTGAGAAATTGTGCGAAAACATTAGAATTCTTCAAGGGGACAAGTTGTGAAGAGGTGCAGTCCTCATGGTTTGAGGACAAGGAGCCTTTGTTAAATTTAAATATTGATTCTATGTATAGGTGTGAAACACACGGAACACATCTCCCCTCAGCTTCAACCACCCAGAGTAAGCTGGTTTATTCAACATCTACTGGTTGCTCATACCCTCTAACTCAGGCAGCATCTTGGTAAAACTCTTCTCTACCCTTTCCAAAGCCTCTACATCTTTAAAAAAAAGAGAGAAATAGCATGGTAATAGGCCTTTCTAACCCACATGCCTGCGCTGCCTAAATACACAAATTAACTTGCAAACCCTGTATGTTTTGGGACCGTGGGTAGAAACTGAAGCACGCAGACACAGGAAGAATGTAAAAAGCTCCTACAGGCAGCGCCAGATTAGAACCTGAGTCATTGGCATTGTAATAGGGTAGTGCTAATCGCTACACTAACCACACCATCCTCTGTATTGGGACAAGCAGAACTGCACATAGTACTCCAAGAGCAGCCAAATCAAAGTTTTATTTGGATGCAATGTTTTCTTTTAGACTCAATGTCTCAACCAATGAAATCTGCCATACATCATCTTTTACACCCTTTGACTTATATGGCCTCTTTCAAAAAGCTGTGGACATGAACCCGTAGATCCCTCTGCACATCATTGCTTTTAAGGGTTCTGCTATTAACTGTTTACACTTATATTTGACTCCCAAAACCTCACACTTGCTTGGATTAAACTCCATCTGTGATTTATTTGCTCAAATCTGTAACTGCTCTAAATTCTGCTGTATCATTTGATAGCCTTTTACACAGTCCACAGCTCCACCAATCTGTGTCATCTGGAACATCTAATCACATGGACATTTTTTTAAAACAGTTTATTGGAGCAGTGCAGAAGTTATATTGAGACCACATGGCATAGTTCTGGCTTAATATTTTGAATTAATGTACTGACTGACTCTGCTCCAATTAATCAATATATTTTTAAGGTTGTGGCACAATCACAGCCTTAACCCTTGTGTTTGAATTAGATAGTATTTTATGTAGAACTGAGGATGTGGTTTAATAATGAGGGAGGAGATATGGGGGAAAAAGAAGAAATTAAACAGTTAAAATGGGTGAAGATTCCATAATGTCAAACAGAAACCAGATTCACAATCTGGCATTAAGGGAATTGAAGGTACTGGTTCACAATTGCATGAAAAACATACAGAAATTAGCTGTTTTTCCAACTTTGGTCCAATTCAACATTTAAGGGATAATCAATCCCCAGACCTGTGGCCTCACAGTTCCAGTAACCTTGGTTCAATCATTGGAGATGTCCTTGGATGCTGTCTGAGTAGACTTTTTGTGATCCTCTTATATCCACATGGGTTTCCTCTGGACCTACATCTGGGATATTTCACATGCCCTCCATCAATTCAACAACTTCCATTTCCCTGAACTTGAATGCCTCATCTTTACCATGGTCATCCAATCACTATACACCTCCATCTCTCACACCAAGGGTCTCAGTGCCCTTCATTTATTCCTCCACATCAGACCCAATCAGTCCCTCTCCATTAACACCCTCCTCTGGCTGGAAGAACTTGTTGTCACCCTCAATAACTTCTCCTTTGACTCATCCCACTTTGTTCAAGTCAAAGGGGTAGCCATGGGTACCTGCATGGGCCCTAGCTATGCCCATGTTCCAAGCCCGCACAGGCAAGGCCCCTCAACTCTTCCTCCACTACGTTGACTCATGCACTCAGGATGAGCTCATCAACCTTATCCACTTAACTGCCAACTTCCACCCCAACCTCAAATTCACTTGATCCATCTCTAGCAACACTCTCCAATTTCTTGATTTCTCTGTTTCCATCTCGGAAGGCAAACTCTCAACATACAGTACATCTTTTGCAAACCCACCAACTCCCACAACTACCTTGACAATACTTCTTCATACCTGTCCCCTGTGAGGATTCTATTCCTTTCTCTCAATTCCTCCATCTCCATCTCATCTGCTCCCAGGATGAGGACTTCCATGCCGGATCATCACAGATGTCCTCCTTCTTCAAACAACATGGCTTCCCCTCTACAACTATTAACTTGGTACTCACCTGCAAATCATCGATTACCTGCACATCTGCCCTGGCCCTACAACCACACGCAGCAAGGACAAGATTCCCCTTATCCTCACCTACCATCTCACCAGCATCCGCATCCAACATTTCCATCACATTTCTGTCACCTACAACGTGATCCAATCACCAGACACTTATTCCCCTCTCCACCTTCTGAAGGGACCGCTTCTTTCATGATTCCCATATCCACTCTTTCATCCCCACTAATCAACCCCTTTGCACCTACCCCTGTAATGGCAGAAAATGCTCCACTTGCACCTGCACCTCCATTCTGATCTCCATTTGGGGGCCCAAACAGTCCTTCAAAGTGAAGCAACACTCCACTTGTGAATCAGCAGGGGTCATCTACTGCATCTGGTGCTCCTGTTCTGGTCTCCTCTACACTGGAGAGACTGGACGCGGACTTAGAGATCGCTTCATTGATCATCTTGTCTCTGTCCACCGCAATAGTTGGATCTCCTAGTGGCCACCCTGACAATTCCCCATCCCATTCCCTAAGATCACCCTTAAATTGGAGCAACAAAATCTCATATACTGTCTGAGCACTGCCCAAGCAGATGGCATTAACATCCACTTCTCTGGTTTCTGTTAGACGCCCCTCCACCCTCCTCATCTTTCCCCAAGTCTCCTGTCTACTCCCTCTCCGCTTTTCCTTCTGTCTTCATTCACAGAGCTGAAATCAATTCTCACCTTTCCTCACTCTTATCCCCTTAACATATCTAATTAACACCTGCACTCCTCCCCTCCCCTCCCCTCCCCCCTCCCCCCCCCCCCCCCCCAATCCTTTGAATATCTCTTTTTTTTCTCATACATTGAGGAAAGGCTCAGGCCCGAAATGTCAGTAATATATCTTTATCTCCTATGGATGTTGCGAGACCAGCTGAGTTCTTCCAGGATCTCTGTGTTTTACTACAATCACAATGTCTGCAGACTCCTCCAAGTACACCACTTGCCTCCGACATCCAAGGTTATCAAGTAAATTGACTATTGTACAATGCCTCCATTTTATTGACAAAAAGTGGAATAATGGGGTTTGGGGGGGGGGGGGAAAGATCTGAGTGAATGAGTAAGTATAAAGAACAAAATTAGTTCAGGATTAATGGATGGTTGATGGTTGGTGCAGACCTGATGGGCCTAAGGACCTGGTTGTGTGCTGCATTACTGTAATCTCAGTCGACAAAGGACCAACCACAAACATGTAGGCATTCTTCTGGGTTTGATTTTTATTAGGTGATATGTTTGTCATTTGTCACCTGTCTATGTACTCATGTTCTCAATCAGATCTCTCCTCTTGACAAGACCATTTTATAGGTGGTGCACACTGCAGTTGAGGTGGACTGGTGTGAAAGGGAGTGAATGCCCAGCTGTTTAATCATGGGCAGTGTTGTTGAATTTACATTCAACCTGTATTCAAATTGCACTCCTGATTTGCATCTGAGATCTGATGGAAGATCTTACTGGGAAAAGCCAAACATTGCGAAATACCCTGATCTCAACAGCTGACGTGGACTTTTACCCCCTCCATAAATCTTCGTCCGCGAAGCCAAGCCAAAGAAGAAGAAGATTTCAAACATGAAGTAAAATACAGCTTGAAATGATAATAGGCATGTTGACCTTGCAAGTGATAAATAATCACTTGGGAAAGTTTCT
This sequence comes from Narcine bancroftii, assembly GCF_036971445.1. NCBI lineage: Eukaryota > Metazoa > Chordata > Chondrichthyes > Torpediniformes > Narcinidae > Narcine > Narcine bancroftii. The sequence continues at coordinate 28,778,997 of NC_091473.1, read as the reverse complement.
ACTAAGAGACTCATCAATTGTGGTAACTGAGCCAATTTTCTTCTTTGGCTTGTCATCGTGGACGAAGATTTATGGAGGGGTAATGTCCACGTCAGCTGCAGGCTCGTTTGTGGCTGACAAGTCCGGTGAGGGACAGGCAGACGCGGTTGCAGCGATTGCAAGGGAAAATTGGTGGGTTGGTGTTGGGTTTTTCCTCCTTTGTCTTTTGTCAGTGAGGTGGGCTCTGTGGTCTTCTTCAAAGGAGGTTGCTGCCCGCCGGACTGTGAGGCGCCAAGATGCATGGTTGGAGGCGAGATCAGCCCACTGGCGGTGGTCAATGTGGCAGGCACCAAGAGCTTTCTTTAGGCAGTCCTTGTACTTGAACTGAGCCAATACTGTGTAAAAATATAGTCATACTGTAAGTAGTTAGAACAACACAGAAAGGCAGCTCATTAGGTCCAACTAGTTCAACTGCTGTTACCTACTCAAGTAATACCATGTATCTACTCTCTCCCTATAATCTGTTGTTCAGATTTGTTTGGCCATCTGTCAACTCCAGGTCCAAATCCTGATTGTACAGAAATGTAGTCCACAACCTTAAACCCCTTTGTGTAAACATCTTTCTGCAACTCTCTGACCTAACCATTTAATCTTGCATTAGCATTAATACATCACAGAGTGGCTGAGGTGTTGTGATACGCTAAGCAGGGTAATATGTCACTTATAAGCCCACATACTGAGAAAACCATCAAAGAATTATGTGCAATAACACCTTACATTAACTACTGCAAGGTGTGGGAAATCCCACCTGTTTCTGGAAGTGAAGTACAAATTGAAACTGTCCTCAAACCACATCAACTCCTCATGAAATCAATACGTACATACAGCATCATCATGGCTACAGAATCTAAAGTTAAGGCACAATAAATACAAATAGAATCTTCAACAATTCAGATCACTCAGCAAAATCTGACTCATACACTGTCTTCGCCTTTTCTTGGTTTTAATGTGTACTTCTACAGCTCCAAAACCACAACATGATGCAAGGGCAGATTCTGGAAAAAGTCAGGCTGAATGCCATTATATTGAGGGCACAAAACATGCTCAGAGAATGCTAAATAAATAAATACAGGACTGCCAGATCTTGGTAAAACAGGAAAGAACCAAACATTCCACAGTTTAGTTGTGAGCTGATCGCCTCTGACTGGTTTGCAGTTGGACAAATGTGTGGTGCTACCTATAGCCAGTTCATCGTAAACAACCACAACCAGTGCAGTTTATGTGGTGAATCACTTGGACTAGATTTTGGTCCACTCATCGGCATTTCCAATGGGATACAAGGTGCATGTGAGACAATGCAGAGGACACATAGAACAGGACAAGCTTCAGTAAAATGGAAAAGCCAGAGGAGTGAAAGGATCTGCCCAGGAGGCCACACCCACTGAGGTGCTCTCAGAGCACTACTCGGAGTCAGATTTGTGCAACACAGAAATAGACCTTTCAGCACTGACCTTCACTAACATCTATTGCCTTGTCCCATTTGAGGTCCATATCCTTCCGTGACTTATCTATTTAAGTGCCTCTCTAAATGCCTCTTAAACATAGTGATTGTATCTGGCTTGAGCACCACTTGTGGCGGCATTTGAGATATCGAGCATTCTCAATGTCACATCTCTTTCAAAACACCTTTCTCTTACCTTCAATCTACGTCCTCTTGTTCCAGTATCCTCATTATGGATAAAAGATCCTGACCAACCACACTATCTGTGCTCTTATAATTTTATACACCTCTATCAGGCCATCCCTCATCTTATTTTGTTCTGCATAAGACAAACCTAGCCTGTCTAATCTCCTATCAGAACTTGTCCTCCAATCCAAGCAATATCCTGGTGAATCTTCTCTGCACCCACTCTAGGACAAATATATCCTTCATATAGTGTGGCGAGCAGAATTCACTCAATAATCCAAGTGCAGTCGAATCAGTGTTTTGATAATTTGCAAAAAAACATTACCAACTTTTCTAAACAATCCCCTGACCAATGATGCCAAGCACGCTATGCACCTTATTCATCATCATATTCATCCATGTTGTCACTTTCAGGAAATCTCAAGGTTCTTGTGTTAATCAATATTTCTTAACACTCCTTCATTTTCTGTGTGTGTCTTAGCCTTATTTCATCAAAATGCATTGGAGAGCTGATGGAAGATTTAGGAGATATGGTCATCAAAGACCCTTGAAAATCTCTCCAGGTGCATCACGGAGAGCATTCTGACTAGTTACATCACTATGTGATATGGAGGCACCAAAACACAGGACAGGAAAAGGTTATAGAGGGTTATAAACTTGGCCAGCACCATCATGGGCATTAGTTTTTTGGTCCATTAAGGGCATCTTTAAGAGGCAGTGTCTCAAGAAACCAGCCTCTATCATCAAGGACTGTCATTACCCAGGCCATGCCCTTTTATCATTACAGGAGCCTGAAGTTGCACACCTTGTGTTGGCACTTGTCAGAATTAAATTTCAATTGCCAGTGCTCTCCCCAATTTTCCATCTGGTCTTCATTCAGCAGTTGCCTAAGACAACTTTCTTCACAATCCACAACACTAACAGCTTTTGTGCCATCTGCAGACTTATTCATTATATCACTCGGATTAATATATGTTGTTAAAATGTAATAATAAACAAGCACCAATCTCCGCAGTACACCATCGGTTACAGACTTCCAAATAGATAAGCATCTTCCCACCACCATTCTCTGCCTCCAAACAACAAGCCAATTTTGGATTCAAATAGCCAGCATGCCTTAGATCTCACAGGCCTTAACCTTCTGGACTGGCCTACCTTGTAGCAAGCTGCCTTAGTAAACTCCTCACAGGGTGACCTTCATCAATCTTCTTAGTCACCTCCTCAAGAAACTCTATCAAATTGGTGATGCAGTATTTCCCCCACACAAAGCCATGCTGACTATTCCTGATCAGCCCCTGCCTTTCCTAGTGTTCTAATTGTTTCCTGACTCCAGACACAAAGCTCCCTTGTGTTAACTACCTGCACAGTCTGCTAATCAAAGCTCACCCTATGTGCATGCACAAGGTCCATATCCCTCTATTTCCTGCCTATTGATCTAAATGTTTCTTAAACATTGCAATGGCATCTGCTTCCACCACTTCGCCTGTGCTTGGTATCACAAATTCCAAACAAGGGCCCAAACCAGTCATGTCAAAATCAACTTCTATCCATAGATGCTGCCTGATCTGCCGAGATCTCCAACTTCTCATTGTCTGTCAAGGTTCCAGCATCTGCAGTTGCTGTGTTTCTTCAGCTATTCCAGGCACTGAGCATACTTGGATTGGAAGGGGAGATATCACACATTAGATGAAGTGACAGAAGCAGATACAATTGTAAATGTTTAAGACATTTATTTAAACTCATGAATCTAGCAATGTCTAACATGAAACTGCCTTATACATCTCCTTTAAACTTTCTCCCTCTCATCATAAGCCAATGCCCTCTTATATCTGACATTTATTGTGGGAAAAATATTCTCACTATCCATGTCTCTCCTATTTTATATATTTCTACCAGGTCGTCCCTTGGCTTTCGACACACTAGCAAAAACAATCCCAATTTCTCCAAGTCTCCTTACAGTTCACACTCTATAATCCATGCAACATCCTGGTGAACTTCCACTGAAACATCTCCAAAATCTCCACAGTTAGCCCAATGCTATTATAGCACCAGCCACCCGGGTTCAAATCTGGCGCTATCTGTAAGGAGTTTGTATATTCTCCCCATATCTGCATAGGTTTCCTCTGGGTGCTCCGGTTTCCCCCCACCCTTCAAAGTGTATGGAATTTGTAGATTAATTGGGACTCGTGGGCCAAGAGGGCCTGTTACTGTGTTCTATGTCTAAATTTTTAAAAATGAAAAATTCCTCCCCTAATACAGGAAGCAGAACTGCATCCAATACTCCATGTGTGGCTTCACCAAAGTTTCTCACTGCTGCAATGTGATTTTAAACTTTTACACTCAATGTCCTGACTAAAGAAGGCAACCATGCTGTACACTTTCCTTGCCTCTCTATTCACTTCCAGAGAACTATAGACTTGCTCTCTTCTGCACTGAACATCAATGCTCCAAAGGGTCCTGCATTTACTGTGCACTATCTCTTCCCAAAATGCTTATTCCTGCTGCCCTCTTAAATAAAGAAACATCAGCCTGTTGCAATATAGATGCAAAAATCTGCAGGGTTCCAGCTATTTCCTCTCTTGCTTCTCTCTGCATCATGGGATAGATCACTTTTGGCCCATGGGATTTATCAACACTTATGCATCCCAAAACATATAAAATTCCTTCCTCTTTAATATTAATCTGCTCTAGATTATCCATTTACTCTTTCCTTAGTGAATGTAGATGAGACATATTCTTGTCGGATCATGCTTATGTTGCCTGGCTCAATATCCAGATTACCCTTTGGTACATGGATACCTTTTTGCTCATCTCTTGAAATTCTCCTAAATCTTATTTGCCAAGGATTGACCTCTCAAAAGACGATGTCCCTGCACTGTTATTTTTTTAGTCATCTTGCTCTTTATCCAAAACACATTATACCCTGTACTTGACTTACTGTAACACTATTCCCTGAACATATGTGAAAGTAAACAAATCAATTGCCTGTGATGGCTTTTATGTCGAGAAATCTATTTGTACCATTCTTAAATATATTCAGCAACTTGTCCACTGGCATTTTCTGTGTTAGAGAATTCAACAGGTCCCCCACTCTCCAGGCTGTGGCCACGGCTGTCTCAATCACTAATTTCCACACTGACTCTGACCCCAGTTGTCCTCATTGCCAGTTCTCAACCAGCCACTCCTTCACCAGTTCCCACCCCAGTCCCAGCCGTCCCCATTGCCAGTTCCCACATCAGCACCTGCTGACTCCATCGCCAGTTCCCATCCTGACCCTAGCTGACTCCATCGCCAGTTCCCATCCTGGCCCCAGCCAACTCCATCGCTAGTTCTCATCCTGGCCCCAGCTGACTCCATCACCAGTTCTCATCCTGGCCCAAGCCGACTCCATTACCAGTTCCCATCCTGGTCCCAGCCGACTCCATCACCAGTTCCCATCCTGGTCCCAGCCAACTCCATCACCAGTTCTCATCCTGTTCCTAGCTGACTCTATCACCAGTTCCCATCCTGGCCCCAGCCAGCTCCATTGCCAGTTCCCATCCTGGCCCTAGCCGGCTCCATCGCCTGTTCCAATCCTGGCCCCAGCCAACTCCATCTCAGTTTCCCATCCCAGTTTAAGCTATCTCCATTGCCAGTTCTCACCCCAGCCCTGGCTAATTCCATCACCAGTTCCCACCCTCCCTCCAGCCCCAGTCGTTCCCACCCCGGCCCTGACCGTTTCTATCAGCAATTCCCACTCTGGTCCCTGATTACTACATCACTGGCTCTCATTCCAGCCCCTGCTGCTGGCATCGCCAGTTACTACCCCAGCTCTAGCCGACCCCATCACTAGTTCCCACCCTGGCAACTGCTGAGCCCATTGCTGGCTCCCATCCTGGCCTCTGTTGACTCCACCTTCGGTTCCAACCACGTCCCCGGATGTCACAGGTTGGGGCTCCTGCCAACTGATTCAAGTTCTGAGTGCATCCACTCTGAAAACTTCAACAGTTAATGGTCAACAACTTCAATTTCACACATCAATGCCACGCTAACTTTTCTGTCCATGGCTTCACGTACTGCCACGATGAGGACAGTGATAAATTCGAGGAATAACACCTTTTATTCCATCCTAGTTGTTACCAACCAAATGGCATAAATATTGACCTCTAATTTCCGTTAACCCCCTCTGCCTGTCTCTCTCATCCCCTCATCCCACTGACTCACTTAATTCAGCTCCCATACCCTTCCCTTCCTCCTATCAGAGTGCTCCTTCTCAGCATTCTGCCCCCTCCCCCAATCACCTCTCAACTCCTTTCCAATCTCATCATATCCACTTGCCTGTCCTCCTCCCCCTTTCCCCACCTTCTTATTCGTGCATCGGATATTCAGCACTCTCAAAGGAGGACTCAGACCCGAAATGTCCACGGCCTTTTCCTATCAATGGATGCTGAATAACCTGCAGAGTTCTCCAGCAGGAAAATATGGGTCACGATATTTGTTGTAGTCTTTTACCACTAACTTGTAAATTTATTAAATTTTGTGTGGACACCATAATTAGAGAGTGTCCTCCAGTGAAGAATATCATTGACCATGTGCAGAAAGCTGATAAGGCATCATCTCTTGAACTAACTCTATTTCTTTGTTGACAATGTTACCTCTTTTAGATTTTAAAAATAATTCAAAGTACAAATCAACTTGCTGAGAAAAGCCAATTGGACTGGTTTTGTTCTGGTTATTATGTTAGGTGCATAATACACATAAAGCAAAGCAGATGCAAGTCCAAACAAGTGCAAAGTTAAAGACCAGATAGGACTACCTCATTCTTCAAGGCAACCTTCATCCCTGATTTTCTTGTCCAGGTCATCTTCATTTGGAGTCATCTTCCAACATTCTACAGTGGTAATGTGGAGAGCATTCTGGCTGGTTGCATCACTGTCTGGTATGGAAGCGCCATTTCTCAGGACTCCAGAGGGCCGTTAACTTGGCCTGGAACATCACAGGCACTTAGACTTCACTCCATCAAGGACATCTACATTAGGTGGTGTCTTAAAATAGCAGCCTCTATCCTCAAAGACCCCCACCACCCAGGCCATACCCTTTTCACTCTGCTCCCATCAGGGAAAAGGTACAGGAGCCTAAAGACGAGCACTCAGTGGCACAAAGACAGCTTCTTCCCCGCTGTCATCAGATTTCAGAATAATCAATAAACCAAAGACACTGCCTTACTCTTTGTGGACTATTAGTTATTATAATTTTATTTTTTATAGTAACATCGTGAGATGGTTTTAATAAGAATGTTTACATTTTGATGCAGCTGCAAACCCCGAATTTCATGACTAGTTCATGACAATGAATCCTAATTCTGATATTCTTCACCTGAAATGTTTGAATGAGTGAAGGAATGAATTTATTGTCATGTGCACAAGGACAATGTGGAGATGCAATGAAAACCTTCCTTGCTGCAGCTTTCCTGTTATGTAAACACACACAAGTATAGAAAACACATAAAAAGAGAGAAAAAGAAAAGAAATATTGCAGGAAGAGACCTAAATGAAAAAGTAATAAATCTTTACATGTGACTGACAGTGCAACAAAAAAAAAACAGGCTCTATCAATGGGGATCTTTGGTGACATTGAAGTAGTGTTATGGTTTACATGATAAGAAGGATGTCCAAAAGGCTGATAACTGCTGGAAATAAAATTGTTCTTGGACTTAGATGTGCCAGTCTTGATTAACTTCTGCCTTAAAGTAACCGCAAGAAGAGAGTGTGACCAGGGTGACGGGGTTCTTTTATAATATTGGCTGCTTTCTTGAGGTTAGTGCCTCTGATGGACTTGGCTATGTCTGCCATTTTTTTTGCAGCCTTCTGGGTTCCTGGGCATTCCAATTTCCAAACTAGGTGATAATACAACCAGTCTGTCTACTTTCCACAGTATGCCTGTAGAAGTTCAAAGGACTATTCAATAACTTCCAAAATCTCCTCAAAATCCTTAGAAAGTAGAGTCACTGGTTTCATTTCTTTTCACTTGGCTCAATATCTGTCTCCAGGAGAAGTTCTCCAATATGTGGCCATCCAGGAACTTTAAGTTACTCATGCTCTCTACTGTTGTCCCAAAAATGAAGACAAGTCCCTCAGCCTCCCTTTCCGAAAGTCCACAATCAGCTCCTTGGTCGTGCTGACACTTTTGAGAACAAGGTTGTTGTTTAGCTACCACTCAACCAGATTCTCAATCTCCATCCTGTACTCTTGCTTATCAATACCCATTATCTGGTCTACAAATATGGTGTCAGTATGGCCTTAATTTCATGAGAGCTGAGCTTGGCTATTTAAAGTGATAATTCTCGAGTGCTCAATTCTATTTTGATCTGCTTCCTATTCTTTAATTATGGAGCTGAAGACACAAGAATATTCAAAGCACTGCAATCCATTTCTGCTCAAAATATCAAGTTTCAATCAATTCTTCCTGCAGTTAGCATGTGTTTTGTTTATATCTCATATCACAATGTAAAAGTGTCTTGAAACTATTCTTGTAAACAGAATGTCTTGAGAATGTTTAAACAAACCCTCTAATTTTCTCACCATCTGCATTTTACAAGCTCTTAACTTTTCCTTTTAGGCATTATTTTCTGTATTTGGCCCAATTTCCCGCCTCTTATCATTTCACTTCCATTTGGTTTGTGGTGAGTTTATTTACTCTTTCTCCAAAACAGCTACTTTACACTAGGGAAAGAAATTACGTCTCCGAGGTCTTGTGAACAATATACATTTTTTTTGTTTGACTGAGATGTGAGAGAAACCTTTCTTATCTTGTTGATAATAGGTCGAAGTTTGAAGTGCTATGTTTCTGTAAAAACAAACTTGAGCCCCAACCTTTCTGCCTTTTGTGACATTTATTCAAATACCTCCAACTGAATACATTTCACTTTTCTATTTTTGTTGCAAAGTATTTCCATCTTTACTTAATCAATTATTCTACTGCAAAGTGGTTGCAGCTGTGATCATACTGTCTTCAACATAAAATTATTCCTCAAACTTCCATTTTCATTCTTTTCATAAAAAAAACCATATTCAAACAGTGCTTAACGTATAGTGGGTTTGCTACAACAGTGGAAAATTATCACAATATTGGAAACTGCTGTGAATCGGTCTGGCAATCCTCCAATTCTAAAATTGACAGGGGTGCCCTCTGTTTAATTCGCACATGGAGGAGTAAGGAATCAAAATGGGAAATTACAATACTGGAGCAGGAGGAAGCAATTGGCTGATTCCAAAATTGCATTCAAAGCTTGACTGAATTGAGGAAGTCCAGATGCATAAGTGTCAAAGAGCATGTTACACACACACACACACACACACACACACACACATATATATAGTGTATCCTGGTTGTGGCTTCAACAAGATTTAACCCTATGGATTGTAATTTATTGCCAAGGGATGAATTGATGCTTCCTGGATGTTACACATCTTCCTGATGTTCACTGAGGACAAATCTGATACAGAAGGTTTCATTGGCTGGTAGTAAGGCATTCCTGATATTAGAGGGATGTATGCAATAATTTCTGATATGGCTCGTATAGGTTTTATTAGAACATTGTTAATAGGATTACCTTTCTAATCAATGATGTACTTGTTAGCTATATGATGATGTGAATCTGATTCATGACCTGAGTTTTAACCTTCCTTCAAAAGTCTGAATTATACTGAAAAATTTGGGGACAGGCCAGAAAAGATAACCACCATCAGCTGCAGATACAAAGTCTGAGCCCCATCAAACTTCCTAAACGTTCTCTCAACAGACACTCACATTGCCAAATTGCTGCACAGATATGCCAACAACACCCAGGTTTCATCACGCCCATTTTTAGGCCCTCCAATAAGCCTGATTAATCTTGCTAATTATTCATCATTGCAGGGCACAGAGCAAACACCAATATGGCTATTTTTCAGCCATACAACATGAGAAGAGGATCTTAGCCATTAATCCAACATCTCACACAGATTAAATCAAATTCTAAAAATGCAATTTAAGAGCCAAATCCAGTTGTATTTCTGTGACTAACACACTGGAGCATATTCCAAATAAACACTTAAGCTAAAACAGAAATTGGCATATTGACTAAAATGTTATGCAAAAACGGCCTCACAGAAAAGAAGTTTATATACTTAGTGGGGCTATACATAACAATCTCAGCATGGTACAGAACATTGGGACTTATCAGTCTCATGATCAGGGTCAAGCTGATCCTTGATGGCAATTGGAACAAATAACAGTCCATGCAGAGATTTATATGAAATACAGAAAGTGTAATAACACATGGAAACACTGAAATTCAATTCAATCATATTAAAACAGTAAACTACTTCAGAAAAAGTGAACAACATTTTGGGGTGAAACACAGAATTCTGTAGATGCTGTGATTGTAGTAAAAACACAAAAAGCTGGAGAAACTCAACAGGTTACACAGTGTCCATAGGAGGCAAAGATATATTAACAACATTTTGGGCCTGAGTCCTTTTCAAGGTGTGAGTAAAAAGCAGACAAGGTCCTGAATAAAAAGACTGGGGGAGGAGGGAAGAAAGGGCAGAGAGAGGAGTGTAGGTCAAAGGGAAAAAGGCAATAATTGGAAATGGATAGGAGGACAGCAGAGGAAAGGTAAGAATTGATCAGGGTGAGGGGGAGGCTCCGTGAATGCAGAGCGAGGGGAAAAGTACAGAGTTGAAAGGGATAGAGAGACCTCGAAGAAAAGAGACAGGGGAAAGGAAAGAGAGAGACAGAACTAGAGGAAAGGAGACATGTCCCTTTCATACTTGCAAGAGATCCCAGGAATCAAACGCCAATTGGCCTTTAAAGTGGCAAGTGTGAAAACAAAAAAATCAGTTCAACGCTGACGTCAGACGATGTCATCTCACAACGGGGATTGACAGCCTCAACCCCTAGTACAATCCTGGTGTTTGCTGACACCGGCGTTCCAATCAGGCAAGTGTGAAATGGGTAATTGCATTGTGGGATTGAAATGACCCAAATTTTTGTGAGTGCAGGAAGAAAAGATTAAAATGAAGGTATAAACATTGCCATGGGAAAGTTGCAGTGGGAGAGAGAGAGAGTGGGAAAGGAAATAAATAGCAATAAACAGCAATAAATAGCACTAGCTGACAATTTTTAAACAGCATGGGAAAATTGGTAGCGCTATAGCACACAATTTATAAAGGCCGTGGGAAAAATGCAATGGCGGACTTGATTTCTCAGAGTACCATGCAGCAGAGAACCCACCCCCCTCCATGAAAGCTCCATGTATGCAGCCGGACACACAGCTCTTTCTCTGCTGCATGGAGTTCTGGGAGGGCAGGTCTGCCATCGCTTTTCCCCCCACAGTATTTATAAATTGTACGTGATAGCGCTACCAACTTTCCCACATTGTTTAAAAATTGTCTGCTATTACTATTCATTGCGCGCATTTTTCCACGGTCCCTTCTAAAGGTTTATATAAGTCGGCACAACAGGGGCTGAAGGGCTCACACTGTGCTGTACATAAAGCTTAATTATGTTATAATTATGCATGATTAATTTTGTTCAAACATAAGATCATACTACATTGATCAGGATTTCTGGCAGGTTCACCATTACTCAATGCGTCATGACATCACCAGTAGAAGGTAGAACTGTCTTAACCCTGGGGATGGCTCCTTGCAAGTGTGAAAGAGTTCACTGTCCCAGATAGGAGTGATCAAATGTGAAAAACCAAATCCCCATTCCTATCCCAGGACACTGAATGGCCAATTTAGTGGGATGCAAGTGTGAAAGGGGCCATAGGGTTAGGGGAATGGGAGAGATTGGGGACAGGGAGACCCGACTAACAGAAACTGGAGGAGTTGATGTCAATGCTATCCATTTGGAAGTTGCCCAGATGGAATATGAGCTGTTGTTCCTGCAATTTGCAGGTGGTTTGAGTCTGGCAGTGCATAAGGCCATGGACAGAGATGTTGGCATTAAAATGAGGCAGGTAATTGAAATGGGTGGCCCCTGGGTGATCCCCACTATTTCAGCAGAGAAGAAGACAAGGGTGCTCAATGAAGTGACCTCCCAGTCGGCGTCCAGACTCTTCAATGTGGAGAAGACCATAATGTGAGTACTGGAGGCAGTAGATGACCCCTGCAGATTCACAAGTGAAATGTCCCTTCACTTGGAAGGAGTGTTTGGGCTGCTAAATAGTGATAAGGGAGGAGGTGTGAATGCAGATTTCACATTTCTCTCACTATCACAGCTGCAAACCTCACTTGCCACGACCTGACATAGACCTCTCCTACTGATGTATGATTTGTGTGGATTTTAACAAACTTTTACAGCAAAAATAATCCACAATTTTCACATCTCTCGGCTTTCTGATCAAATACCAGAATTTAACAGGACATAGCCTGGCAAAAGACTCTGCTTTTGTGCACACCTGAATCTCCACACTCTGCCTCTCCCTTGACCAAAATCATAGCTGAGGAAAATTATGTTCAATTTGTGTTACACCTATTTTCATTACTAGCTCAAATTCAGTGATGATTTGGAATATTATTCAACTGTAAGTGCAAATCCAAACCTAGGTGATTCTCAATCATTTTCTAGTCTTCATAATTCATTCAGGAATGTGGTAGGCAATGGAGTTTCTATTACTTGAACATTGGGTAGTCTGGAGACACTAGTAGTATCTGGACTACACTTCCTCACACCCTATCCCCTGCAAGGATTCAAGCTCCTTCTCTCAATTTCTCCATCTCCACCACATCTGTTCCCAACATGAGGTCTTCCAGTCCAGAGCTTCTGAAATGCCTGTCTTCTTCCACAAATATGGCTTCCCCTCCACCACTATCAACTCAGCCCTCACTCGCATCTCCTTCAATTCCTGCTCATCTGCCCTGGACCCCTCTGCCACCAAACACAACAAACATAGAATCCCCTCATTTTCACCTGCCATCACCAGCCTCCGCATCCAACAAATCATCCACCGGAATTTCCAGCACTTACTACAGGATCCCATCACTGGACACATTTTTCCTTCTCCTCCCCTTTTGGCCATCCACAGGGACCAGACCCTCTGCAATTCCCTCATGCACTCATCCCTCCCCACCATTCAACCTCTGGCACCTTCCCCAGTGCCCACAGGAGATGCAACCACTTGCACCCACACCTCCTCCCTCACCACGGTCCGGGGCCCCAAACAAGCTCCTCACATGAAGTAACACTTCACTTGTATATTCTGAGGACTTATTTACTGCATCCGATGCACCATTTGTTGCCTTCTCTACATCAGAGAGATTGGTCGCAAACTGGGAGATTGGCTTGCTCAGCACCTTCACTCCATTCGTAACCACAGCGACCTCCCAGAGGCCAACCATTTCAATTCCAGGTCACATTCCCATGCTCACATGTCTGTCAATGGTCTTATGTACTGTCCCACCCTGACCACCCACAGATTGGAGGAACAACACTTTTTTTTCCGTCTGGGTACCCTCCAGCCAGATGGCCTGAACATTGACTTTACAGCTTTCTATAGCCGCTTTCACGTGCTCAGATGCAGATAATGCGCCGGCAGACGCGGCTGTGGGAGTACAGCTGGGACGTTCAGGTGGCCGCGGAGAAAACGCCTTTCTGTCACCTGAAAGTGCCGGCTGAAGGAGAGCCGCGTCTGAGCAAACGCCGGTTCCTGTGGTCTGTGGCCGTAGTCCCACTGCTGCTTTCAGGTGCAATGGGGGATTCTCCGAGCTGGAGAATATACCTACGGGAGGAGGGTTAGGTAAATGCTATTCCATTTTCAGGTAGCCACCTAACAGTTGCATGGGGTAGAATAGGCGCCTTTACAGTCGGGTTTTCTGGCCACCTGAAAGCAGCTTGCCTTTTCTTCCCCTCCCCCATTTTCCTGTCCTTCCAGTTGTTTCACTTACACAGCCCCTCCCCCTCATCCTGCTTACCCCTGCCTTGCCACCATCCAGCCCCCCCCTTCCCCCTCCTACTATTTTTTTTTCAGACACTTGCCGGCCTTTTCTCACACCTTGATGAAAGGCTCAAGCCCGAAATGTCAGTTATGTATTTTTACCTTTGCTATATAAAGGACACTGACCTGCTGAGTTTCTCCAGCGTGTTGTTTTTCTTTACTTCAACTATGGTGTCCACAGAATTTTGTGATTCACTTAGTCATTTCACCAACATTCATTCAGAACTCCCAGAGGACATGGCTTGTATTCCATCCAGAGATCCAAAGCTAAACTTCTTAATTTATCATTGATAATGCATAAGACAACATGATGCAGACATGAAATTCAGTGCCACAATACCTAGTGAAATTAGTTCTTTCCCCCACTTATTGTTGATAGCTTTATCAAATGATACACGTGCCTATTCATTTTGCAAGATTCATTTTGCTTGGGCTTTGCTTTAATCGGTACACAATCTTTTTTAAGTCTCCTGAGGTCCCTAATAATCCATATCATCTTCATGTTTGTATTTCATGTGAATATTTTCTACACAACCACAGAACTTTGCAGCACAGGTGGTTGCTCTCAATTTTAAAAGAACAGTCTGCTTGATCCTTATTTTTTTTCTATTGTAATCTTGTAATTTCCCCAATCCAATTCTCTTTTGAAATTTGCCACAAATTTCAGTTAGAATGAACCAGTTCTTGACATCTCCGAATGACATTTTGCATGGCCCTTCTTGATCACTTGGCGCTATTTTTTTTTAATCGATTGCCTCTCGCTTCTAGTAGATTTGCCAAAAGGAATAATTTTTTAATCAACATTTTCATGAAGACCTGTAGAAGGACTCTCATTTCATTCTGATATTATATTTGTCTCACTTTTCGCACAACATATTTTCTGTCTACCGGAAAAATGTTTTACAGTTGATTTCCAATCACAAGAGCACTGTACTCCAGTCCATTCTGAAACCTGACAATTTACACTCCAATTAACTCTGAATAAAAAGTCAGCAAAAAAATGCACCAACCAAATAAAAATGTTGATAATAAATCCTGTTCTGATGATATTGTGATTCAAAAGACCACTAATTTGACAAAGAAGCCAAAAAGATGACCCTACAGAACAGTGACCATGGCGGCAGACCAGTGAAGCACTCAGCGTCTGAAGAAAATGGGTGGCAGGCTGTAGGCAACTCGAGGCAAGGAACCCACACGGGATGCAAGCTGCTAGCAATCTGTGCTCAAAGGACTCATACCAGGCTGCAGACTGCTGGAGACTGGATTGAGACTGCTTGACGGGTACCAGGTATTGGAACCAGGATGTGAGAGGGTCCCATGGACAGGAAGGACACGTGAGTAGCCTCTGTTGCTGAAGGCTTCCTGATCATGCCAGAAGTTTGGATCTGGAGCTCAGGTTGCCAATGGTTTGGACTGAAGCCTATATGGGTCTAGAGGCTATGGGAGCACTGGAGGTGATTCCATGGACACTCAGTAGCTCTAAATGGACTCTTTTTGGCTTCTCTTTCTCTTGTAATAGCATTGATTCACCACAGCTTACAAGCAAATAAAGAATACACTCACTCCTTTCTTTCAGTTCTCCATGAAGTTGACTTCCTTTATTATTCACTAGACACAACAATGCATTCTAAACTCCTCTAACCTCCTCATTGGTTCACTGCCACACTTCACTCTCCTCCTCTGCATCTGAGATTCATCACCTGTGTACTAACCTTAACACACCTACGTATACACACTATTACTTACGCACATCGCATTGCTTACATCATCAGTGGAGGCTAGCACTGCTCCCAATGAAGGTAAGAACATGACTACACCCCCCTCAGCCTCCAAGCCACATAAGGAGGTGATTGATTGGAACTGTCCCACTATGTAATGGTCCAGAGGGCTGACAGTTCAGCCTAACCTCATAAAATACTGCAAAACAGGCAATGAACGGTTTGACTGGCAAGGCTGCAACTGGCTCCAACGCTGAACAGGGACCATCGATATATGCCATCTTCAACCTGTCGATGGAAACCGTGTCAGCTTTTCCATTCCTGACGATCACAAAAGTCTTAGGGTGGTGTCATAAGACCTGAAAAGGACCATCATAAATGGGCTGAAGTGGTTTGCGAACAGCATCATGCCAGAGAAATATATGCGTACAGCGTTGTAAATTATTCAGCACATACACTGCAGGTGACGCCTGCTCCATAGGATTAGGTTGGCGAAATCTCAGGTTTTCCTGAAGTTTATCAAAATAACTCGCTGGATCATAGACTCGGATCTGACTCGGATTCAGAAACACACTGGGAAAGGTCAGTATAGTCCCGTATACTAGCTCTGCTACTGAACATCCAAGATCTGCCTTAACAGCAGTGCTCACTCCAAGATGAACCATGGCAAACTTTTGTTCCATGTAAATGCATCACCATCTGCTGTTAATGGTGCCTTCCATTGTTGATGGAAATGCTCAATAAAGCCGCTGGCCTTGCGGATGGTAAGCTGAGGTGCGAATACAGGTAGTGCCCAGAAGATCAATGAGAGCTCGGAACAATACCAACTCAAATTGAGACCCTCAATCCATTGTAATAGTGACCAAACACTAAAAGATGGAATCCAGCGAACCATGAAAACCCTAGTGACCGTCTCTGCTGAGATGTCAATGATACAAATGGCCTCTTACCACCACATACGAGCAGTTAAGTATATCCCCGAGATGGCGGAAGCGGGCCTACCAAGTCTAGGTACACATGGTGGATACAGGAATCCGGAACAGCAAATCCAGCTTGGATTTCTTGTGTCTGGAGACTTTAGAGCATTGAGAGGGCAAGCAGGCCCATGCCCATAATCCAACATCCCATTTAACATGAGGCCAGGTAAACATTCCATAACTAGTTTGATTGATGCTCTTCTACCAGGATGCGATAGATTGTGGAGAAACTCCAAAGTCTCCCACCTCATATCCACCAAAACTAAAGGCCTGGGCCTTCCTGTGGAAAAATTGCAGACTAGCTTTTCACCCAATTCATCTAGGATCACATCTTGAAGATGGAGACCAGACTTAATCCGCCAATACCAGATGAGATCAGGATCGGTGTGCTGTGCACAAGCCATGGTGGTGAAATTGATGCAGTACTTGTATGTAAGGCTTCAATGTCACGCCTGGACAGGGCATTGACCACGGCATTCATTTTTCCTCCGATATGCTGTTTGTCAATGAAAATTGTAAGATGAAGTCCAAGTGTGTAAGGTAAAACATCATGAGATGGGAATGTGTAGGGAGTTACCCTGTACAAGGCTGTAACAAGAAGGGGAGGTGTCCTTGTACTCCTGTTAGGTAAAACATCATGAGATGGGAATGTACAGGGCTGTAACAAGATGTGAATGCATCCTTGTACTTACAAGATAAGAGAGACATTGATGGATTGAGAGGCAGGAAGCTAGCAGGGAAAGGATAGCAACAGTTTTAGTCATTGGACAAGTAATGATATGATGATGTTCTAAGCACATATCCAAGGGTATAAAAAATCACCATTTTGCTGATAACGGCAGAATGCATTCTCCGACTAACTTTGTTAGTCGCAAGTGTTACAATCCGGTAATAAAGAACAAAGAACCCTGATTTCGACTCAGTCTGGTGTTTGTCTCACTCATTCATGAACAAAGCAGACCTAACAATTGTCAAATCTCTTGGGGTGAGAAAAGGTGTGTGCTTGTACTCGCAGCATGCGTAAGAGGCTGGTTGTTCTGTTCCAGCTAGTCTGTGCTACCTCCTCAACATCTTTGATATGTGTCCATCATCTAGGCTGTCATCATCTATTAGGCAATACAAATCTCCCAAGATGGCTGGGTACGCCGCTGTAGAACCAAAGTGGCAATTCTAGAGGAAGCTAGAGTCAAAGACAGATACATGCCAGCTATGGCAGAGAATGCAGGCCATTACAGCCTACAATCAATGGCCGTGATGCTTCATTGCCTGATGAGCTGAACACCTTCTATGCCTGCTTTGAGAAAGAGAACCCAAAAGTGCCTACTAGAATCCATGTTAAGGCTGAGGACCCTATGATATCTGTCTTGGAGGACAATGTTAGAACATCATTCAAGAGGGTGAACCCTAGAAAGGCATCAGGCCCTGATAGCAAACCTGGCAGGGTACTGAAATCTGCACCAACCAACTAACTGGAGTATTCACAGAGAATTTCAACCTCTCATTACTGCAGTCAAAGGTTCCCACCTGCTTCAAAAGGGCATCAATCATCCTGGTGCCCAAGAAGAATAGCGTGAGTTGCCTCAATGACGACCACCCAGCAGCACTAACATCTACTGTGATGAAATGCTTTGAGAGGCTGGTCATGGGCACAATTAACATGGAACTAAGCAAAGGTCTGATCCCACTTCAATCTGCCCATCATCACAATGGCTCCACAGCAAATGCAACAGTGGCTCTCCACTCAGCTGTGGATCAGACTCATACATAAGGCTACCCTTCATCAACCTCAGTTCAGCCTTAAACACCTTTATCCCTCAGTGCTGGTCAAGAAGCTTCTAACTCTGGGGTTCTGCACCCAACCACTAGCAATTGGATCCTTGACATCCTCATTGGAAGACCACAGTCAGTATGAATTGGAAATAACATTTCCTCTTCATGGATGATCAACACAGCTGCCCCTCAAGGAAACGTACTTAGCCCATTGCTCTACTCATTATACACCCATGACTGTGCAGCCAGGCACAATTCCAATGCTATCTACAAATTTGCCTATGGCACCACAGTTATCAGCAGAATTACAAACAACAATGAGGAAGTGTATAGGAGGGAGATAGATCAGCACTTTAAATGGTGTCATGCTAACAACCTTGCATTCATGTTAGCAAAACCAAGGAGATGATTGTGGTCCTCAGGAGGAAGTCAGGGGAACATAGCGCAGTCCTCATCGAAGGCTCAGTAGGGGAGAGGGTCAAGAACTTCAACTTCCTGGGTGTCATCATCTCCAAGGATGCAATCATGGAGAAGGCTTGTCAGCAGCTATACATTGTGAGGTGTTTGAGAAGATTCAGTACGTCATCGAAGACTCCCGAAAACTTCTACAGGTGTACCACGGAGAGCATTCTAGTTGATTGCATTAAAGCCTAATATGGAGGTGCCAATTCTCAAGACAAGAAAAATCTCCAGAGGATTGTTAACTCAGTCTGTAACATCACAGGCACCAGACTTCGCTCCATTGAGGACATCTACATGAGATGGTGTCTTAAAAAGTAGCCTTTATCCTCAAACACCCCCACCACGCAGGCCATGCCCTCTTCACTCTGTTACCATCAGGAAAAAGGTACAGGAGCCTAAAGATGAGCCATCAGAATCCTGAATAATCAATAAACCACTGCCTTACTTTTTATGCACTTTAAAAAAAATTATTATTGTCAGATGGTTTATATGAATGTTTGCTCTATGATGCAGCCACAAAACACGAATTTAGTTCATGACAATAAATTCTGATTCTGATCTGAACAGCCACTTTAAGCATGTTGATTGGGAGATTACCATCCGGATCCACCAAGACATCTCAGGCAATCTGCTCTGGAAGACACTCCACAAGTAAACCATATTTCCTCTTCTGACTCATCTCACTGAGAGCAGAGAAGCTCACTTCGAATATCATGAACCATGTTGGTGCATTATTAATAAAAGGGGAGTGGGATCTTCAGTCTGACCTCCCTAACTGGTCCTGTAAAGGGTTCACCCTCATCACTATCCATTTTAAATTAGAAGGTCCTGTGAACTCACGGGGTCACCAAATGTAAAAGCACTGAGTCACCACACCTTACAAACAAATAAAGAATACCTTCCGCTTCCACTTTCCCCTGTGGCCGCAGGAGGTGCCACTCTTTCCCCCACACCACCTCCCTCACCACGATCCGGCACCCCATACAATCCTTTCAAGTGAAGCAACACTTCACTTGTGTATCTGCAGGTCTGATTTACAGTATCAAGTGCTTCCTTTGTGGCCTTGTCTACAATGGAGAGACTGGGTGTAGATTGGGAAATGGCTTCGCTCCATCTGCACCAGTGATAGAGATCTCCCAGTAGCCAACCATTTCAGTTTTGTGTCACATTCCCACACTCACATATCTGTCTATAGACTTATGCACTATCCCTCCAAGATGACCCGCAAATTGGAGGAACAACACCTGATCTTCCATCTGGGCACTCTCCAGCCAGATGACATTAACATTGACCTTTCTGGATTCTGCTAACCTGCTCTCCTCTTCCCACCACCCCCCTTCCTCTTTCCAATTCTCCTTCCTCATTTCCCCTCCCTTCATCTAGCCATCCCTCCTCCCCTTGACCACTGCTGTTCCCTCCTTCCCTTTTCCACCTCTCATCTCCTGCCTTTGCAACCACACCTTCCCCCTACTCTTTTGTTCGGATGCCTGCTGACATTTTGCCACACCTTAATGAAGGGCTCAGGCCCAAAACATCGGTTATGTACTTTTACCTTTGCTATATAAAGGACACTGTTTGACCAGCTTTCTGTATTTATTTCAACCTCAGTGTCTGCAGATTTTCATGTTTTACTTCCAAAGATTGCACTGACTTGTTTTTTTTCAACACACCATGAAGTCAGCTTTCTTTTATTATTCACGAGACACAACATTGCATCAACTCCCCAAACAGCACTCAGCTAAACTCCTCTGATGTTCCAATTGACATACAGGTGATCCTGACACTCTCGCTCTTCTCCTACTGCATTTGAGATTCATCCCCCATATACTGATGCTTAACACTCCTGTGCATGCGCGCCATTACTCCCACGTGTCAAATCACTTACATTGTCAGCGGCGGCCAGCACTGCTCCCAATGAAGGTAAGTGCGCAACTGCTACACTCTCACTGAGAGGCAATTTCTTCTGATGGCCAATTTTTGACTGCCAGACAGCAGACTAAATGCAATTTTGTGTAATATTACATCTGATTTATTACATGACAATAAAAGAATCTTGAATATTTTTTATCCTGCTCATGGCTTTATTAGGACAATGTGCTCTCAAAAATGACTTTAACATGCAATACAAATTCCTACATTCAATGCCTGAGGGGTCAGCCACAGTTTTATTGCAAGGGATTAAAAATATCCTTTAAATACAAATTACAAAATAATTATAAAACTACTTTCCTTCAGATTCCACTCCTCACATCCCCACTGCCCACTGTGAGCATATTAACTGCTGTGCTCTCAGACTTCAGCTGTTCTAAAGAATGGTTCTCAGGAGGTCACTTCTACCATTTGTCTCGCTGTCAAGTAAAGTTTAGTTTGGAACATGTTCAAATGAAATGGGCGCAAGGCCACTATTTAATGCTCCACAATACATTCTGATTCAGCCAGTGGTGTAGCAGTGGGGGAGGGGGAGGCTGGGAGGCGGGTGCAGGGGGAGCGACAGCTCCTCAAGCACATTTTTCAAATGTAGCACCTTTTTGAACTGTGTGCTCACTGCTCAGGCTCCTGTGATGCCGCTGGTGGCCCACCAGCACATCACATTCACAGTGGAGTTGGTCTCTGCTCTGATGCACTCCATTGGTGAGAGACATCGGTTATATACATTTGCCTGCATTTCCCGGGGAAAGCACCAAGTCCAAAACCTCACTTCCTTTTGACATTTTGCATTTTATTTGGTGCAAGACAGCAGCAGAAGAAAATGCACTTGAAAAATAGAGCGTGCACGAATAATTTTCACTGTTAAAAGTGGCTCATGCTCCTGCAGTCTCTGGAAAGACATTTCATTTATTAAGACTTCTTCCATCTCTCATTGACTCATCTCGACAGAAGACTGAGACCTGTTGGTCTTGAAATTTGCAGTAGCCCATAATTACTTTAAAGCTGCATGGGCTGAACTGTATTGCAATGCTGTTAGTATTGATTGATCGTGTGAGGTAGTTTCCAGGAAATGGTTTATTTTCTCCTGATTGGTCCATGGGCATAGTTGTTCGCATCCTTCATTTCTCCTACTCCTCAGCCACCCACCTAACCTATTCGCAAAGGAGCTATCACTAACTCCAAATAAACAAGAAAATGCACATCTGCTTGGGTCTAGTGAAGCACACAAAAGTGATGGAGAAACTCAGCGGAGTCATGCAGCATCCATTAAAGTAAACCACTTGAGCAAAACTTTTTTCCTGTGACAAAAGTATGTGCGCACTGAATGCTTGTGCAAATGGAAACTTGAGGTTTCAAGATCATTTTGGCACCGCCTGTCTCTAATAAAACTGTATTGGCATGTTTTAATATAATACAAGTATGATTGCATTCAACAAAGTAATGTATTTAGTTAAGATTTTATTCTTGACTTTGAACTCCATTCGTTTAGTTAACTTCCCTTTTGTGCGCACATCAAGTTCCTCTGTGCACTGGCTGTAAAACGTGTGCGTGCGCACACGCACATACCTTTGAGGGAACAGTAGTTGTAGCACCTTTTTTTTTATGTGTTCGCTCCCCCTAATGTTAGAACCTGGCTACACCCCTGGATTCAGCACTGAACACACTGCGTAACTATGTAACTAAAAATGATGCTTTCTGAGAAATGTTTTCATATGAGCTATTCACAATCTGTTAAACATTCCTGTAGGTCATCTGTGCCTGGAAATGACAGACCAAAAACAATAACCTCACATCAACATAGAAGAAGTGTCACAAACCAACGTAAAAATTGTGACTCAATTTGTAAAGAGTACTTGAAATGATGAACCGATTAAATAATGATGCTAAATCTGAATGATGTTCAATATTTTTTAAAAAGTGGCTAATGAACTTTCCAAAGCAAGCTTTTGCTGTGTTGTTAAATGGAAATGCAATTATCTAATAAACATAAAATCAAAAAAGTGATCACAGCAGAAAGGCCATTCTGCCTATTGAGTGCATGCAGCTCCCATGGGAGCATTCCCATCAGGCCTGTTGAGGACACTTTATTTGCCTGAAACCCTGAAACTTATTCCCCCTTCCAAAGACCATCAAATTCTCTTTTATTATTTCTACTATTAAATTAAATAAAGGCATAATTTATAGAGGCCAGCTGGCCTTTGGGTATCTGTGAAAGCCTGGAGGAAATTAAGTAGTTTATTTGAAAGGTTAGGGGATTGATGGCAACATAGACTCAGAAGTCCTGCAGAAGGAACACATTACCTTTCCAGCCCTTCGGCACCTCCTACCTCATTTGTGGAAGAAGCTGCAGTTACCAATATGATCTCATTGTTTTTATGGGTGCTGATGTGATCAGAATGGAAGTAAGTAACCGTTAATAGAGGGAACACTACAGAAGGAGAACAAATATTTAAAGTTCGCATGGGTCAATGTGCCCAGCACGTTCCTGCTTCTGCACATCTCCACTGCATCCTTCTTCCATGGCTCTTTCCTCATCCCATCAATGCCTTCTTCCCTCCTCAGCTCAATGAGTGTTTATCTATGTTAGGAATCTCCGCTGTTCCTTGTGGTAGTGTGTGGAGCACTGTGACCATCCCTTGTTCAGAGACATTTCACTGAATTTTGGATTTATCAGCAACTCTCATAATTTTGATTTCATGATTTTTTGAAATCCTTCATAATTGTAACGCCCTCATTCAAGCCCCTGTCCACAATGCCTTTTAAATTTTGAAATTATATCTGCCTCTACCACCTCCTCTGGAACTCATTTTTACAACCACCAAACTCTTTGAAAATATCAGTTTTAAAGATAGGTCTCAAAAAGTCAATAGCATTTTTCTTCTTCGTCGCACCTTGAAGATCAAAGACAACACATTTCCATTCCAGTTCTAAGGCGTGGAAATAATGCATTTTGAAATGTACCTTTTTCAAACTTGTGATCTTGAACAATTTCAATTGTACCTCCATGCACATAATAATGAGGTTATGCTCTTAGTTTTGAAGACAGTAAAATGCAACGATTTGCAAAAAGAATTCCTCACATTTATTTCATCTATGGTGATACTTGATTTTCAAAGTAATCGAATCAGAAAGCATAGTATAAATACTGTTGTCCAATTACAATTTACATATAATTAATTTGCATTTTTGAGCATACTTTAAAACGTTTGCTATTCAAATAACTAATGAACTGCAGTGAACTACATAGTGAGTTTGAAATTCCATCAAACTTTACACATGAAGAAACATTTCTCAAAAGACATCACAGGACAGACAATAAATAGTGGGCTGTGAGTGAGGAGCTGAAAGAAAAATGGACAAAAATTAAACTGCGAGGTGAAAGGCAGAATCAAAAATAAGCATCCTGGAACAGAAAGGGAGGCAGCAGGATAGAATTGCAAAGCAATTAACAGATAAGCAATGGAGCAGGGTGAGCTCTATAAAAGAATATCTCAATCAGAACAGAAGGAAGGTGCTGAAATACCATGTGGTTGTGAAAAAGGAGGGAAAAAGATAGATCCTTCGGCAATACTTGTATAAAGATGTTCTTTTCTCAATGGTCTTTCTGCTCTATCACTGGTTGCTGAGCTTTGCCATCTTTCCCTGGCACACCCCTTTCTATTTTCAAAATTGCACCTTTTACCTCATTGCTCCTGGTCATATCCTTGAAGGGAGATATTTATCCATTTTAGGAGCGAAAAGGGAGGAACAGGTGAGTGAGCTGAACAAGACATTGTTAATAATTATAGAAAATCCCGTCAGCACATGGCAGATCAGGTAGCATCTGTGGAAAAAGAAACAAAAGCAGTGCCTTAGAAACAAAGGCAGTGCCAAGAAGTGGAACAAAAACTGCATCCGTGGAGACCAAGTGATATTATTTTCTTTACCAGTGGTAGAGAGCATTGAGAAAGAATTTTTAATTTTTTTAAATTTTTCACACTATGAACTATATTGACCAAAATACACATAAACATTTCCCTCTTGAATATACACAGTCATTTTCTCTCCTTTTTCCCCCCTCCCTTCCCTCCCTCCTTCCCACCCCACTCCCCACACACTAAACGTTCCACATATACGATACATTAAACCCATTAAACAATGTCATCACACAATGAAAATAAACAAGAAAATTGTGTCATCTACTTTTACACACTGGTTCAGTTCATTTCGTCTTCTTCTCATTCTGTCATTTTAGGAGGTGGAGGTCCGTGGTAGGACTTCTCTGTTGTGTTCCATGTATGGTTGAGCATTGAGAAAGAATGTACAAATGAACTATTGGTCAAAATGCAATATTTGAAAATTTGATGAGCTTGAAAGCTGACAAGCCTCAAAGATTTGCATCCCAGAGATTTGAAAGAGGTACTTTTAGAGAGAATGCTGCAAATGTTTTATAAATTTTGGAGTTACTTCTGTGGATTGGAAGATAGCAAATGTGGCCTCCGTTTTGAAGACCAGGAGAAAACAGAGAATCGTCGACTAGATCACCTAATGTCAGTGGAATGGAAAAAAAATGGAATGAAGAGTGTAATAACAGAGCATCATGAAAAGAATAACATGACTGAGCATAAACAACATGGATTTATGAAAGGAAAAATATATTTGACTAACCCGCTGAAGTTCCTTGTGGTATGATTCATGGAATAGACCAGTGCATATGACATGTTTGGACTTTTGGAAGGAATTTGCTAACGATGCATGAAGAAGGTTGGTCCACAAGTTTAGAGCTCTTGGAATTACGGGTAACATAGGGCTGTGGATTAAGAATTAATTATTAATCAAATAGCAAAGAGTGGAAACCAATACATAAGCTTCAGGTTAGCAGGCTGTGACTGCTGGTATGTCACAGGAAACAGTACTTGAGCTCCAGCTTTTCATGATGTACATGAACAATATAACTGTGCAGACAAAATGTCATATTCCCAAGGTTGTTGATGATAGTAAACTGAACAAGATCGTGCCTAGGGAGGAGGATGTATAGAGGCTTCATGAGAAGATGGACAAACTGAGCCAGTATGCAAGAATGCAGCCGAAGGAATACAAGCACAAATTTGAAGCTTTTGGAAGGACAGAGAAAAATAAAAATTTTAATTTAAAATTAGACATTGTAGTGCGCGTCAAAAGAATCAAAGACTTGTTGATCCAAATCAAGGCTTTTATTAATTAAAAGACTGGAGCATATCACAAGTAGGTCGACCAGTCCAGAATGACCTGGTCTGGCTAGGAGCAATCCTTTAAGATTTGCTAGTAGGTGTGGCTACACTCTACAGTCATCCTACACTACACTCTGTACATATATTCATTGGTGATAGAATCTGTACTATCACAGACACACAGCACAGCAACAGGCCATTCTGGTTCACAAGTCCTTGCTGCCACTCCCCCAGTATGTTTCAAATGTGGTGAGAGGAAACCGGAGACCCTGGGGAAAACTCACGTAGTCACGGGGAGAATGTACCAGACATCATGGGATTTGAACCCAGGTCCCAATTGCTGCCACAGTAAAGGCGTCGATCTAACCACTAAGCCAACTGTGCTGCTCCATTAGCAAAAATTGAGTCTCTGCTAAATGGTGAGGGATTGAATAGTGTTCATTTCCAAAGGGACCCAAGTGTATTTCTACACAGGTTGGTAATGGCCAAAATCAACAAAGAATCAAAAACTAAAAAGGTATGTTAGCCCAACTGTGCTCAGCAGGGGCCACTGCACTTTTAAGTAAAAGCCTTGCTTTCCTTTAACCTCACGTAACGTGATTTTTTTTTTCTGTAGTCAGTAGGATAGAAATATGGAAGAAACTAAAACTTGACTGCTTTACAGAGAAGGCGACCAGTAAACTTTGATCAGAGTCGTAGGGGGCCATAGACAGATAAAAAGGTTGAGAATGGCTTGTTATGAGAGGGTTTGAACACAGGAACATGGAAGTCTTATTGCAATTATACAGGGCCTTGATGAGACCACACGTGAAATACTGTCTACAATTCTGGATTCCTGAGTTTAGAAAGGATGCACTTGCTGGCAATGCAGTGCAGTTCTAGGGATGAAGGGTTTGGTGAACTGGAAGACTGTGGTGGAATTTTCCTAAAGCAAGAAGATAAGGAAATGAGAGGAGATCTTATGGAAACTTACACAATTCTTGAAGGCCAGATATACATGATGAAGGAAAGATGAAAACAAGAAATACTCAACAGGTCAGATAGCTTTGTTGAGAGGAGAAATAGAATCAACATTTCAGGTCAGAGACCTCCCATCAGAATTGAACAGGAGACAAAAGAAGCTGTAAAGCCTCAAAGAGGGGGGGAACAGAGATGTCTCAGATGGGATAAAAATGGGCTGACCATGGGGCTATGGCAATGGTCTCAACCTTTATCTTTCCACTCACATACCACTTTAAGTATTCCCTATACCATAAGTGCTTTGTGATTGGTAAGAGATTCCCTAAGCTGGTATGTGAGAAGGAAGGGAAAGTTGAGAATCACTGCTCTAGACCCAATTGTTACTGAAATATTTTGCTTGAGAAAAGTTGTCATTGGCCTATTTCCTTTGGAGTTATGAAACCGTGCACATAATGAGTCAATTAGGTATGATTAAAACATTAGTTTTCAAACCTTTTTCTTTCCATCTTAAGCAATCCCTTACTAATCACAGAGCACTAATGGCATACAGAATACTTAAAGTGGTATGGTGTAAATATGGTTGAGGTCAATAAGTGAGAGAGAATGGTCAGAGGATGAATTTAGTCAAAAGAATATGGCAAGTTGTGAAATACAGAACAATAGGCCAAAGCCAGCAGTGGGCTGGCACATCCTCCACAACCAGAGAATTAAAAAAAACCAAGCAGACCTAATTTTACAGATGGTTGACCTGATATCGTAATTGGCCAGCCTTGTTACCCAACTTGTTCAATCTTGAGTCTTGAGAGCTTCAACATACAGCAGAGAGGATGGGGTGGAAGTCTCTCAAATCCAACTCTGAACAAGATGTGGAAAATAAGCTCAAGGAAGATCTTTCTATCTTCCCATGAGACACAGTGTAGTCTTCAACATCAAAGCTTGGCCTCAATACCTATCTCTCCTTGCATTTTCCATAAATGCTTGTTTTATTGCTTTTCCATTTCTGAAGAAACATTGACTTAGTTTCTCTTTCTACAGATACTATCTGGCCTGCCAAATGTTTTCCAACATTGCAGTTTTTTTCCCCCAAAAATAAATAATTTGGTGTTTTATAACAAGATAATGGAGTGATTCGCCAATGACAATGAAGACTATCAAATCAATTGACAGGACTATGAAGTAAGTGGGCTCAAGGTCTTTGAGCTGACGAGGGTAGCCCATGAAGTTATTCTGAGTCAAGGCAATTTATGCCGAGTACAGAATGAGCCAAAGAAGGTGAGGATTTAGCTGTTCAGCTGAAGACTTGGGCAGGGAATGTATTTTTGAGAGGAAATGCTGTAAAGGGCCAAACATTTATCCTGTGTTCCAAATCTCCAGAACAAATCCAGGGTGGCAATCAAGCTTGTTGCTGGCATTCAGACAAAAGGCAGAACATTGCTGTCTGGAAATAAACATGATTGCTGCAGGACTGCAGACTTTAAGCCAGTGATTTTTTTTGTTGGTTCATTCAGTGGGGTTCTTAACAAGGACAATGTAACAAGCTTCAGTCTTTTATATGGTAGAAAAGTAATAGCAGATTGGGCAAAGTCCAGATGTACAATTGTTCACTAAAAAAAGTCAGTTTCTGAAAGCAATTTATTGACCTAGTTAGGAAATTGGCTGCGTGGCAGGAGACAGAGAGGAGGATATTGGCACGTCCTCCAAAATGCATGTGACAAATGGTGTCACACCAGGACTGGCGCTGGGATCTCAGCTCGTCACTGGACTTATTAAGTGTCTTTGTCACAAAATACCTAGTACAGTGAGAGGGGTTACTTTGTGAACAGACTAACAGGTTATCTTGGACATTTCATATAGCTGTGCCAAGAGCACAATTTACAGAGTATGAGGTGACAATGAAAAGAAAGTTCAATTAGCAGCAAGGTTATGGCATTCCTTCAGGACTGTGATGGCTGCAGGGAAGAAACTCTCTTGAAGCCTGTTGGTACATGCTCCTAATGGGAGGAGGGAGAAGAGAGTTTGTCAAAGTGTAATGGGTCTTTCAGCATATTGGTTGCCTTACCTAGGCAGAAGGAGTAGATTGAGCCCATGGAAGGGGGATTCCATGGAGGGGATGACAATTCAAGGTACTGAGCTGCATTCACCACCTTTTGGAGCTTATTGCTGATCTTGAGCAGAGCAACTCTGATACAACGTTGTGATGCATCCAACAAACATGCCTTAAACAATGCACCTGTAGAAGTTGTTGAGGGACAAGGGGAAACACAGTCAACTTCCTGCTTTCTGACAAAGTAGTGACATTGGTGCACTTTCCTGTCCATCATGTCAAAACATCCCAAGTCAGGTCATTGGAGATATTTATTCCAACAAAAAAAAATGGAGCTATTTACTCTTTCAGCTTCTGTGCCATTTAATATGGATAGGGATGAGGAATTTACCCCCTCCTCCTGAAGTCAATGATCATCTCTTTGGCCTCATTGACATTGAGACAGAGGTTATTATCTTGACACTATGCCACCAGACTTGCCCTTTTCCCTTCCCTCACCTTTCAAAGAGCTGCCCTCTCCTCCTCAGTTTCTTTCTCTTCCACCCTCCCACCTGGATCCACCTATGACCTCTTACCTGTTAGCTTGTGCTCCTTCCCCTGTCAGTTCGTCCCTCTTCACCTCCCCCCACCTTTTTATTTAGGTGTCTGTCTGTTTTTGTTCATACGTGACAAAGTGCTCAGGCCTAAATCATTGGTTACCTTTTACTTTCTCTGAATGCTGCATGGACTCCTGAATTTCTCCAGTATGTGTATGTCTTGAACTCAACCCCAGCATCTGCAGAATTCCTTGTTTATGATCAGCCTTTCAACCTCATTCCTCTATTCTGCCTCTTTGTTGTTTGACGCCCAGTCTACTATTATAGAGTTGATAGCAAATTTGGGACAATATATATAGCTGTACAGTCATGGATAGAGAGGGAATATGGAAGGACTCTGAGTACACTTGAGGATCACAGGTGTGATCATGGAGATGTTGTCACCCATCTTCTCTGACTGTGGTCTGTTAGACATGAAGTCAAAGATCCAGTTGCAGAGTGGGGTGGGGAATTGAGATTCAATCTTGAAGTTTGGGAATGAGTTTTCTCGGGACAATGGTATTGAAGGTAGAGCTGTAGTCTATGAACAGTAGTCTAACGGAAGTGTCGTTGGCATCTCCTGTTTTAGGGCTGAGTGGTGAGCTCGAGAGATGACATCAGCAGTGGATTTTTGGCTGGTAGGCAAATTGAACAATGGAACAGAAAGCCAACAGAAGACACCATGATAGGTAGCATCATAAGAAGAGTAGTTAAAAGCATGGAATTACAAAAAAAAATATTGGTGCATTGGGAATGGGTAAATGTGTTCTACTAAATGATCTAAAAATTAATCCATTTTCAAAGTGCTGCAAAATGAAAACGATGAAATGTAGGGGCTAGATAATCAGATCATTGAAACAACTTAGGCAGGTAAAGAAAATAATTTTTAAAAACTCTAGCATATTTGCATTTGTGTTGAGATAACTTGTAGATTTGGAGGTAGAATATATCTTGCAGCCATGCAACCCTGTGAGACTGTTGTTGGGACAGTTCTTGGTATGATCCTGATAGGATGGAATGCTTCAGTTGTGAACCCCACCCACCTGAAAGAATTGGATTTTCAGCAAAGTCCAAGTTGCTTTCCCAACCGATGCCCTCTCTTTGAACACAACCTTGAGTTCAAAGCTCTTAACGCCCAGTGTACTCAGCTCAGAATTACATTTGCCTGTATTCTGTGACTTTTAAGCCATCGTCTGAGACCCTCCTCAGGACACATCAGCATTTTCCTCGAGATTATGGCATTTCTAAGACGCATGTCTCAATTATTGCATGTTTGCTATTCTGGTCACCTGCCCATGACTGGACAATGTGTATGCCATGAAAGACAGAAGAAAGTTCACCAATGATATCCTCCTGTGACGAATGGCTACCTATATACAGCAAGGGGCCAGAGTCATCTGTAGAATCTCACAGAAAACCTTTAATTTATGAGGGAGAATACTGGAGAGTCAACTGTAGATGGCACAGTTTATAAACATTACAGTTTTAAAAGCATTGTTCATAATTTTGCATGTATGTTTCCTTATGATATTGAGATCTTGCTAGCTCATAAAGCCTCCAGTTATTTCCCCCATAAATGTATTGCCGCCACACCTCCATCAACTGTCCACAAATTCTACCATACATCTACACTCTAAGGGCAATTTGCAAATGGCCAACTAATCGACCAAGCAGAATATCATTTGTTTGGGGGGAGGAAACTCTCAGAGGAAATCCACACAATTACAGAGAATGTGCAAACCCTGAACAGATATCACTGGTGATCAGGGTCAAACCTGGGTCACTAGCACCATGAGACAACAGCTTTACTGGTTGCAACATGACACAACTCTTGTATTTTCTTTGCCTGTATTACTCATAGCATTGAAACACCAAACACAAATGGCAAATTTCTACAGATGTGTAGTGGAAAGTTTGCTGTCCGGGTGCACCATTATGGCTGCAGCACCAATAATTCTGAGCGGAAAGCTCTGCAAAAGGCAGTGGACATCACAGCCAAGTACATCACAGGCAAAATTCTCCCCACCATTGAGGAAATCTACATGGAACACTGCCATCCGAGAGCTGCAGTAATCATCAAGGATCCACACCACCCACAACATTATCTGTTTGCACTGCTGCCATCAGGAAAGAGGCACAGGTTCCACAAGATTCATACCTCCAGGTTCAGAAATAGTTGCTCCCCCTCTATCATCAGGCTTCTAAACAACAGATTCACTCAGAGACTCATTTAAGGGCTCTTACTTTGCACATTATTTATTACTTTTTTTTTCTGTATTGCACAGTTTGTTTTCATTCCTTTCTTTGTTTACATTTCTCTTTTTTTAAAACATATTTCTTCCTGAGTACAGCTATTGGTAAGTATAAATTCTGCCTAGCTCACAGGAAGAAGAATCTTAGGCTTGTTTGTGATGTCATGTATGCACTCCGACATTAACTTTGAACATGAAAATGGATGAGATAAAAATAGACGAGCTCCCCAACATATCAAAGAAATTTAATAATCAACAGAATTAAAGCTGGTTATTTGGCCTGGTTTTCTTAGCTTATTGCTGTCTTTGAAAATGCAGTTAATGATGTAGCTCTAGAGAATCCATGTGTGTGTAATAATACATCATCAACTTAGAATGCACAAAATGAAGAGATGAAAAAGAACCCAGCAAAGCATATAATCAGCCGTCACATTTCACAGAATGATGTAGTTTCCTTCTATTTTTATGGCCAACAGTCTCAACTTCAAAGTTAGCCTTTGGCTGATGCTCACACTCCGGACAGGACCTGCAAGTTGTCATCAAGGATATTATCGCAGCAGATAATAATGCAAACTCCCGCTGAGTGAACAGGGAGAATATGAAAAGAAAAAAGATAGCAGAAGCTTGGGGTGTTAAAATAGTGAGGCCTTTACACAAAAAACTTTACAACTGGCTTTTTTTACTTCAATGTCAGGTAATGGTCTTTAGTGAAATTTTTCTGAACTGAATGTTTGTGGTTCAATGTGTACACAGTGGCACAAAGAAATGAGATTATTACTGTAGAGTGAAGGTTTAAACCATGGTGTTCATTAAAAGATCAAGTGCTCAAAAGTCTTTGTAAATTTACAACCGCTTTGAAAAAAAATTCATACAAGGACAGAATTTAAAACATAAAATGTTACATTCCCTGGCCTAACATCAATGCTCTGAACACAAAAATACCTTTTAATTACTATTTGAAAAAAAATTCCATGAAAGTCATTTTCCTGATGGCACCACATCATTCAAACTGGAAATAAAAAGAAAATTGGAACCCTTCACTGTCAAAGCTATACACCCCACAAATCATGTGCAATCCATGAACTTTACCAATCCAACTCCTGATTCCAAGCACCAGTTCACAGATGGGCCTGATATGCTGAGTGGTTTTTACCCCAGTCTGTCCAGCATTTCTTTTTTGCTGACATTTCATGCTTGAATTTAGTGGGCCTATAGCCCAGGAAAGACAACTTGTAGAATCAAAATCCAGAAAAGTGTACCAATTAATTACTACACAATTACCAGGAGCCTCTGATGCAATGTACAGCTACTCATGAGAAAAACTCCAAACTCCTTCCTTCACTGTGCTACTTGACCAATGATCTGCATCGAATAATGGCAGCACGCTTGGCATGGCTGTTAGCCCAATGCTGTTACAGTGCCAGCGATTGGGACCGGGATTCAAATCCTGTCTGTTAAGGAGTTTGTATATTCGCCCCATGTCTATGTGGGTTTTCCCCAGGACCTCCAGTTTCCTCTCACCATTCAAAACATACTGGGATGTAGGTTAATTAGTGTAATTGGGCGGCACAAGCTCATGGGCCACAATGGCCTACTTATCCTGCTGTACGTCTAATTTTTTAAAAATTAAAATTCCAGAGCAAAGTACTGTACATTTGCAACATAGTAAACATTTTTGTCTTGATGATTGTTTCCCCTTACCAAATCCTATTATTTCCTTTCTTTAGTTCCTGCACCCAGGCACGATGCCTCCTTCGGTGATTCAAAGCGTGTGTTCAAATGTCAGAGCTGAAAGGTGGTGATAAGTTACATCTCAATTTTCTTCACTTGAGCATCTCCAACAGATCCAATGGTCAGTGTCAGAAATAAAAACAGAGGACCACCGCTTCCTCTCCAGCTGAGAAATGTTGAGCCAATTATAACAGCTTAATTGTTGCCCTGCCTGACAGCAGCAAACAGCACAGACAAAGGATTGCAGCATTGTTCAATGGTCTGAATGGCTTAGACACTTACCAGACAATCTTCTTGAATCACTGGGGAAGCTTTCATCAAAGATTAACCAAACAGCGTGACACACGCAATGAAGATACACTGCCTTTTCCAGGATGCCTTCACTGCATTCTTTTAAACAATGCCATTCTGACCTGTCAGAATCAAACAGATGAGGTGTAATTGTGCATTTGATATGAAGCACCTTCCTGCATTATAATGACTATATTTATTCAATTCAAGTCAGCTCTTTCACATTGTCAAATTCAGAAGGTCAGTCTGACATCATATTTACAACCTCATCTTTTATTAATTTTTTAAAAATAATTTATATTTCAATGTGTTTGCAAGCATTAAATTTAAAGGAATCTGATACTAACAGTAAAATTCTTTTTACTCTTTTTCATTGTTAGATAGCAGTAAATTACAAAACATCCGGCAGCTCTCAACAGTACTCCTCACATATGGCAGCTAGTTTGTGCAATTGTTTGCCCTCTGGTAGCAGTTCTCTTGATAGATTGGACAGGTTCCAGGTTCTGCTGAGTTTGATGATTTCAGTCAGTGCAGAAGTGTGAATGGCACAACTAATCTCAACTTCCACAAGTAAGCAAGCAGATAAAGAACTCAGCCAGGGTTCCTGTACTTGGCCGCGTTTTACAGCCTGCAACATGGAACATTGAGGAACATTGAACAGGATTAAACTCAGCCAGAATAATCCCCATCTACACAATTCACCAGCGTCACGCAGAATATGCTATGACGAAGTCCCAGAGTGCCTTTCATACAACTAAAGCCAAGAGCAAAGGGAATGTGAAAAGAACTGGAGGGGAAACAGACCTTTTTAAAACTTTTGCACTTTCTTTCTGAATGATGGGATGTGTGGGGACTGATGCAAGGTCAAGTGTTTATTATCCTGAATTTCCCTTGTGAAGATGCAGGAGAACCACCACGTTGCAGTCTGTATAATGAAGATGTAGCAATGTTTCCACTGCTATGTTTACAAATACCATTTACATTGAATTAAATTAAATTTAGACATTCAGCATCTTGGCCCACCAGTCTGTGACGCCCAATTTGGACCCAATCGATCTAAAACCCTGGTACATTTTGAATGGTGGGAAGAAAATGGAGCCCCTGGGGAAAATTCACACCGACATGGGGAGAATGTACAAATTCCTTACGGGACAGCGTGGGATTCAAACCTCGATCCCAATCACTGGTGCTGTAAAGGCATCGCACTAACCGCTAAGCCAGTCCTGCCGAAAGAAGGATATTACAAGATATAAAGGCCACTGCATTTCAGGGTCTGCAAAAGCTGAATTGTAAAAGGTAAGTGAAATACATTACATCACTGTAAACAAGCACTGGTAATAGTATTGATCAAATTCAAGTAAATATCATGCTTTCTATTTGAATGGAAAACTAATTTTCAATATTATTTGGTGTTTCCAGTGAATTGCTCCCCTCTGAATAAAACTGATCAGAACTGTGGTTCAGAGAGACAATCTCACAATAGAGCCAGTCACTCCTGCCTTTTTTGAATAAGGGGACATCACAAGTGATCCTCCACTTCTTTGGTATTTCACCCATGGTTAATCAGAATGTAAGAAAAAAAAATCTGTCAAAAGCCCAGCAATCTCCTTCCTTGCTTGCCTTAGCATCCTGGAATAGATCCCATCAGGTCCTGGGAATTTATACATCCTCATGCACTTCAATATTTCTGCACCGAAGCTAAGGCATCTTGATACAGCTGCATAAGGCATTGGTGAGACCATAGATGATAATGAGTTTATTGTCATGCATGTGAGTATAGTTCCAACAAATCCAGTTCCAACATTGTCAGCAAGTTTTCAACTGACACAGCAGTAGATGGCCTCATCAGCAACAATGAGTCGCACTACAGAGAAGAGTTGGAAAATCTTGTGATATGATGTTGAGAGTAACAACCTGAGTCTCAACATGGACCAAATGAAGGAGATGATTGTGGGCTTCAGGAGGACTAGGAACAACCACCCTGCACAACAAATCAACAACTCTGCAGTAGAGAGAGTGGAGCGCACCAAGTTCCTTGGAGTTCACTCATCTAGTGACCTATCGTGGAGACTCAGCATTTCCTCACTTGTTAGAAGGTGCAACAGCAACTATACTTTCTCAGAAGACTGAAGCCGTCAAGGCTACTGGCCACCATTATGTCAACCTTCCATTGGAGTTCTATTGACAGTGTCTTGCCTGGCTTCATCACAGTGTGGTACAGTTGCTGCAGAGAAATGGATCCAAGGTCAATCTACAGGACCATAAGAGTGGCAGGCAGGATCAATGAAGCCACTCTCCCCCATACCCCCCATCAACAGAATCTACCAGGATCGCTGTCTAAAGAGGACGTGAAAAATCATTGAGGACCCCAACCACCCTGAACACAGCATCTTTCAGATGCTCCCATCAGGAAAGAGATACAGGAGTATCAGAGCCAGCACCACCAGGCTGAGAAACAGCTTCTTCCCACGGGCAGTAAAAATGCTGAACAACCAAAGAAACTGCTCACACTGACCATCTGTAACGGCACTGATTTACCACAGCTTACAAACTAATGAAGAACACACCCACCCATTTCTTTCAGAATACCATGAAGCGGAAATTCTTTTATTATTCACTAGGCACAAAATTACATTCTTTAATTCCCCAAACACCACCCCGCCAAACAGCTTTGACCTTCTCATTGCCTCACTGCTACACGGGTGAATTTGACACTCTCGCTCTCCTCCTGAGTCTGAGATCCATCACCTGACACTTTACACACCCACACATGCGCGTTATTATCCACACACGTCACATCAATTACATCATCAGTGGTGACCAGCACTGCCCCTGATGAAGGTAAGTATGCAACCACAACAGCATCCTCCCTCAGCCTCTGAGCCATGCAAGGAGGCAACTGATTGGAACTGTCCCACTACGTAACAGTCTGGAGGGTTGATAGTTAGACCCTACCTCATACGGGCAATGCACGGTCCGACTGGCAGGGGTGGGACTGGTCCTCTGACTCTGGTTCCAACACAGATCTCGGACCATCGATATCCGCCAGCTTCAACTGCTTAAGGGAACCGTGTCAGCTTTTCCATTCCTGCCGATCACAAAATTCCTCAGGTGGCATCCTAAGACCTGAAAATGACCATCATAAACAGGTTGAAGTGGTTTGCCAACAGGGTCATGCTGAAGGCACACACAAGTAGAGCATTGTTCCTGGATTTGGATTGACAAACTCACTTGGCAAGGTCAGCATAGTGCTAAAGCTCTACTGCTGAACATCCAAGATCTGCCTTAACAGCAGAATGCTCGCCAAGGAGAGCCATGGGCAAACATTAATTCCACATAGATGCATCACCACCTACTGTTAATGCTGCCTTCAATTGTGAAAGGAAACACGCAACGAGGCCATTGGCCTGCGGATGGTAAGCTGTATGCGAATACTAAGCTGTATGCGAATACTGGTAGTGCCCAGAAGATCAGTGAGAGCTTAGACAATGTTATGTTGAACTGAGAATCTCAATCTGTTGTAATAGTGCCCAGAACACTGAAAGATGGAATCCAATGATCCACAAAACCCCTGGCGATCGTCTCAGCAGAGATGTCAGTGATAGGAATGGCCTCCTTCCACCTGGTTGTCTGATCTTCACATGTGAGCAGATAAGTTTATCCCCAAGATTGCGGAAGCGGGCCAACCAAGTCTAGGCACACGTGCTGGAAACAAGAATCCGGAACAAAAACCCCCAGCTTGGATTTCGTGTGTCTGGAGACTTTAGAGCATTGACATGGCAAGCAGGTCCTTGCCCATAATCCAACATCCCATTTAACATGCAGCCAGGTAAAATGTTCCATAACTAATTTGACTGATGCTCTTCTACCAGGATGCAATAGATTGTGAAGAGGTTCAAAATTCTCCCATCTCATAGCACGAAAGACTTAGGTTTTCCTTTGGAAAAATCGCAGTCTAACTTTTCACCCGATTCATCCATGATCACATCTTAAAGATGGAGACCAGAGTTGATCTGGTAATACTGGATGAGATCGGGATCGGTGGGCTGTACACGAGCCATGGTGGTGAAATTGATGGCAGTAGTTGTATGTTAGGAGGGTTGATAGTTTGACCCAACCTCATATGATACTGCAAGACAAGCGATGCATGGTCTGACTGGCAGGGGTGCAACTGGTCCCTCTGACTCTGGCTCCAACACAGATCATGGACCATTGATATACGCCAGCTTCAACCTGCTTAAGGGAACCGTGTCAACTTTTCCATTCCTGTCGATCACAAAATTCTTCAGGTGGCATCGTAAGACCTGAAAATGACTATCATAAATGGATTGAAGTGGTTTGCAAACAGTAGACAGGGCTTCGGCCATGTAATTCACTTTTCCTCAGATGTGCCTGCCATATTTCTGATGAAAATCGTATGATTAAATCCAAGTGGTGTATTTCTCTGGGCAATACGAGTCTCCCTAGATAGCTGAGTATGCTGCAGAATAACTGCTTAAGCATGTTGTATGAGGGATTACCATCGGGATCCTCTACTTCACAGACAATCTGCTCTGGAAGATGCTCCACAAGTAAATTGTACTTCGTCTTCTGACTCATCATACTGAGGGCAGAGAAGCACACTTCGAGGATCGTGATCCATGTTGGTACATTATTTATAAAAAGGGGAGAACCTTCAGTCTGACCTCCCCACCAACTCCTCATGTAAAGGGTTCATCCTCATCACTATCCATTTTAAATTAGAAGGAACTCATGGGGTCACCACTTTTAATGGCACTGATTTACCACAGCTTACAAACAAATAAAGAATACACTCACTCGTTTCTTGCAGCACCATTAAATCGACTTACTTTTATCATTCAGTAGATGCAACATCGCATTCTTCAACTCCCCAAACACCACCCAGCCAAACCCTTCTGACCTCCTCATTGGCTCATCAGTGCACGGATGATACTGATGCTTTCATTCTCCTGTGTGTGAGATCCATCACCCATATACTGACACTTAACCCACCCACGCAGGCATGCTATTACTCCTGCGAGTCACTTCACTTATGTCGTCAGCGGTGACCTTCACTGCTCCTGATGAAGGTAAGTACGTGACTGCGACATATCCAAGACTCTCATATTCATGAAACATCATTTATTTATTTAATTGTATAGATGAAATACTTATCTGCATTGATTGGCTCTATGTGTTACGTCTAGTTGTATGCCTGTGTGTTTTGCACCAAAGACTGGAGAATGCTGTTTTGTTACATTGTATTTTCCTAATGTTAGTCCTATTTGTGACAGATGTAAATCACAAGTGGTAAAATTAATGCATATGTTTTTGTCTTGCTCTTTATTGGAGAAGTATTGGACAGATACTTTCAAGACTTTGTCAATTATTCTGAGTATTAGAATGCAACCTAATCCATTGACTGCTATCTTTGGAATTATAGTTCCAGAGATGGGTCAAGTTCCCACTTCTGCACATCAGGCTGTAGCCTTTATTACTCTGTTGGCCTGAAGAACCATTCTACTTATATGGAAAGATTGTAATTCACCTACTTTGATGCAATGCTTCTCTCATGTTATGTCACGTTTTAGACAAAATTATAAGTGGCACTTTTGATACCTCTGTTAAGTTTGAAGGGACTTGGCATCCTTATATAAATTATTTTTGTATGAGTTCATTTGTATTTTGACTTTACTTTCGAGATTGTTTTGGATTTCTGTTTTTTTTTTTAATTGGCAAAAACCAGATAAATAGTTTGTATTGATCTGTTGTAGTGAACTCTCAGTTTAGGTTGCCTTGGCTTTTTTGTTTGGTTGTTTTTGTTGCTTTTTTTCTTTTATTTTGATAGGTTAGATGGGGTTTTAATAACTTTTTTTTTCTTTTTCTTTAAATATTCCAAATTGAGGAGAAATAGATAATATTGTTCAATATGTTATAATGTTATACATATATCATGTATTGCAATATATTGATGTTTCTTTTGTACTATTTGATTCTGTATTCTATTCTCCTCATGTATCGTTTAATAAAAAGATTGAAAAGAACGTTTGTTCTTGTATGATCAGATGACAATAAACTTGACTACAATGTGTATAAGCACTGAAATCTTGTTGTAGCCAAACAGGAACATAAGATATACCAAGTGTAACCCAGTATGGAAAGAGATAATAAATACAAAGGATAGATAATTACAATACAGTTAGTATCAGAATAAAAAGTAGTGTTTCAATAGTGC
Source organism: Narcine bancroftii (assembly GCF_036971445.1). Taxonomy (NCBI): domain Eukaryota; kingdom Metazoa; phylum Chordata; class Chondrichthyes; order Torpediniformes; family Narcinidae; genus Narcine; species Narcine bancroftii. Next base: position 28,739,236 of record NC_091473.1, on the reverse strand, counting down.
AGACCTGCCTTTTTGGATCTGGTCGCCCCACTATTGGAAGGATATCTACATTTTTGAAGAGGTGCAGAAGCAATTCCTTCATGATGCGTGATGGGGTTCCCTTTGTTTCTTTAGTTTAATTGGTCAACGTCAGGCTTGGGGGCAACCTCAAGGCCCTGGTCACTGAAAGGGACATCTTCAAAGGGATCGGTCGGTTCAACGGCATGGGCAACTGTCTGTTGTTCCCTCCCAGCGAGGATGGGTTTGGCATCAGAACCTTCAGGAGAGCTCGGGGTTGGGGGGGGGATCCACTCTCCACTGACCATCAATGGCTCCACCCTTGAGGTAGTTGAGAGCACCAAATTCCTTGGCGTGCACCTGGCGGAGGATCCTTCCTGATCTCCCATCACCAGATCCATTGCCAAAAAGTCCCAACAACACACTTCCTGTGGATGTTGAGGAATGTTCAGCTTCCACCCTCCACCCTCACTATATTCTACAGGGGATGCATTGAAAGCATCCTATTTAACGGCATCAATGACTGGTTCGGGAACTGTACCATCTCAGAACGCAAGTCCCTGCAGCAGATAGTAAATACTGCTGAGGGAATTATTAGGGTCTCTTCTGCCATGATAGATATTTATAATGGCCGTTGTTTGTGGAAAGCCATAAACATCATTTTTCTTTGGCTTGGCTTCGCGGACGAAGATTTATGCATTAAGGACTCCACATACCCCTCCTGCAATCTGTTTTCCCTCTTGCCATCCAGGAAGAGGTACCAAAGTGTTGGAGTCCTCACAACCAGATTACAAGACAGCTTTTTCCATCAAGCCATGAGGCTTCTGAACTCTGGGGACACAGGGCTAGCATATGTAACATGATGTCTAATTAATGATATGTTATTTACAAAAAATGTTTTTGAGGTAATTTATCCATGTAAATAACAAGCTCCATGATCCAGAGAAAGGCTATTTCATTTTTCACTGTACACGGCAATGTTTATGGCATGAACAACAAATGGAAGTGACCTGATTTGACTCACCAGGATGTTGCCAAGGCTAGAGGACTAAAGTTAAAGAAAAAGGTTGGATCAGCTGGGTCTTTATTGCCAAAAGCAATGAAGACTGAGGGGTGACCTTCCAGAGATTTAACATCATGAAGAGCATCGAGTGAATGCTCACAGTTTATATCCAGGCTAGACAATTCTTGAACTAGAGGGCATAGGTTTAAAGTGAGAGGGAACCGATTCAAGAGGAACCTCAGGTGTAATTTGTTCACTCAGAGGGTAGTCCACATCTGGAAAGAGCAGCCAGAGGAAGCTACAGAAGTGGGTACAATTAACAATGTTCAAAGGTATGTGAACAGGAAGGGCTTTGAAGGATTTGGACCAAATGCAAACAAATGGAATTAGCCCAAGATGCCAGTGTGGTCGTCAATGAGAAGTTGGGGCAAAGGCCTTGATCCGTGCGGTACAACTCTGTGACTTCCTTCTTCCTGATAAAGATATGCTCCAGAATATCAGCATCACCCCTTCTCACTGCTACCATTGGATAGAAGGTACAGAACCCTGAAGACCAGCAGCTGTAAGTTCACTTGCAGTTACTTCCCAACAGCTATCGGGCTCTTCATTTTCCTCTTGTTACACTAATCATGAACTGCTCAAACACCACAAAGGACAGCACTATTTTAATGCCTTTTTTTGTTGCTTGCACTATGGTATCTGTGGATATTTATTATCAATCTGGCTTTAGTATTTATCATCTCTTTCTAATTTAATGTAGACTTTTGTAGTTTTATTTACCTATTCAGTTAGAATTCAAGTTAGAATTTCAGTGCGTACGTACATTGTGCAACCATAAAACATTATCTTTATCATATAATCTCCAGCTACCACATTCTTCTCCCTGGTAAAATCAATGAAATTATTCATTCAGAACTTTGCCCATATCCTATGGCTCACGCACAGATTACCCCTTTGAACCCTGAGGGAACTAATTCTTTCATTAGCTGCCCACTTGCTTCGAATAAATTTGTATAATGTTTCAGGATTCTCCTTAATCCCATTTGCAAGGTCATTTCACGGCCTTCCGAATTTCTTAAATTCTCTCATGTTGCCCCTATAAATCTCAAAGTTCCATGCGCCTGACATTTGCTTCCTTCTTTTATCTGATCAAACCTTCAACATCCTTTATTAACCAATGTTCTGTAAACTTATCATCTTTGCTTCTGACTCTTACTGGGACCTGCTGCCTCTGAACTCATTATCTCACTTTGAAACACTTCCCAATTATCAGAAGTGGTTTGCCTGCTCACAGTCTACATCTGCCAGGCCCTGTCTTAATTGAAATTTGCATTCTCCCATTTCAAGCCTTGATCAGAAGGGTGAATCTCATCTTTTTCCATGATGATCTGCTGATGAAACTATGGCCATTATTAGAACATAGAACATCACTGCACAGTACAGGCCCTTCGGCCCATGATGTTGTTCCAACCTATATAATTTTATATTTAGATATACAGCTCGGTAACTGGCCATTTTGGCCATGAATCCGTGCACCCTATTTTTAAAATTAATCTACACCCCCGGTACATTTTGAACAGTGGGAGGAAACTGGAGCCCCTGGGGAAAAGCCCCTGCAAACACAGGAAGAACATACAAATTCTTTACATACAGCGCAGGATTCAAACCCTGGTTCCGATCACTGGGACTGCAAAGGCATTGCACGGACTGCTACGCCAACTGTGCTGCCCTAAATCCTATTCAACAATCTGAATCGTCCCTACCTCACACCCATAACTCTCTATATTTCCTGCATCCACATGCCTGTCTGTCTTTTACATGTCCCAATTGCACCAGTCTCCACCCCCCCACCCCTCATCTTTCTTCGCTCTAAAGAGAAAATCCCTAACTCTATTAACCTTGTCTCACATCCTGTTAAATCTCTTCTCCAGCCTTTCCTTTCAGGAGTTTCAGAGCGTGTGGAGGCTTGGTAATGACACCAGAAACTCTAGAAAATTTCTATAGATATTTGGTGGAAAGTGTGGTGACCAGCTGCAATATGGTCTGGTATGGGGACACCAACATCCCTGAGCATAAAACCCTGCAAATGCCAGTGGACACAGCCCAGAACATCACAGGTAAAACCCTCCCCACTATTGAGAACATCTATAGGGAATGCTGCTGTCAGAACAGCAATCATCGAGGATTCACACCACCCAGCACATGCTCTGTTCTTGTTACTGCCATCAAGAAAGAGGTGGAGATGCCACAAATCTCACACCACCAGGTCAGGAACAGCTGCTACCCCTCCACTATCAGACTCCTCAACAATAAACTCAATCAGAGACTCACTTACTTGTGCATTTAATTGATATTTTAAAAATTCTCTCTGTATTGCAGTTGGTTTACAGTTCTTTATTTCTTTTACATGTATACTGTGTGAACAGTTGTTTTTTGCACTACCAATAAATGGTAAATCTGCCTTGCCTGCAGGAAAAGTATCTCCGATTTGTATGTGAAGTCATACATGTACTCTGACAATATATCTGAAATCTTCAAAGCTTTCACATCCTTCCTGTAATGAGGCGATCAAAATTGTATACAATATTCCATGTTTGGTCTAACCAGAGTTGTTTAGGGCCGAAACATTACTTCTGCAGGTAATCTTGAAAATTCGCCGGACTAATGAAGGCCAGTGTACCATAAGCTTTCTTAATGCCTTATCAACCTACGTGGCAACCTTAAGAGATCTATGGATTTGGATTCCAAGGTCCCTCTGTTCTCCCAAACTGTTAAGAATTCTGCCGTGAACCATGTACTCCATCTTCAAGTTCAACACGAAGGATACCCAGCAGCTGTGGCAGGGCCCAAACTACATAACCTCCCACAAAACCAAATCCAGAGCAGTAGGAGGTGGCAAAGCTTCACTTCCTGATGAACTCAATGTCTTATACATTGTGGTTCAACCAAAATAACAAGAAAGAACCACCACTGTGCACCCCCCAAGCCCCCTGATGATCCTCTCCTGTCCGTATCTGAGGATGACGTGTGAGTTGCCTTCAGGAGAGTGAATCTGAGGAAAGCATCCAGTCCAGACAGAGTACCCACCTGAGTATTAAAAACCTATGCTGATCAACTTACCAACATATTCACGGATATCTTCAACATTTCAATCTGGCAGGGTGTGGCACACCTATTTCAAACAGACGTCAATCATACCAGTGCCCAAGAAGTGTGTGGTAACCTGCAAAAATATCTATCAGCCAGCGCCACTCACATCAGCAGCGATGAAATGCTGCAGCTGCAACATGATATGTTGAAGCATATCAGCTCCTGTCTGAGCAGTGAAATGGATCCATTCCAATTTGCCTACTGTAGCAACAGGTCTATGGTGGATGCCATCTCACTGGCCCTACACAAAGCCCTGGAACACCTGGACAACAAAGATCCATATAGTAAATCAGGATGCTCTTTATTAACTACAGTTTGTCACCTAACACATTCATCCCCTCCAAACTGATCAGAAATTCCCAAGACCTAGGACTCAACGCCTCACTGTGTAATTGGGTCATGGATTTCCTCACCTCCACACCACAATCAGTAAGGATTGGTAAGAACAATTTCCATGAGTACCGACTGGAGCACTCTAGGGCTGTGTTCTTATCCCCCTGCTCTACTCGCTTTACACCTATGACTGTGGGACTCAGTACGACAAGAACACCATCTATAAATTCATTGATGATACCAAGGTAGTGGGTTGTCTAAAAAGAAACAATGAGTCATCATACAGGTGAGAGATTGAAAACTTGGCAGAATGGTGCACCAACAACTACCTCACACTTAATGTCATCAAAACCAAACAGCTGATTGTTGACTTTGGGAAGGGAAATCCAGAGGTGTACAATCCAGTGATCATTGGGGGATCAGAGGTGGAGAAGGTGATGCAAATTTAAGTTCTTGGGAGTCACTACCTCAGAAGATCTCTCTTGGACCCAACACACTAGTGGCATAGTGAAGAAAGCACATCAGCACCTCTACTTCCTCAGGAATTTGCAGAGGTTTGGTATGACATTGGAAACCTGGGCATATTTCTACAAATGTGTGGTGGAAAGTGTTCTGACCGACTGCATGATGGTCTGGTATGGGGACACCAATACTCCTGAGTGTAAATTCCTGCAAAAGGTAGTGGACTCTGCCCAACACATCACAGGCAAAATCCTCCCCACCGTTGAGAACATCTGCAGGGAAAACTACTCAGAGAGCAGCAGCAGGCATCAAGGATCCACACCATCCAGCACATGCTCCGTTCTTGCTGCTACCATCAGGAAAGAGGTCTAGGTACCACAAGACTCACACCACGAGATCAGTAACAGCTGCTACCCCTCCACCATCAGATTTCTCAACAACAAACTCAATCAGGAATTTATTTAATGACTCTTAATTTTGCAGTTTATTTTTATTCTCTCTATATTGCACAGTCAGTTTGTTTACATTTTTATCTGTTTACATGTGTATGCTGTGCATCTTTTTTTGCACTAGCAATAAGTGGTAATTCTGCATCATATGCAGGAAAAAAGAATTGTATGTGATGTCATATATCCACTCTAACAATAAATCTGAATTATTTATGATCAGAACGATGGGTCCCAGAACAGATTCAGGAGGAACTCCACCAGTCACTGTCCTCCAGGCAGAATACATTCCATCTACTATTAGCCTCTGCTTTCTGCAGGCAAGCCAATTCTGAATCCACACTTCCAAAGTTCAATGGATCCCATGCCTCATGGCTTTTTGAATGAGTCTGCCATGTGGGACCTTGTCAAATGCCTTAAGAAAATCCACATACATCACATCTACCACCCTACTTTCATCAATTTGTTTTTGTTACTTCCTCAAAGAAAACTCTATTAGGCTCATGAGGCATTTCATATCCTTCACAAACCCACGCCGACTGTTCCTGAGAAGAGGATACTTCTCTCAATGCTTGCAAATCTTGTCTCTATGAATTCTTTTCAATAGTATGCCCACTACTGACTGAAGACTCATTGCTCTATAATTCCCAGAATTCTCCTTATTATCTTTTTTTAAAAAAACAAGGAGACTACATTTGCCATTGTCCAATCCTTTGGTACTGCTCCTGTGGCCAGGGAGGACACAAAGATCATTGGCAACATCTCAGCAATATTTTCCCTCACTTTCTGGGGTAATGTGGCATATATCTCATCTGGTCCTGAGACTTATCAATCCTAATATTTTTATGAAGATCCAGCACTTCCTCTTTCTTAACCTCAACATGCTCCAGCACATAAGCTTGTTCTAGACTGGCCTTACGTTGGACAAGGACCCTTTCTCTGGTCAACACTAAAGCAAAGTATTCATTTAGGACCTCCCTATCTCTTCTAAGTCCAGGCACATCTTGCCTCCTTTATCCTTAAGCACCCCTACCTTCTCTCACATCATCCTTCACACATGCAGAAAATCCCTTAATCCTACTTGCCAAGTCCTTCTTGTGTCCCCTTCAGCTCTCCTCTTTCTTAAGTTCCTTCTTAGCTACCATAGGATTCTCATGAGCCCACCCTGTCTTTTGCTTCTGAAACATTATGTATGCTTCCTTCTTCCTTTCAACTGGCTATCTCACATCTTTTGTCAACCATCTTTTCCCTATTTCAGTGGGACTCTGCAAATGGTCCCTAAACATCTTCCACATTATTTCACCGTTATTCCCTCAAGAACATCTGTTCCTAGTTTACTCTTCCCAAGTTTCTGCCCACTCCCATTGTAATTATCCCTTCCCCAATACAACACTTTAGCGTTGCTATGGATAACGATAGAAGTAGACCAAATTATGAAGGTCTGGGAGTAGTTGTCATGCACTGTTGCCAAAATTGTCTCCCACTGAGAGTTCTGTTCCCTGACCAGGTTCATTACCAGTATGAGATTTAGTGTGGTCTCTCCTCTCATCAGTTTATCCACACACAGTGTCAAGAATCATTATTGGACACACTTGGCTAATTCTGCTCCATCCATCTCTCTTGCAGTAAGGAGATGCAAGTCAATATTTGGCAAGTTCAAATGTTCCATTTCAACACCCTGTAATTTTTGCAAAATTCCAAAATCTGCCTAATCTGCTCCTCAGTATCCCAAGGGCTATTTGAAACCCAGAGACTATTCCTAATACATTGACCACTCACTTCCTGTTTCTGACCTTCATCCACACTGACTTAGTAGACAATCCTTTCATTTCTGCAGCTGTAACTTATCCCTGATTACTAATGCTACTATCCCATCCCCTTTTTAAACTCCTTTTAAAACTCTAAATCTCAGTATGTGTGTTAGCCAATCCTTTTCTTGCATCAGCCAAGTCTCCATAATGGCCACAGGCATTTCCTAAGACAAGGACTCTACATACTGTTTCAGAGATCCTCTCCAATCTATTCTACTAATTCCATCCCATCTAAGCTCCTTGCACTAAGGCAATCTCTGTCAATATTCGGAAAGTGGAAATCACAAACAACATCAACCTTGCTGCTTTAACTCCACCTGTTCTTCAAATTCCCACCGACATTTGGGAGGTCTACAGCATAACACCAACAAAATGATCCTCCTATTCTTATTACCAAATTATACCCTTAAAGCCTCATTGGCCAATTGCATCAGGATATTTATCCTGCCTAAATACTGCTCTAATGGTCTCCCTGATTAACACTTCCTTTTGAGTTCCCATCTGTCACACCCATAACTTCTATTCCCCTGGATAATGAGATGCTTGCCCTGTTCTTTCATCAACCACACTTCTGTGTTTGCAACATCATAACCCCATGCTCTGACTATACTTTCTATTTTAGCAATGAGACTTCTTGCATTGAAGAAAATGCAGCCAAGCTTACCAACCCTTTTTTCACTTTCCCACCTGTCTTTATCTGCTTTTCCCACTAGACTTGCTTATTCTATTGTCTATGTACAAGTCAGCCACCTTGCCTGCTGAATTCCAAGCATAATGTGAATGTCCTTACACCACAAGCTGCCTGTTCTGGACTCACTGTCATTGTCATCCTGGCAAACAGGAAGTCAACAAAGTCTGAAGTACATCACCTGAAAAGTAATAAAATCTCAGGAGCTGATGGAACCACTGTACAATTCTAAAATTTGACAGCAAAGCAAATTCAGTCACCAATCCAGTTCCTTGTCTGCCACATCCAGGAAAAAAAAGGACATACATGCCAGGCGATGTCAAATATTCCATAATTGTGACCATCTCTCCTGATATGCATCCGCTGTACAATTTCACTTTCTGACAATAAGTGTCTAAAATGAGACCCTGACAAAACACAAACTACTTCCCAAATCTTGATGCCACCTCCAAGCAAATGAAGATGTCAATCCAGCCTTTGGACAATTGAGATACGTACATCTGAAGATCACGACCTCATACCTGACATTAAGGTCTTTGCCCAAGAAATAGAAAGACATGAAGTACCAATACCCAGTATGTCCCTCAGAGCACACTATTCACATCTACCAATTACAGCATTCACCATTACCTCAGCCTGTCCAATATCTTCTCCAGTTCTCACATCTACTCTATTTCTGTTTCCAATCCATATCAAAACACTGCCTCCACTTCCTGACACTACCATTCTGCTATCATTGTCATGCCAAAACATGCAGTAATGAGTGAAGCAACAGGTCTCAGAAATCTCTATGGTGATAGCTTCCCAATATTTGACAAGCTTGGCTATGAGGTATTAGTTCCACACATTCTTGGTGTCCAGCAACTGATGTTTCAAGCTGTTGTACCATTCAACTCTCACCAGCAGCATACACAGAAGGAAGCATTTTTATCAATCTCTTTCAACATAAAATACACAAGTATCTTCCTTAGCACTCCCAGGAACACACACATTTGATGGAATCAATATTAGATAGGTCGTTATAGTTTTGCATATATAGAATATGTCACAGAGTGCTGTTTATTCAGGAACCTGGCATGGACGCCTGCTTTCTTATCACATTCTTGTGGTAACGAAGTGTACCACAGCTGTGTGGATGCTGCCTGTGAAGGCTGAGTCGAATGGTTCAGACGCTCATTGCTGACATGTGGTCACCAGAATTGCACCCCTGTGGCATGGCGGGGACAACCAACACCTGCTCTACGTGCTGACAGACTTTTATTGACAAAGCACAAGTTGAAAGACAAAATCTGACAATGAGAATATGACTTGGCCTTCAGTTTGGCAAAAAAAGCTTCAGATCCTAGGGCATTTGACTATTTGGTATGACACTGGTGTTTGGGGAGATTGATGAAAAGGTGCCACTGATTCATCAAGGACCTTTGTAGAGTGTTTTAAAAGAGAGAAAGGCTCTACTTCTGAGGGCCCCCAAACTGCTCCCATGAAGGTTTATCACATCAATAAAGTTAGATGAAGCAAACAGGGAAGCCCTGACATCCTGAAGCACAATAATAAAAGAGCTGAGCACAACTAATCTTGAACCTGCAGAAATAGAACCAACAAAAGCATTTCACATCAAGACAAAGGAAAACCTAGAAGAAGAAATTACAAAAATCAGAATGGACAGCAGAGATGCAATATCAGGATTCTTTTTTATCAATGACAGTTTGATATTCAACACCATTAATCCTTCGAAAATGACCAGCAAACTCCAAGATCTGAGCATTGTGCAATTGGATCCTGGATTTCCTCATCTCCAGATCCCAATCAATGAGGATTTATAAGATCATGTCCACCACAATCTCCATCAGTATTAGAACACCTCAGGGATGGGTTCTTAAGCTCCTGCTCTACTTGCTCTCCATTTCTGGCCGTTTAGCTCGTTACAACAATAGCACCATATACAAATTTGCTGGTGATACCACCATAGTAGGATGTATAAAAAGGGTTAAGTCAGCATAGATGAGGGAGATTGAAAACCTGGCTAAATGGTGCACCAACAACAACCAAGCACTCAATGTCACTAAGACTAAGGAGCTGATTGAAGACTTTAATCAAAACCAGAGGTTACAGTGGGGAAAATCAGAGTTGGAGAGAGTCAGCAAATTAAAATTCCTAGGACATTATCTTGGAGGACCTTTCCTGGACCCATACTATTAATGCCATTGTGAAGAAAGCACAACAGCGCCTCTACTTCCTCAGGAATTTGCAGAGGTTCAGTACGTCATTGGAAACCTTGGGAAACTTCTGCAGAGGTATAGCGGAAAGTGCTGTCCAGCTGCCTCATGGCCTGCACCAGGGCCAGGTTGACATAGTCTTGAAAGTAGGATATGCTACTTTTAACGGGCCTCCACGTTTTAACAGTCCTATGAATTATGAACTCAAACATTTTTGTTCTCATCTTTGTGCAGTGGCTATAAGTCAAGCAGGAGATAGTGGACGTCATCATGCTTCTGGAAGTGCAAAACGTAAAGCAAAGGAAGAAAAGAAAGAAGAGACCAACTGTAAATTGACAGAATATTTTGATGTTCATGGTGCTTTAACAGCTGAAGCTGGAAACATAGGAAGAACTAGTACCAGTGTGGCAAAAGGCATACAGCCAGCATCCATTGAATGCAAAAGAACAAGTGAAAAGAACAAGTACTCGAATGATAATTGGTGACTGGCCAAACAATTTAGATGATTGTAATCGTGAATATTGGATAGCCAAGGCAAGTGATGGTGTCAACATGTTAATAGTGACTCATCTTCATCAATGCAATTGTATGACAATGAAAAGAAACCTCTGCACTGTCAGAAGTTTTATTTCACATGTTCATAAATCTACTAACTAGCAACATGCAAGAAGTTATGCTATGCCATCTATTACGTCAACATGAAGAAAGTTCCTTACATAGACAAGCTTTAATTTCACTGTTGATGCACAAAAACAAAGGTTACAAGTCAATTGAACCAAAGTATTGGAGCACACTTCTAGATCGAATAATTAAAGTTGTAAAGTTTTTAGCAGAATGATGGCTTTCATTTGGTGGTAGTGATGAAACTGTTGGCTCTCCTCATAATGGATATTACTTGGGGTTTATAGAATTACTCGCCAAATTATTATAAACTTTCATCAAGGATGTAACATGCCACTTAAGGGGAGTGCCACTGCCTTCATCTTGCCTGACTGCCTCACTCCTAGCCCTGGACATCCGTCGCCACCCCCCCAATCTAATTCCCAACGCAGCAGCAGGAGCACAGTGCTGTCAGAGCTCACCTGACCGCAGCTCTGGCATCTGATTGGGCTGCTTAGCGGTTGCCCCGGCAACTCGTGGAGACGGAACAATGCGGGTGCAATGGCCATCTTTGTTACCCATAATCCCCCACGCAGCAGAAACTGCTTTGCCAGTGTCAGGGAACAGCTGCGTGGGGGATTATGGGTAACAAAGACGGACATTGATCCCGCATTGATACAGCCGCCAGTGGCCAGCTGCTACTGTAAGTAAGTTTTGTTTTAACAAAATGTGTAAATTTTAAACAGGGGAGAGGAGGTGCAATTTCACTGTAAGTGTAATTTCAGTGCAAGTGCAATTTCAGTGTAAGTGCTTCCCCCTCACCAAGCATGCGCCAGCCGATGCAATTTAGGACCATTCATGCGCCAACCAACACAATTTAGGGCCCTTTAAAATTTATGCTACAGGCCCCACAATATCTTAAACCAGCACTGCAGGGCACCAACACCTCTGAGTGGAAAGCCTTGCTAAAGGAATGTACACAACCAGTACAGGCAAAATTCTCCCCACCGTCGAGAACATCTACGTGGAATATTGCCATCAGAGAGCAGCAGAAATGATCAAGGATCCACATGCTCTGTTCTCACTACTGCCATCAGGAAAAAGGTACAGGTGCCACAAGACTCATACCTCCAGGTTCAGGAATTACTGCCACCCCTCAATCATCAGACTCTTTCAGAGACTCATTTAACGATTCTTACTTTGCTCAATATTTATTTCTGTATTTGCACAGTCAGTTGTTTACATTTTTCTTTGGTTTATACTTCTTTCTTCTCTATTTACTGCCAAGTAGAAAATCTGCCTGGGCTGTAGGAAAAAGAATCTCAGGGTTGTATGTGATGTCATGCATGCACTCTGCCAATAAATTTGAACTTTGAACTCTGAAAATTTAAATCTAAATTCAGGCTGAAACAATTGTTTGCTTGAGTACAAATTCAAAACAATCAGAGTTACAAGTTCTGAAGATTCTTAGTTTATGGAATAAAACATATTATAGACCGACCAATTCCAAACAAAGTTTCTCCTTTATGTTTTCCAAGTTTTATCTCAAAGAAATATCTGTATAAAAAGCACTGGAAACTATCATTGTGAACCAGATGGAGCTGAAAAAAAAAAATCAGTGCTGATCTGTGGAGATTGAAATCACAGAGAAATCTTCAAGATGGGAAGAGTTGAAACCGAGGATAGCGCTAGATAAATTAACAGAATGGTACAAACAAGGGGGCTTACAGCTACCAAACTTTAAGAATTACTAGAGAGCAGCACAATTAAGATATCTATCAGATTTTTATCATACAAGGGAAAAACCGGGTTGGACCAGGTTAGAGCTAGATAAAATAGGAGAGAAGGTACCAGAACATATACTTTATAAGTGGGATGAAAAGCTGGCACAACATAGGAATTCACCAGTACTGCACCATCTGCTCAACATTTGGAAGAAAATTCACGTAGAAAGGAAAAAACCAAATTACCAACTACCAAGATTATTATTGACGCAAAATCAATTAATCAATTTCACAATAGATAACCTTTCTTTTAGAGAATGGGAGAGAAAATGGATCAAAAGAATAGAAAATTGTTTTTTGGGAAATAATTTATTATCTTTTGATCAAATGAAGTATAAATATGGTATAACTCATGGTACAATGTTTGCATACCACCAACTGAAAACCTACTTAAAGGACAAATTGGGAAGCAGGCTGAGGTTACCAGAAGGAAGCAGCTTTGAATATGTGATTACAGACACAATGATAATTAAAAGATTTATAACAAACATGTACATCAAACTGCAAGAGAAAGAGAATGATGAAATAAGCTATAAACCCAAACAACAGTGGGAACAAGATCTAAACATAAAGATAAAAAATGAAAAATGGGAAAAGCTATGCTCCGGAACTATGAGAAATGCACGAAACAGGAGGTTACGCATGATACAATATAATTGGTTACACAGGCTATACACCACGCCCCAAAAGTTAAATAAATGGGACCCAACAGTATCAGATATATGTTTTCACTTTAAGAAGGAAACGGTAACATCAGTACATGCAATTTGGGCATGTGAGAAAGTGGAAAAGTTTTGGGAAGATCTAAATCAGGTATTAAATAAAATCACAAAAAGCAACATACCAAAAAATCCAGAGATCTTTCTAAGTAATATAAGAACTAAAGAATTAGGCATCAAACTTGATGAAGCACAAAAAAAGATTTATTATGATAGCCTTAGCTGTAGCAAAAAAATGTATAATGTCAACTTGGAAATCAGAAGAGCACCTGAAAATACAGCAATGGTACATGGAAATGAATAAATGTATTCCATTGGAAAAAAATAACATATGATTTAAAGAATAAAGTCACAGTATTCGAACAAATTTGGGAACCGTACATGGAACACAACAGAGAAGTCCTACGGCAGACCTCCACCCCCTAAAATGATAGAAGACAACAAAATGAACTGACCTAGTATGTAAAAGTAGATGACATAATTTTCTTGTTTATTTTCATTGTGTGATGACATTGTTTAATGGGTTTAATGTATCATATATGTTGAACGTTGAGTGGGTGGGGAAGGTGGGGGGTGAAGGAGGGAGGGAAGGGAGGGGGGAAAAGGGGAGAAAATGACACTGTGTATATTCAAGAGGGAAATGTTTGTGTGTATTTTGGTTAATAGTGTGAAAAATAAAAAAATTATAAATAAAGATGGTTAGAGCTGTACAGCCAAAAGAAAGGTCGTGATGACAATGACATTGGTATGTCAGTCAACCCCACCCAACGCCAACACTCACAGCAGCCTCTTCACCCCGAGCTGTAGGCAATTCATTGCAGTAAGAGCACCAGTGGAGAGCAGGGATTTGTGCCGGGTTCACTGCCCATCTGTTTTAAGCACAGGGCATACATACCTGTGCATGTTCAGACTGGCAGAGAAAGATACCTGTAATGACGTAACTCTGTTTAGCACCAAGCAGGGCACCTATGTAATGTAATTGAACTGTATGTCTGATGAAGATCAAAGCCAAAACTGTAAAGTTTTTTGTAAAAGCTATCAAATAAATCGCTTATATTTTTCAATTATTCATAAGAAAGTTGTGTTTTGGGCCTAGCTTACATCATAGACTTAAAAATATTTTCATATGATTCAAATTGAGATTTCTGTGACATTTTACCATGAGAGAAGCTTGTATATGCCATGAAATCACATTATTTCAAATTATGTGTTTTGAACGTAGGGTAAAATAATGTGGAATCACTGAGCGCAATTTTTGGTTGTTAAAGTCCAAATACGTAAAATTATAACATCACTGTCAGTTACATGGAATGATAACAGTGAGATCATTGTAATTACCACCACAAAATCAGCACCTCTATAATAAATTGCCAGGCCCAGTATAAATCCCTAGGGGCACCATTAATCACATCTTGCCAATCAGATTATAACCACATTACCTCGACTCTCCCAACCTGTGTCATTGCTAACACTAATGTGAACCGATTATGTAGATCTCTACTGTGCTCCAGAATAAAGAAATGGGGGTGACACCCTCCACTGAAGATACTCCATCAACTTAGAAAATGCACAGAGTAACACTGGTAACAATCTGTGGACAGGAACACGAGAAAAACAAAATCTAAAAATAAGTATATCTGCTAATTTGGAAATTCACCATGCCAGAACGATAGAATCACGTAATGGTAGTGATTCTTCATCAGAGCAGTCTAGTTAGTCCCCATTTCCTTATCCTTTCCACATGAGCACAATTTTTTCCCCCTTTCTGACAGTCCCCTTCTGATTGAATCTGATGCAATTAAATCTGCTGCTAATATTACCCATCACCTGCATTATTACCTGGTTCAACACCCTTCATTCATTCTCTGCATGTATTCTATACATATCCTTCATTATTTTAACATCTTGTTTCAAATCCTCTTGCTAGGTCTTTGGTCCTGGGGGAAAAAAAATCACAGCTTCTTCAGTCTACTGCATTGCTAGAGTCCCTTACCAGTAGAATAATTTGAACAAATCTTTTCTATCCTCTCCAAAGGTTTTTTGATCTCTTGTGGTGCGGCAACTAGAATTGAATAATGTGCTTCACTCGTGACTAAACCAGGATTTTATCAAGATTCATTGTGATTTCCTAACAAGCCCAGGATCCCTACAGACACTTTAATCACTTTCCCAAACTGCTGTGTCAATTTTACACTACTTACACTGTAAGGAGTTTGTTCGCTCTCCCCATGTATTTGTGGGTTTCTTCCATGTGCTCTGGTTTCCTCCCACCATCCAAAAATGTTCTGTGGGTTGAAGGTCATTTGGAAGTAATTGAGTGGCACGGGCTTGTGTGCTGAAAAGTCCTGTTACCGTGCTGTATGTCTAAATTTAAAATTCAAATTTTGACAAAATCTCTCCTTCAAATTATAATGCTTCTTTCCACTCTTCCTTTAAAAATCTAACCCCATTTTTCAGGATTAATTCCCACATACCTGCCTTTCGCATCAACCTAGCTACATTGATGCCCTTCTTCCTGTTATCTGTGCTTCCATGCTTTGAGCCACCTTGTATGAAATAGATAGATAATAATCAGTTATCTCAATGCAAGAAAAAAAAAGAAGCAACTTTGCAGTGTCAAACAGTCCCCTAGGGAGGTTCAAGAGCCTGTTAAAAAGAAACTGTTCTTGAACTGAGAGGTGATGTGGTCTTTTGGCTTGAGTCCTTTCTGCCGGAAGATAACAGTGAGAAGAGGGCAGCCAAGGCAGCCTAAATATCAAAATCTAAGTAATTAATGTCTGTGAATGATAGGGCTACCAGTCTGAGTATACTCCCTTATATACTTTATTCTTCTATTCTGTTTCTTGTCACAAAGCAAATTTTCTATCAATGTAACAATTCTTTGGGCCATAATGTTGGTAGTACTTTATCAAATGCCCTTTAAAAGCCTATATACACCACATCAATATACGTGTCCCATTGATAATTCAGACATGTTAGATGTAATTTGCCATTCACAGATCCTGATGGGTTTTTTTCTTTTCAAACTAATCTTGTCCAAGATACTGCAAACATTGTCTGTGATTATTCTTGGCAGAACTTTCTCTGGCTACAAAAGTTAGGTTGAATGGTCTGCAATTAATGGGCTTACCCACAGCTTCTTTTGGAAAAGGTACAACCTTTGAGGTTTTCACATCTTAAGGCACCACCTCCAAATCTAAGGATGCTTGGAAGATTACAACTTTCCATTTACAACTTCCTCCATTACCTTCTTAAGCATCCTTTGATAATCTCACCTCGATTGAGATATTTATCCACTTTATGTCTAGTTAGCTTTACTGCTATTTCCTGTCAATATTTAGTGCATCCTGAATTTCAATTGCATTTCCCATTGCTGAGATTCCTTGATAAAGAATATGTAATGTTTTAGTATCTCAGCCACATTTTCTGCCTTTGTGCATAGATTTCCTGTTAGACCACTGACCAGCTACACCTCTCTTATACTTCTTTTTAGGTTCTCTTTTATGTTTGCTGCAAACCTTTTATGCTCTTTCTTTACCTTTTCAAACCCTTTATCAATTTTGTTCTGAATTTTCTGCAATCAACCCTGTTCTCACTTGTGGAACCAAATTAGCATCTGCCAAATATTTATTTCTCTGCTCTATTTTACTCCGCCTTTTTTTGTCAACCATTTAATTTTCCCTCTCTTCTTTGCCTGAGAATATCTCAAGAGCTGAAACATCTTCACTTCTTTTTTCTAAGAAATCTTGTAGCTCCCTTCTACCTGTATCCAATGATCAACTGCTAACCTATTTCTCTCCCCATTCCGCCGCCCCCCCCCACCCCAACCTTCTTGTTTGGGTGTCTGTCTTATTTTCAGCTTTCCAGAAGAAGGGCTCAGGCCTGAAACATTGACAGCCTTTTCCATGGATGCTGCCTGATCTGCTCAGTTTCTGCAGCACTTTTGTGTACTGCCATTGGTCAATGATAGTTGTGCCAATCTGTCTTTAATTCTGGTTCCTCTGGTGCAAATCTGTTCTCAACTATTGAAATTGGTTCTTATTCAATCAATTTTTTTTTTACCTTGGAGTGTTTCAATCACTCCCCCCCCCCCCTCCCCACCCTTTTATAGCCTATTCAGCTTTTATTTATAAAGCTGTTTCCCTTGATATTCCAGATATCCCTCAATGCCATGTCCTTGTTAGGCCAGAAATGTAATGATAAAAAACCTCTCCTGACTGTACTTTAAAACTCTTTACCCTTTATGTTATTGCTATCACAATCCATACTTGGATAGTTTAATTTCCCTATTATCACAATGGCCGAGCACTGAGATGTGCAATGAGGCAGACCAAGACATGTCCCACCTCCCACAAAATCTCCATCCTGCTCCAGCATTTATCAACACAGTACTCCTATTTTACATGATTTGGTGCTGGCACATATGTAGAGTAACAGAGAGGCTTTGAGATCATGCTTCTTAATCCATTTCTTAATTCTGTAAAATCTACCAAAGGTCCTCCTTCCTTCTTCCACCTCTTTTACCTTCAATCTACATCTGGAAAACACTCAGAATGACAACTCAATGTGAATAGCCTTATTGATTTGACAGTATATACTAATGAACAAGTAATATCACTGCTGATCTACAGAACAGTTTTCCAATTTACTTCATTCCTGAATCAATATATTTTTCATATCATTGTAGTCGAAGAGATATCGATGAAAGATGGCGACTCATATTTCAGGGTATGAAAGTTTGAGGTGTGATGGGGAGGGGAGCATTGTAATATTATTTAAGGAGACTATCGCAACACTAAAGAGGGAGTTAAATAGGAGATCAACTGGAAAGCCCGAAGGAGCTGTGAATGAAGTGCAATACACAAAAGTACTGGAGAAACTCAGCAGGTCTGCATCCATTGGAAGGGCAACCAATGTTTCCTCTCCTCCCCCACCTTTTTATTCAGACACCGGCCTACTTTTTGCTCATACCTTGACGAAGGGCACAGGCCCAAAATGATTACCCTGTACTTCCTCTAGATGCTGTATGACCTGCTGGGTTTCTCCAGCACTTTTGTGTATTGCACTTCATTTACAGGCCCTGCATATTTTCCTTGAACTCCATTCAGTTGCTCCACTGCAAAGTCTCTTCAAGGGGGGCATACCTGGAAAAAGTTCTCCTATCTTCAAAGGGAGTTAAGGAAGAATCTCTTTCACTGCTTCCCCTGAAATCCTTGCATTTCTCAAGCTCTATGACCATTTACACACCCACATTGTTCTCAACTACCATCTTATGCCACACAGTTTCCAGCTCTGTTTAAACACCCTCAAGTTTAAGCCCCTCAAGGATCTCCAGTGACTGCATTGACTGTCACTCTCTTCACTTCTCACACTGGATTCTATGGACCACCCTCACCACTATGTGCAGATACCAGTAGACCACAGCTCCAGACCTCACTCATCACCACCTGCCACAGACCTCTCCTATACTTCATCCTCTGCTGGATCCGCACATTCAACATTTATTTTCCTCTATTTTTTGCTGGTTTCTTGAATTCCAAACACCCAGAATTTTACTGTACAGCAGATCCTCGCTTAAAGTTGTTTATAAATTCTTGGAAAGTGCTACTTTAAGTGAAATGACGTTCAAGTAAAACAATTTTATATCACAGTAAAATACTGTGGGGTTTTTTTTCATTAATGTTTTAATGAAACGACGTTGAACTGAATGACGTTATTCAAGGACTTACTGTATTGTGAAATGGACCATGCCCATGATGCAGTCTACAAGGATTTCGGAAAGTCATTTGACAATTTCTCACATGGAAGGCCAGTCCAAATAGTTAGAGCACATTGGATCCAACGCAAGTTCGCCAATTGGATCCAATTTTTCCCTGGTACAGAAAATAGATGATGATGGTGGAGACACGAGACTGCGGGTGCTGAATACTGAGGGAAAAAAAACCTGCTGGACCAGTGGTTAGGGTGGGATGGAAGGGGGTATGGATGGAAGCGGGAAAGAACTGCTGACTTTGAGTCAAGACCTGTATCGAAACAGTAGAGGGCTGCTTTAATAACTGGAAACCTACGAAGTGTACTAGTCATACATTATGAATAATTTGGATATGAAAGTAGGAAGTGCAATGAGTAAATATGCAAATGGAATGAAAATTAGTGGTTGTGTAGCTAATGTGTGTCGTCCCAAAGAGTTCATCAGCTGGACACTGGCAAATGGAATTTAATCTTGTTAAGTACCAGGTAATACACTTAGGGAGGTCAAATATGGATGAGACATGCACCGGGAATGGTTTAGTCTTTTGGAGTATTGAGGAATAAATAAACTTTGATGTACATCTTTAGACCCTTGAACGTGGCAGTACATGTAATTAGTGAGACTGGCATATGGTGTACTGACTCCCGATAGCCAAAGCACAGAATACAAGACATGGAGGTCATGGTGCAACTTTGTCAAACAGAATATTATGTGCAATTCTGATCAGCACACTGTTTGAAGGATGTGAGCACTCCCAGAAGAACGAGGAGCTATAACTCAAGATTTGAGGAGTAGATTTAGGATAGAGAAGAGGAACTGCTTTTTCCCCAAAGAATAGTTAATCTGTGGAATGCTCTGCTGAAGAAAGCAGTAGAGGCTGGATCATTAAATATATTTAAGACACTTTGAGATAGATTTTTGCATCGTAGAGTCATGAAGAGTAATGGAGAAACGACAGGTAGGTGGACCTGAGTCCAAAGCCAGCCCTACCATGATCTACTCCTGCCCCTATTATGACAATGGAGAGGAGATGTAACAGGATGTTGATAAGAAGGAATGTTTCAGTTCTGAGGTCTGTGAGTTTATTTCCCATGAAGAGGATAGAAGGGGAGGGAGGAATTAACAGAAGTATACAAAATAAGGAGCTTTTTTTCCCCCAGTAGCTAAGACCAGAGGGCATAGATTTAAGATGAGTAAGAGCAGGAGGGGATTGGAGGAAATGTTCCAATCTGCCCGAGATGACTATGGAGGTAAGTGCTCACATCACATTTCAGAAGTATCTGGGGATGCACTAAATCGCCAATGCACGGAAGGAGACAGATCAAATGCGGACAAATGGGATGTGTGTACACGATGGTCGGCATGGACATGCTGGGCCGAAGGGCCCGTTTCTCTGCTATTAACAAAGTGAACGCGGTTTAACATTCCAGCTGGGCGATACAAACTCGATAGACGTTTCCCAACCATGATTCCCGTGCGAGCCATCTCACTGTATGATGGCAAGTTTTTCAATTGAATGAATACATGAGTCGATCCATTACCGAGCCGTCAGGAGAAGGTCTCCATCCAATTCACCCCGCGCTGCACAAATCCTCAAAGGGATCATTCATCTCGGGGCCCTTTGAGCAAAATATTCACAAGATGAACGACTATCTGTGATCTCCGCGGATGGAAGTGGGCAGGGTGTGTGTTGCAGGAGATGGTGAAATGAAAGCACAAGGTGCTCAAACGAGCTGGAGGAAGCAGCGAGGCGGAGAAAATGGAAAAGGCGATTTCAAGATTCAAGTGCTGCGGCCAACGCTTCACATGCAGGAACTCTGGTTGGAGACCATCGACCCCAGTGACTGCATCGCCGCCGCCGCCGCCTCCCCCCAGAGCCGAGAGCCGCTGGGTCGGAGAGGCTCCAACGTTAGCTGGGCTGGCTCGTTCTGAGCAAACTGGGTCAAACAGGTGGTGAGAGCAGCCCTCTCCGAGGAACACGAAAGAAGAACGATTTACTGTCCGCTACACTGCGGAACAGAAACTAAATTCAGCGGTCCTTTCGCTTACTCTAGGTTTTGGCCGATTTCGGAACTGAACCCCAGGGGCCGGAGTCAGACCGGTTTTAAATGGGGTTCCATCGGATCCTGGAGTCGCTCAGCTCTGCAGCTCCATTCACCGCGCTGACCCCCAGGAAATCCTTTCCGAGACAGGTCACACCCTGAAATCCCCCGGCGGGGTGTTTATTTGGACTGAGATTTCGCTTTACCAAGTGCAGTGCGGGGGCGGCATCGATGGTGGGTGAAATCGGACACAGTTCGCCTCCGGAAGGTCGTGCAACCCAATCGGGGGGCTCTCGCTGCGCGTCAGGGAGAACGAAGCGCGTCGCCAGGGCTTCCTATTCACATGATGGCTTTGGAAAAGTCTTCAACTCAAGGCGTCTCCGCCACCGTTATCGAGCGAGGTTTCCACGAGAAGAGAGTTTACAAAAATGAAAGAGGACAAGAACTGGAAACTGCCAGAATAAAACTACCCGCTATTGTTGATTAATGTCATCCAAATGATGAATCAGCATTGCCAAGCAAATCAAGAGTGATCTCCAACGTGTGAAGTTGGTTCGCTTTGATCTTGTGCCAGAAACGGATCCTTGTAGGCGGCAGAACCACGTGAAAATGAATTCAGTCAGAGGCCACGGTGCACTCTCCAAAAGCAGGACGTGGGCGCACATTGTGAAAGCGTGGCCTGGGTGGTGGGGGTCCTTGAGGATAGAGGCTGCTTTCTTAAGACACCACCTCTTGTCGATGTCCTCAATGGAGTGGTCTGGTGCCCATGATGTCGCGGGTGGAGTAAACAACCACCTGGAGTTTTTCTTGTCCTGACTGTTGGCACCCCTTTACCAGGCACTGATGCAACCAGCCAGAATGCTCTCCATGGTACACCTGTAGAAGTTTACCAGTCTTTGGTGACGGACCAAATCTCCTCACTAGGTATAGCCACTGGCGATCCATCTTTGTGATTGCATTGACATGGAGGCTCCAGGACAGATTCTCCGCGATGTTGACACCCAGGAATTTGAAATTCTAGACCTTCTCCACTGCTCATCTCTTATTAACCATTCCTGCTCACAGTTGCTGCCTGACCACCTCCTGCTGCTCTTTGTTCACTCGAAGATTTTAGCATCTGCAGTTCTTGTGCTTTACATTTGCTTGGTCTTATCTAACAGTTTGGAGAACTTACCTTTCAAAAAAAAAAAGGCCCTGTGGAAGGAACTCGATAAATTTTCACATCTCTTCGGCATAGTTCTGTAATTGTTACATTTCTTGCTGCAGAGCTGATCAAGGCAATTCTGGATGCAAAATTAGGAAAAAAAAAAATGTTTACAGAGACCTTTGTTACCCCAGGGCAGGTTTATGGCCAATTAAGGATTTTAAAATGCAGTCGGACAGGAACATTGGAAATGTAATGGTCAATTTGCACAAACCAGGCTCTAAATGTCACCATGAGTTGATCATCAAAGAACCAGTTTTAATTATACAAACTGAAGAGAAAATTGGGAATAATTTACATTCTCTGCAATGAAGCCATCAAATATTTGCCACTAATGTTGGGGTTACATGTTGTCGCAGTGATATCTCAGCTCCCCAAAAAAACTGCAGGAAAGCAGCAGCAGCTTACCAACCTGATTATTGTGCTTGAACCTCAGGGATGGAACTTGAACACAAAATAACAAATTCAAAGAGTGCAATCAATTGAGCCATTGTCAACACTATTGAACCCTGACTGTACCCACTTCTGTATTTGTTTATTTATATTCCAAGCTATTTCCATCAAGTATGAAATTTCCAGCAAGGCTTCGAATGAAGATCAAATCAATCATCAGTTAAGAGTGAAAAAAGTTGCTCCAGGCAGCGGCTGGAGTCATGTCAGGAATGACAACTCAATGAGCCTCTCAATTCAACATTGATCATGTCTGATATATTTTGCGAGATAACAATTCTGACATCTTGTGGCAAGATACGTCAAATGCATACTTCAAAAATAAATGGAGATGGCAAATTCAGACTGCCACTCTCTTAAGGATTTCAGATGGAAAATACAAATGTGAATTTACACATGGGCATTGGTCTTCAGTCTTGAATAAACTCTCTAGCATTATTCTAGGGTAAGAGGTGTTATGCCTTTCTGTGCAATACAGCTCAGATTTCAATCATCATCAACCTCCTCTGCAAGACATTATTATATTGTGCCAGTTGCTCCCTCTGTGGATGCCTTGCCTCCGAATAAAATCCAAGATCATGATGGGACTCAAAGACCAGAAAAGCTTCTTGGCACAATTATAATGTTTCAGCTCCTCTGGTTCAAAGAACATTTTGCAAACACCAGGGAAATATCTACCATAGCCACAAGTGATGGCAGACTTCAGGTGGTCTTGACAAAAATAGCTTTTTCATGCAGCATGGTGCATCTGCTGTTGGCATATTTACTTGGTGGTTCTGGTACATTGCAGCTTTTCCCAACTGGTTTTGCTATCAGACTCGCTTTGCTGGGCAATTCTTTCATTCTTGACTTGGAGAACTAATTCAGCCTAGTGCAGGTTGCCCAAGCTGAAGCAGTAGTTTAAGATCACAATCAATCTGTAAAAGCACATGCTTATCTTGGCTGCCTAAAGTTACTGTAGAAGTCAGACATCGTGGGTCCCAAAACAAATGAAATGAATTTACTGCAGCTGCACATATTTTACACCACTCAACAAAAGGTCAGGCTTCTATCTCTGCAGTACGACTCAGTCTTGCAGCAATCACTGTGTCCTGGGGATTCTGGGATCATAAATAGATGGAGAGGATGGAAGTTGCACTCCCATTTCTCAGACCACATGGCCTCCCTCCCCTTGTACTTTGAGGTTGAGGAGGGAGAAGAGGATGTAGTGAAGAACCCATCCAGAACCATAGTAAGAGGTGGCCACAGAGTAAACAACGTGTAAGGAACTCTGGCACAATGCCAGTAGACATTCCATGAGTCACCAATTGTTCAAAGCCCTCAGATGCTTGGAGTGACACTCAAGCTGCCTTCAGCTGCAAAACACCCCCATAAACGCCACCATACAGCTGAAGACATTGCTTCATTTTCCTTATTCCTTTTCCCCTTCACACCCACACATAGAACCGGCAGCCAACTACCCACACAACAGCAGGAATAAATTCGGTGGGGGAAAAAAATAATCCACCAGATGCTGATTGCTTTACTTAAGAAACAGAGCAATGCCAATCAACCCTTCACCAGCAAATTGTGGGACTGATTGAATGGGTGTAGACCACCAGGAGAGAACAGCTACCTCTTGGAGAGCAGACACCTGGATTGGAGGACTTGGTTCTTAGAGATTTCAGCAGCATCTTGGTCACATCAGATATGATGCCTCCCTGACCCGAAGAACTTGAAGGTGACTAATGTGTTCTCCCTCAGGGTGCTAGCATTTCTCCTGTCATTCTTACTTCTCAAGCGAAATCCTGAGCTCTGGCCTTTTCTTACAACTTTTCTGGCTGCACTCCTGGAGATGCAGCTCACACCTGATGACCAACTGGGACACCACAATTGAAGGAAATGTTAGCTGAAGGATCAGAGTAACTCATCCAAACTTTTCATAATCAATAGAAGCATAATTCAAAATCAGTCGTCAAAATGCAATTATTTTGGAGCATGCTGCAGAAGATGCTGCTTTATGAAATGCTGCACGATGACAACTTGCCTCTGCTGGAAGCAATCAACAACTGAGCTGATTTGACCTGGTTGCTCCCGGCAATGCTCCAAGCAAGCAGAGCACATGAACAGACACTGCTCTGCTTCCTGCAAAGAACATGTTTGGGTGATATATGGAAACAAGTTTTATGCCCGGACTAATTTTATATCCTTGACTTACCCAGAAAAAAAAATATTCTATTGTAATCTACTCTGGAAAAGACCATCTTTCAATCCGCAGCACTGGCAAAAAACACCATGACAAATAATTTCTAGATTCCCCCCCCTGTCAGTTAGAAACTCACATTTTTATCCACGGTGCAGTTTCATTTTTTTTTTACATATAATTGAATTCAAAGGGCTTCTGCTCAACCTGTCTGCTCTCTCGCATCCTCCTTAATAATGAGCTTTTCAGGTCGAAGTCTTCTCTGACTTCAACATTAATAAGCACCTCATTGTCTTCAACGGGGGCCCTGTTTGATTGATGCCATTAGCACAAGTAGATTCGTTACTTCGCAGTTTCACACTGCTGATTACACCAACCATCTTTCTCATTCTGCATCTTATCAATTAGTTCTTTTTCCCTGCAAGTTCTATTCTGTTCATGTTGTAGCCAATTCTTCAGCACAGGGGTCAGACAATCTACCGACAAGAAACGATCCTCAAGGGACACAATCCATGGGGATGCCGAAGCACAAGATAATATTCGGACACCCCTCTCTGAAGCTTGTTCATTTATTAATGTGCTTCCATCATTTAGTGTTGCTGGCAAATTTCAGATATATTTAAATCCAAATTAATCTGATCTGATTAACAAATTTGAGTGACAATAGTTAAACTTACGGTACAATGATTTGTCACCAGAACACAATGAAGCAATGGAGGAAAGTAAATATGACAAACACTTTCTTAAAAAAAGAAAAGTAAGATGCTTATACAAATAAATCTGGTAACATATGAGAAAACCCCAAAGCATTTGCTGCATATTCTCTGTTTCTAAAGTGATTCAGCAAGTACATTAACTAGAATCAGCTGCTTACACCATGTAAATCAGTTTATTTTTTCCAGCAAGCAACTTGGACTCAAGCCAGATTTGTAAAATCCTCTGTATTATCAGGGCCTGCAACAAGCAGCAAGCATTTCTTCTCAGGAGACACCTCTAAGAACGTCTGCTGTGAGGTCGTCTGTGAATACTGGCACTGAGCCAAACTCTGAAGCGGCAGGCTTGTTTGCTTGTGCTCTGAAGCATTATAATTCTCAATAGCAGATTTCTCACAGTGTTCCAAAAGCCCTACTGACTGCAACTGATCTGTAAGTTCTTCTATCAGTCTTCTTGGGGGTGATTCAGCAATGGGAGCTTCACCCAAAACACATTTGTCTGGATACCATCCACCCGCCATGTGTGCAGCTTCTTTGCTAGAACTCAATTTGATCAAAGACTTCTCGACTCCTATATCAGTTACACAATCAGTCTCTATTCCGAGAAGCAACCTATTTCTGCAGGTTTCTTCGCAACCCTGATGGTTAGACAAATCAGTTTCATGCAAATCAGATTCTCCTGTGTCAGAGGATGAACCACCTGATTCCTCAGATTCCTCATCTTCCTCTGTCTCACTTTCTGACTGAAACAGTTGGGGGCTACTCTTCCCTTCCTTGATCTGATTTTCTTCCTCCTGAACTAAGAGTGCAGCTCTCTCCAGTTCCTTCAGTTCAAAGCCCAAATCACTCTTTGCAACTTTTACTTTCTGTAGAGTCTCAGCCAACAATGCAAGCTTCTTTGACCTATGGGAAAAACAATAAATATTTTCAACCAATATGTCTTATAATAACAGAGCTTCAATAATCTCTAAGCACAGAACAATGGATAATCAAAACTAAACAATTATTGTCCAGAATCAAATTTAAATAAAATTTATTTTAGCCAACATGAGAAATATACCATACCAAGAAATTCAGAGCAAATTTCACCTTATTTAAATGTGTAATTTTCTCTTGGAGGGCATCAGATTCTTGTAATAAAGTCAACCATGTTTCAAAGACTAATACACCAACCTGGCATTGTGATATAACCTTGGATCTAATGATCATATACCGTTTAATGGTTAGAATCAACATACAAACATACACACTTGAGCTTGACAGCAGGCTGGATATCTCATTAGCCTTGTTCTGCCAGTGGCGATTGCCAGTGCCAGCTTTGAATTACAATGTTAACTGCTGCTACTTTGTAGATTTCACTTTCAGTATCTTCTGGACATCTGCAAACCTCAGTCCTAACAATTATGGCTGCACAATACGTGTACAGGTATTGGAAATGAGGCAGAGTGAGGAATTCTGTACAAGAATATAAATGTGGCTTCAGTTCATTTTAGACAATCTTTAAAAGAAGGATAATCTCCTCTAGTGGAGCGATCAGCAATCTATCCAGCCCAGGAAGGTCCAAGGTTCCCAGAGTACAGAACCAAGCCCTTCAATCCATCGTATCATGTCAATCACCAATTACCCATCGACTCTAATCCCATTCACTAGAACTTCTCTGCCCTGGCAATTCAAATGCTCATTTAGATAATACTTTTCATGTGTAATTGAGTTTATAATCATATACGAAAGTATTATGTGCAAATGAAACAAAATTCTTACTTGCTGCAGCCACAAAGGCATGTAAATTTACCAACAACAGTCATGTAAATTAAATCACCGCAATATTCCATGAGGGAGAAAAAGAGATAATAAATATAGGACAGATAAAATAGATATTCACAGTTGCAGATGGTAACACACACAAAAAAAACAATGATTTCAGTAGTGCAGACAGATCTTTCGGTGGTCCCAGAGTAGTTGATGGTTAGGGTTGTACAGGGAAATTCAAGAGCCTAGCTATTGAAAAAAACTGTATGTGAACCTAGAATCTACCTTCTACCTGAAGGTAGCTGTAAATAAAGACTATGACCTGGGTAACAGGGGTCCCTTATGTCCCTCAGTGCCTCTGAAGGACAGCTAGATTTGCCACTTTCTGCATTCCTGGGTATTCAATTTTCTAGAACAGGCTGGTTCATAACCAGTCAATACACCTGTAGAAGTTGGAAAGAATATTCAACAACATACCCAATCTCCTCAGATTTCTTATTGATCAGAGGCATTGATGTCCCTTCACTTTTTGTCCTGCCAATGAAAATGGATGAGTGGTCCTTCTGCCTCCTCTTCCAAAGTCTAGAATTAGTTCTTTGGTCTTGGAGGTATTGAGGAACTGCCACACAACCAGATTCCCAATCCAATATTCATCTTTACCCATCATTCAGCTAACAACATGTAAAAGTAAAAGACAAAAATTTCTTGTTTATTTTTATTAAGTGACGACATTGTTTAACGGGTTTAATGTATCATATAGATTGAACTTTGAATAAATGGGAAGGGGGGTGAGGGAGGGAGGGGGGAAAGGGGAGAAAATGACACTATATATTCAAGAGAAAAATGTCTGTATATATTTTGGTCAGTATGGTTCAGTGTGGAAAAAAAAAATTCAGCTAACAACAGTGGTATTGTCAGCAAATTTATTGATTGCTTTAGAGCTGAACTTGGCTATGCAATCATATGTGTTGAGGGAATAGAGCAGGGGACTAAGCTCACAGCTTTGAAGTACTCTTGTTGATGGACAGTGAGGAGGAGCTGGTTGCCAGTTCTCACCGATTGTGTTCTTCCAATGAGGAAGTTGAAGATCCAGTGGTAAAGGGAGGAAGAGTCCCCAATCACTAATCTTAATTATTAGTTCTGATGGCATGAATGCCAAGCTGTTGTCAATGAACAATAACCTAATGGAAATGTCCTTGTGGTACATGTGATCTAATGCAGAGTGAAAGGCCCTTGAGATGGCATTTGCCGCGGATCTGTCAGAACATTGGGCAAATTGAAGTTGGTCCATGTCCTTCCTGAGATGCGAGTAGATTTGCTCCATAACCAACCTCTCGGAGTGCTTCATCACTGTGGAAGCATGCACCACTGTGGATAGTTGTTTAAGCAGGTCACCTTACTCTTCCAGGGCACAGTACAATGGACATCCTTTTGAAACAGGAGGGGACCTTGAACCCAAGCAGCAGGAGGTTGAAAATGTCTACAAAAAACAGCATCACCTCGAGTATTAACCATAATATTCATACAGTTATCAGTTTAGGATGAATTACAAGCAGCTATTAAAAAAAAGATATATAATGTTTTATTATTGTATCTTTTTATATTCAAACGTCTTGCCAATATAATATGGATACCAATTTCTATATTACTTTTCACAATCAAGTGCCCAGAAAAAGAGCAGAATATATGGGCAATCTTCTTTCATTCATGAAGGCTTGTTAAGTTTATCTTGAAGGTACATCACAGTTTCGAGTATAGATTTCAAAATGACATACTTAATTTGACAGATGATGAAATAAATCTCACAAATCACTTGAAAGCAATATTAATGGATGATGAGCAAGTGGGAATATGTAAAATAACAGCAGTGATGAACAGCTGTATTTCTTGTACATGTGACTTATCCCTTAATATCTCAACTATTTTTAGAACAAATTAATTTTCAGACAGAAAATTTCAATGTGGAAATTAATTCATCGTGGTCCTTTTAATTAATATTTCTGACAATCTTCCATTTGTGATTATCTGGATAGTCGCCTTGATTTTTATAAATTTATATGTGTGAGGGATGGGCGCTCTGAAAAGAGGATAAAATGCAGACCAAATTATCTGCTTTTCCTCGGTGTTACATCAGCGAACAAGAGTAAATCTTTGAGAATAATCCAGAATGTGACTAAAATTGCTACAGATTGAACTCCATAAGTTACAATATATGGTATATTTCTGTCTATGGGGGGTAAATAAAAATCTTGCCGTAACACATTTTTGGAGACAAAACTGAAGCCTTCCTGAGCATGATCTGTTAACCAAACCATTTGGCAGTCTTACTGTCCACCTTCTGAGCAATAGCTTTCTTGCAAATCCACAAATTTGATCTGCTTTCTTTTGGGATAGCCTTCCTAATAATCCTTTCATTATTTTGCTTTTGTCATTTACGCACCCACAACCATTTTTCCATTGGCATTCACTTGTTTTGGAAAACTGCCTCGAGGCCAGCTATTGAGCTGATTAACTGACTTGAATTTGAGAACAAGTGGATTACAAAAGCAAGGAAGGCCTTGCTTGACTAACCTCTTGACATTTGGCCTCAAGTGTTTTGTGAAAATATATTTGAAGTAAAAAAAATTACTGAGATTTTCAGAAAGGCTTTGGTAACACTACGAGCAAAATGAAAACTGGGAATACTAGGATTTCATAGCATATCACAGAATGGATAAAAATTACATTTGGGAAACAAAGGAATGGTTCTCTTTGGGGTAGTTAAGCACAGCTGGGAGAGGTTGTATGGGTGAGAGCGTGCCTGATACGTACTGAACTGTGGTTGAACAAAGTATCATTGTTTTCAAAAAGAAAATCTGATCAGAAAGAAATGCAAAATTCTCTTTTTCCTCAGTTGTTCATGTCTATAATTTGGCACAGTGGTGAGGAACTGCTTGTTGCAACAAAATTTAATATGCTATTTTTTTTCTGAAACTGGAAAATGCTTTGGGGGGAAAATAGCTTAATTATAAAGGGTTATGAATGTAATTTTTTTTACATTGTTCAGACTGGAAATGTTTAACTAATCTGGAATTTCAATTAAGTGGGAAGTAATGGATGAACACCATAGTAATGTTCAATATTTGAAAATGACACAGTTCAAACACGACCAATACCATGACTAGCTGACAAAGAAAGGTTCTTGTGGAGCAGAATTTCTGTAAACTCCATTTTTTTTTGGAAATTATAATTTATTTGGAAATCATTATATTGTAGCAGATTGCGAGCGAGCACAGTGAAGAGACTGAGACCACAGGCTGTGAGCTCGAGTATCACAAATGGTTTATTTTGAATTCTGCGCTGCCAGTCTCTCATCCCACCCCCATCGTTCCGGCACTTGCATCACAGTGACACAAGCACGCACATGCTGTTTCGGTCTGGACCAGAAGAGACAGTCCCACGATGCTATCCTAGTCCCCACCGACCGCGTGTGACAAGTGGGGCTGTTTTGCCGTGGCCATGATATTTCAATGTGTTTGAATAATCAGTTGGATTCAATCTAAGTGAAAATATTTCACACAAAAGTAATTTGAAAAGAATATGGGGTTCAGTTTCAGGGAGGTTAACAAGAGTAAGGCAACATGATAATGTGATGGGGTTAAAAGACAATGGCTTTGGTTTTTCAACTATGGTATTGGAGGAAACTAGTACCAGTTATCACAGTAGGTTTGTCTCTTGGATGCAGAGATCAAGTAGGCATGACTTGATTGAAATATATAAAATTATTACAGGGGTCAATGAAGTAGATGCAGAGATTATGTTTTCCCTGGTTTAGTAGAAGTCAAGATCCAATCTCAAAGTAAGCTGTAGGTCATTCAGAACTGAAATGAGGAGAAAAAATAAATCTTTGAACTTTGCCACTCTGGAATGTTGTGGAAGTTCGGTCATATTCCAGGAATTAAATACAAGGGGAGAGAGGGGAAATGATGTGATTGTTGATCTATTTATATCTAATGGTGGAGCAGTTTCAAATGGAGCCTTCTCATCTTTGTTATGTTATTACATTAAAACAAAATCTGGAAATTAAAGACAGCAGACATCACTATCATGTGCTTGAATGTGTCACAACTCAATGATCCTCAGTTTCCTTCTGTGTAGGAATACATGATTCTTAATTATTTGGGAAGAACCATCACGATTGAAGCAGCATTGTCATTTCCCTCTCTTCTTGATGAATATGATGAATCTAATCCAAAAAACTCAGAGCATGGAAGCAACTTAGAACTGCCTTGGGAGTTTTTGTTTGCTGACGACTCAAGCAATTGCATGTTTCAATGGAAGGACTATAATATAGGTTCAATGGTCTCATGACTATAATATAGGTTCAATGGACAAGTCTGTCACTTGTTGCAAATTGATGGTACATTTTGAAATGTGTATGGAACAAAATTAAATAGTCCTCCACTAGGTTTTCCTCCTTGATATCTTTGACAGCATTACTGAGACAACGTGTTTTTTGTCAGCCATGACAGAGGCTGGGATCAATACAAGAACAATTGAATGCAGTGGAGAAAGATGTGATAATTTCAGAACCAATAGACTCTATCTTGACAGCAAGGATACTGGGATGAACTCTAAAGTTATTGATGATTCTGTTAAATTGTAGCATCTTTTTCTCTCTTGGCTGCAGCGACAAGTTGTTGCTAGACAAGGAGAGATGTTGTTTAAAAGGTAGAAAGAAAACTTTCCTACCCTGTGAAAGACTGTCTCAAAGAATGGCACCTGTTCTGCAGAGATAGTGGTATGCTGGACCATCCAATTTACCCAACAGAGGATTATCATATGAAGAAATACTTCTGAAATAAATAGAAAAGCCACATAACAATAGAAAATCTCAATCCAAAAGATTTTCCTTGAAATATTTCAGCGATTGTAGGCCAACTGGACAGTGAACTACAACTAGTTGTGAAGTATGGCAATATATCAGCTTTATCTAACTGCAAATATTATAAAATACATGTGTGAAAAATATAGTATTTTACAGAAAAGATCATGATATGCCATAATTAGATTGATATAAATAGTTACCACATCTGGTTTCTTGCTGCACTGCTCCAGTTCACACCATCAATCAACTTTTCACCACTTCCTGAGCAGTCACCACGGCTATAAAACACACAGCAACTGTTTCATTTCCTTTGTTCAAGCTTGCTAACCTACAAGGCACCACACATCCACAGAGCACAGCCAACTGACTGCAGCAAGCTGACAAAATAATTCATGACCATGGAAAACGAGATATGGTAATGAAAAGGAACTTCTCCAAGAAAATGCCATAAAACTCTTACTTCTTACAGACAAATAATTTACCCCAAACATTTTTCTTCTCTCATTTCCTGAAAGCTCTAACATTGAGATATAGTAATAAAAAGAGAAAATTCTGGAGACAGTGAGTAGGTCAAGCTTAACTTGTGGTCAGAGAAATAGAGTGACTGTTTCATATTGATGACCCCTCAGCAGAATGAAGGTTGAGGGATAGATAAGAGATTTTTGAAGTACCAGGTACTTCTTGAACCATTCCTTCTTTTTAAAACAAGTCAATGATTAGTGCTGGCATCTTATTGAACAATTCAGGCTTTTTCTCTCTAACCGGTTTGTGAAAACAATCACTTTTGTCCAGAGTCGCCTGGTGTTGATTGGACGCAAGATTTCTGGCCTGAAGTTGACGTGAAATATGAAATATGGAGGTAAACACGAAGTTTGCAGATGCTGGAGAAGTAGGAGACACAAACATGCTGGTGGGACTCAGTGGGGTCATGCAGTGCAGCATCCATGGAAAGCAATAGGCAGTCTACATATCGAGCCTCAGCCTCGATGGAGGGTTGAGGCTTGAAACGTCTACTGTGGATTGCATTTCGTAGTGCTGCATGACTTGTTGAGATTCTACAGAGAATGTACCTGCCTTAACTGCGACCACTCCATCAGTTTGTCTGGATTTAATTCCTGGATCATTATGAGTCTTTTTGCCTCAATGCTACACTACTCTCTATTATACCGTCATAATTTTCCACATATTAAAACACGCTCCTGAAACATTAAGAAAAAGAAAGCACTGGGTGTGTGAATGACAACAATGACCAGACCTTTACTTTGGTAGTTACATCTATTACCATCAGCCCAAGAAATCATCTTTGGCTTGGCTTCGCGGACGAAGATTTATGGAGGGGGTAAATGTCCATGTCAGCTGCAGGCTCGTTTGTGGCTGACAAGTCCATGTTCTCAATTTAACATGATCCAATGCCAAGAAAACAGTCATCACCTGCATAAAACACTGCAAATCACAATCTTTACCTAAAATCATTCATGTTAAACAGGCAGTGGTAGCTTCATTATTCCATCCAAAATAGAGCAACTGGGGTAGTGATTTTCAAACATGCTACAAAGTATTTTCAGCAGCATTTGGCAGGTATGTTTGTTTGGAACAAGATTTCACACCAGCTTTGTACAATTAGAAATGAAGTTACACATAATTACCTTTATATCACAATGTTTTGACAATCAAGAGGGGATCTTGGAGGCCCAGAGATGCCCTAAATTTCAAGTCAGCAAAAGAATCCATGATTGGTATTATAAACAGTTGACAGAATAGCATCAACAGTCTTAAATGTTTTCCTGGGATGGACCAGCTGTATTAGATCATGAAAGCTTTGAAGATGGAGCAGCACCATTATGCCTATACCGTGGCTAATATTATCCATTTCTGTCAACTTTCAGGGGGAGCTCTCACATGGAATATCATTACTTAATTCATCCTATTGTAGTTGCTGCATCTTGCACACCTGCATGGCCACTTGTATATAGGACAATAAACTCTCATATAAAGAGCTGTGAACCATTAGAAGCAGAAATGTACATTACTACAATCTGTACATTTATGGTCCGACATGTCCTTCAACCTGACAGATACGGTGGGGGATCCACCTTGGTTCAATGGGAGCAGAAGGTCTTGCCTGAAGCAGCATTGGGAAATACCTGATGTGCCCAGCTGGCAAAGCTGAAACACAGGATCACATGGCTGCTAAATGGCAAAAACAAAATGCAACAGAACTAAGCAATCCCACTAACCAATGAATTAGACCAAGTCTTGTCAAAAACATTAAACAGCCAAGGGGAAAAGACAACTTGAAGAACATCCTCATCTTTAATGTTGTCCGGGTTTAAAGACAAAGCTGAAGTAAAGATTAGTATGTTCAGCTATCCAACTCAAGATTTCCATCACAAAAGCCACTCTAAAGTTGAAGAACCAAAATGTGTAATTCTTTTACATGTCCTGTTGGAGACGTCCCGAGGGCATTTTGGCTGGGTGTGATCATCTTTGTAGTTGTGAGCACACACGGTTCCCTGAGCATGTGCAGTGCATTTGGTTGTTAGAGTGCCAGTTGGAGCATGCACGGTAATGTATGATGAGCTCGGGGAGCTTCATGTAGAATATTATAAACACGGCAACGGAAAAGGGTGAGTGAAATGCTCATAACTTTACTTGACCTGTATTCACGAAGCATCAGTGCAGATGTTATTTATGAAAATTTCATGTCAACGTTAAAGAAGATCATTTCAAGTTTGTGTGTTAAGTAAAAGATTAAAATACATCTGGACATGCATTGAAACTAATTGAAAAAGCATCACTAATAAGTGTCTCACTTAGCTTTCAAGCAACTATTTATTGGATCGAAGTCGCAATAAACACTTCCAGCTAAATTGCCAATTGGATGATCCAACCCAAGACCCTCAACACAAAAGCCACTCTAAAGTCAATTCTATTCAACCTCAAGACATTAAGTAATGTAACCTCTGGTGTTTGGATCCACTTGAGTCAATCTTTTTTGTATACCCCAATGTATGCTATCTAGAATTACACACAAACACCACATGCAATTGACTAGTGTAGCAGATACAAGTTTAAAATAAGCATGATTTTTATTCGAGATTCTTTTATTGTCTTGTAATAAAACAGATGTAATATTACACGAAATTGCCTTTTGTCTGCCGTAGACAAAGATTCACCATCAGCAGAAATGACCCAGCACCCCTTACAGTCAGAGAAAGAAAAGCAAAAGAAAGTCTCTTCAGAGTCACTGAGTGTCTGTGGATTTGCTTCCAGCAATCGTGCAGTCTCTGCAGCCACACTGACTTCAGTCCAAACCATCGGTAACCCAAGCTCTAGATCCAAACCACCGACATGATCAGGAAGCACTCAGCGCACTTGGCACCCTCTCGCATCCTGGTTCCGATACCTGGTACCCTTTCAGCCAGCCTCGAGCCAGTCTCCAGCAGTCCACAACCTGGTGTGAGTCCTTTGAAATTGCCAGCAGCCCACATGGGTTCCCCACCTTGAGTCACCAACAGTCTGTGTTCTTCAGCTGCAGAGCCCCTCACTGGTCCACTGCTGTGGTCACCATTTTGTAGGATTGTCTCTTCTGCTTCTCCAACAGGGTATGTTCTCCCCATTAATGATGTTGTGTCAGTCCTCTGCTTCCTTAGAGTCTGTAAACTCTTGAGGCTGCTGCCAAACACAGGTTTGCGGCAAATGCTGCAGTCACCAGATTTTAAAATAAACCACCGTCAGTTCTTTAACAGATCATTTAATGCCTGTATGGAACTGTCAGTAGTTGGACTGGAAACATTAACATAACATGTTCAGGATTCCACATATTTTATTAACTGTTTTGTTAACCCATCCAACAGACCTTCAAGACCTGTTTGGTCTCCTGCCAGCTTCAATGCATTGAACCATTTAACAAGTGCAGGTATAATCTTGGTTCATTATTCTTATCAAAGTATGTTGTCGTACATTCCTGTGAAAATTTTCATCTGACATCTCTCTGCCTAATCATCAGCCTGTGTCCTTTTGAGGACAATGGCTATTGTCCTCAATGTTCAATATATTTCTAACTTGATTAAGATGGCAGTGTCGTGACTGCAGCTTGATGCAGCTCTCCAGACTCTGGGTGCACATTACCTTAAGTATGTAACCGTGTACAATGTCTAAGGCACTGGAGCTGGCAGATGAGCACCAGGGAGTGCTTGAGGGATCTAGTGCGGACTGAAAAATTCGCTGGCGGAGGGCCTGACGGCTGAGGGAGGTGGGCGCCCAGAACGTCAGCGTGGAGGACAGCTTTGTGGGCTTAGCGACTGGTGTGGAGGCCGAGGCGGTGTGGAGCTGCAGCCCAGGGTTTGTCGCTGGGTGAAGTTGGCAGACATGCTAGAGGGGACACCCTCGCCGGAGGTTATGGAGCTGAAATGTGGACTGTTTGTGGGGCTGGGAATTCTCCACGCCACTGGGACATTACTGGGGGGCCGCATTGTGAGGGGTTGGTGGTAATGCACCTGTGGGACATGGAGGTGCCTATACTATAACCCCAGGCATCAGAGAACGTGAACAGAGAGACTCCTTACTCGAGCCACCGAGGGTTGCTGTGGTCTTTCAACCCTTATGTTTGCTTGTGCTGATTTCTGGTCGAAGACTTTTTGTTTTATTTTTTAGATAATTGCAATTGAGTGTTTTATATATAATAAATTTAGTTTAGCTTGCCATCTAATTAATTTTATGTAATGTTTTGAGTCTAAAGTCTAAATTATGTTTAGTCTAAAGTGTCTTGTGTTTTACCCTAATGATGGACCAATCTCCAAGAGTGTTATCTCATTTTTTTTTAAACTGCTGGTCATTATAATGGCCACAGTTTAAGAAATGATGATAAGCTTCGAATTTATATCAATTCCCCCGACCTCATATAAAAGCCTTGGCCTCACTTTTGTCATGGTTGTCTAGGGAGCTGCAACGCCCACCCAGATCGTTTGGGCTTGTAGGGCACAGGGTTGAGTCAGCCACGCCAGTGTGTTTAGGCAGCCTGTCGCCGCCCACGTGCTTCTCCAATCCATTACAATTCTGCGAGATGATTCTTTTGTCCAGTGTCTAGTCTTTTGTGTTTGTTGATTTTGTACTTTGTGTATTTTTTGATTAATTGATGTAAAGCACTTTGGATCAACATTCCGTTGTGTTTAAAATGTGCTATATAAATAAAATATTCAATTCAATTCAAGTTTGTTTTGTGAAAATTCAGATATAGCTCCTTGTACTCTCGAGTCCAAATAATAATACATACATAATAATCCCAAACTAGGAACTTGATATTCAAATCTAATCACAAATTTAAAAATGAAGTAATTAATTATTCATAATTTTTTTTCAGAAAAGAAGAAGAAAACATTGAAAGATTTGAAAATAATATTACTATCACAAGTGATGAAAGTTCAACTTAACTTTATGCTCGCCCTTCTTCCTTGCAGCTGTTAAAATCCCACTGAAATAGATGATCATTCACCAGATATATATGGCACAGGATTGATGATAGCATAGACCCCAGGTTAGGCACTGGAGAATCTCAGCAAGTTGAAGTTTGTCCTTTGGTAATCTTTTATAGAATAAGATGATAGATTCACCAGTTGAAATCTGTCACAGTTTAGATTCATGCAAAGCTTCAAACAAAATCCTGAGCCTTCTGCAAATCCCATAGTTTGTCACAATATTGCCATCATGTACTAGTAAGTTGAATTTGCATGTCTTGTTGTGGGGAAAAAAAAATGGATCAACGGGCTAAAAGTACAATTTACTCCACCTCTCAGATTGCAGTGCTAACTTTTTTATGACGCTAAGTGCTGACAAAGTGCTCTTCTCAACTGAAGAATCCATTACAATTGAACCAATTCACAATGCCGACACCATACATCTCCTTAACAGAGCATAGTTTGCCCTTTCTAGTAAAGGCACAAACCAACAAAAATAACTGACATTTTCAGATTCAGTTTAGATTTCAGTATCTGTGGTCACTCTGACCTGCACAAATAAGCACTGATCAACACCTCTGAGCCATTAAACCAACTCCTGAATGGACGATGAGCCCATTTTTATTCAAAGACGACACTGGACAATACACAGATGCAATCCAACTTCTTTTAACCATAAATCTATGTTTATTTTCCACATTAATTTTCATTTCAGATAATTTCTATTTCGAGAAGCACTTTACTGCTTTAAACGGGATTTCAAGTCACAAGACGAGTTTGAAAAGATAGAAAACAATAAATTATGTCACTGAAATGTGAGAGAGAGAGAGTGAGAGAAAGAGAGAGAGATGTAAGTGAGCAGAGCTGTATAAAGAAGCACCTCTTCCCTGGCCTTGGCATTTGTAATATCACAACTCTAAAATAGTTAAAGTACAATCCTAACCATCCTTCATACTATAATTCCAGAGACAGTTTCAGTGAATTAGTGTTAAATAAAAGTGTATCTAGTTTGGAAAAGGACATCAAAGATGGCACTCAGTTTGGAGGTGCATCCATTTGCCATATTTAAAAAAAAAAGAAACTATATTACCATAATAGAAAGCACTTGGATTTGCCATGACCTTCACCCTTACCTCCTGCACACGACTGCATCGAGTATAGAACTGAGACTTACAAACCACCAAACTCTATTTGTGGTCAATGGACTAAGTCAAGCTAGCTCCTCTCTGACACACTGCATTAACCTCAACAACTGAATACTCAGAAATAAGAACAACTCCTCCAATAACTTCCAGCCTATCATGGATCGCATATGCCTGTACTTTGGGTGAAAATGGCTTCAGGCTGTTATATTGTCCTCTATACTGAATGGGAACAGAGGGAATGCATTACTAGGTGAATGAAGTGTAGCCCAACTATATACGGTCAAAAGTACATCCTAATACTTGAAGATGCTAAGCAAGTGGCAAAACACCAAATTCCAGTGACTAAAGGCTTCAAGAGTGCATGTAATTAGTTGTATTTCTCCAGATTAGCAGAGTAAGGTCAGTAACATTTCATTCATTTACTATCATCTTTCAGACAGTCCAACCTCAACCCCAGAGTGTGGAACTTAGTCCAGGAACAAGCTCTTCAGCCATGATGTCTGAGTGCCAAATTAAACTACATCTCTACTTTTGTACAGCTTGCTCAGTTTCTTGATGTGTTAGGATTTTCCACAAATGTTGCAAATAAGAACAAAAATAAAAACAAGAATCGCTGAGGAAAATCAATGCTTTTTCTTGAACCTAAAATAGATTTCCAATTTGTCAGAGTATATACATGACATCACATTCAACCCTGAGATTCCTTTTTCCTGCAGGCACAGCAGAATTACCACTAATTGGTAGTGCAAAAAAAAACTATACACAGCATAAACGAGTAAACAAATAAAAGAACTGTAAACAGATAACAAATGTAAACAAACTGACTGTAATTCAGAAAAAACAAATAGTGCACAAGTAAGTCTTGAAATAAGACTCTGACGGAGTTTGTTGTTGAGTCTGATGGTGGAGGAGTAGCAGCTGTTCCTGAACCTGGTGGTGTGAGTCTTGTGGCACCTGGACCTCTTTC
This sequence comes from Narcine bancroftii, assembly GCF_036971445.1. Lineage (NCBI taxonomy): Eukaryota > Metazoa > Chordata > Chondrichthyes > Torpediniformes > Narcinidae > Narcine > Narcine bancroftii. The sequence goes on along the minus strand of NC_091473.1, from coordinate 28,699,500 downwards.
CTGATGGCAGCACAAGAACAGAGCATGTGCTGGTGTGGGTCTTTGATGATTGCAGCTGCCCTCCAATGGCAGCATTCTCTTTAGAGGTACTCAATGGTGGGGAGGGTTTTGCCTGTGTTTTCCTGGACTGTGCCCATTACATTTGGAGGGCTTTATGTTCAGGGGTACCAATGTTCCCATACCAGACCATGATGCAGTTGGTCAGCACATTTTCCACCACACCTCTGTAGAAATTTGCCAGAGTTTCTTGTGTCATACCAAACCTCTGAAAACTCCTGAGGAAGTAGAGGCACTGATGTGCTTTCTTCATGATGCCATTGGTATGTTTGGTTCAGGAAAGATCCTCTGAGATAGTGACTCTCAAGAACTTAAATTTACTCACCCTCTCCACCACTGATCCCCCAATGATCACAGGATTGTATACCTCTGGCTTTCCTTTCCTGAAGTCAACAATCAGCTCCTTAGTTTTGGTGACATTGAGTGCAAGGTTGTTGTTGATGCACCATTCAGCCAAGTTTTCAATCTTCATCCTGTACATGGACACATCCCCTTTCTTTATACAACCCAGTACAGTGGTATCGTTGGCAAATTTGTAGATTGTAAATAATTTATTGTAAATAAAGTTTACACTAAGGGAAAATCATTCAAAGTCTCATCCCACCCTTAGTTTCATATTTAAATATTTCCATCACTGTGGATTGTTACACATGTTCCCTAATTACACATTGCCACTACTGTGGTACTCTGTCGTTACTCCCCCTCTGTTCTGCGAGGGGCTTTCCCTTGGTCTTAGCCCCTCAATGTCCAGTAGTGGGAGGGCTTTAGACTGTGGTCCTTCCCCACAGTGCCCTTGCATTGGTAGCAACAAGCCTCAATGTGTCCCTCAGCAAATAGTTCTGCAGTTGTGTACTGAAGGACGAACAGGTTTCAGGCAGACCAAAATGTGTCTTTCTCTGAGATGATGGTCTTCTAAAAATTCTGGATGTCTGACTGTGCACGTTCCCAGGAACAGCCCATAAATCAGAGAGTCCTCTGTTATGCTGTTGCTGGGGATGAACCGTGACAAGGATCCATGCATCCTTCTCTTCACTCTGAGCAAATGTGCATTTTGCAGAGGTGGGTGACTGTCTCCTCTCCACCACAGTCATCTCAGGGACATGTGCATTGTAAGTGATGTTCCAGTTGTACATGGATGTAACTGGGAGGCCTCCTCTCACCATAGCCAGGCCAAGCACTGGTACTTGTTAGTGAGCACTGGTGATGAGCAATTCCGCCAGATAACCTGGACAGTCTGCTGAGAGAACCACCCCACCATATCCATTGAATCTTTGTCTCTCAGTGTCTGCAAGATATTCCATGCTGACCACAGTCTGATGGTCTTGTATTCAAAGGTGTTCCTCTGGAGCCCTTCTTCTGTAGGTGCCTTCTCCACTAAAAATGTGCTTGAAGAAGCGTCACTTTAAATTGCAGTTCAGGTGGCAGCGTTGAAAGCACAGCGCTGGCCACCTGAAAGGACAGCTGCACCAGGATGCGCATCTGAGCGCATTCCAGTCCCTGTCCCTTGGGCTGTCAATCCAGGATGGCTGGTTGTCAGCTGGGACAGCCAGCATGGGCTATCAACGCAGGGACGTCCCCACACTGATGAGGCGGAGCAGCCAGCGGTGGGGGGGTGGGTGGTGGTACAGGAGCTGGAGCGGCCGGCGGGGGACGAGGAGGCTGGAGCAGCCGGCAGGGGACGAAGAAGCACTCAAGTCAGGTACCGGCACTGTTTCGGCCAGCCCCCTTCTCCCCCACCGGCTGCTCCAGCCTCCTACCCCACCCCCCCAGCCGCTCCAGCCCCCTTCTCCCCACTCCTGAAATCAGTCCCCACAGTGTGGGGACAGCCCGCGCTGACAGCCAGCTGCCCAACAGTGTAGGGACTGGGAGAGGAGCTGTCAGGCACTGGCCAGCTGACTGTCATCTGAATGCAGCCGCCTAAAAGCGGCTGCATTCAGATGGCTGGGGAGGCCACTGTGCTGCAGGGATTATCCCTCACCGAGGAGGGTTACCAAGTTCGCCTTGCAGGCGTCTCCTACACATTCATGTGGCCTTCCCACAGCTGCATTTTGCGACTTTACAAGCAGGGCAATTGGCCGCCTGAAAGTGCCTTGTGTCTATGCCATCATCAGAAGTTAAAATAATATATGTTTCAATCATATGGCAGAAGCAGAATTGACAGAGGGGTCCAATAAAGCCAGAAAGCTCCTGTCTAGAGTTACAAAATTTAGACCCAGAAGAATTGGAAGGCCTAGATCTTCCCTTCACGGAAGACGTGATAGGAAAAGCATAGAGTTCGCTCCAGACTAACAAGTCTCTAGGGAGGATGGGTTTCCACCTGAGTTTTATAAGGAATTTAAAGATTTATTGATACCTCTTCAGTGGTAGACCAGGCAATAAAGACCCATACCCTCCCAGAATGTTTTTTGATAGCAATCATTATGACGATCCTTAAAAAAGACAAAGATCCACCAACTCCATCTTCTTTAGACTCACTTCACTGTTAAACACAGTCTAGAAGATACTTGCCAAAGCCCTGGCAATGTTATCCACTGCCTGTCATTTTTGCACAAAGTCCGTTTGATTTTTATTTCTTAATTTCAGTCAATCTCTCACCAAACGGACTTTGTGCAAAAATGACAGGCAGTGGATAACATTAGCAGACTGTTGAATATAATGCATCTGGCACAAACCAGAAATGATAGGGGTTTAGCTGTGGCCCTGGATGTAGAAAAGGCATTTAACAGATTGGAATGAGATTTTTTTTTACTTAAAGCACTAGAAAAGTTGGGGTTAGGGCCAACTTCATAAATTGAACAAGGGACAATTTTCTCCTGCTTTCCCACTAACATGATCAAGTTGACAAGGGTGCCCACTACCTCCAGCCGTGTTCATACAAGCCATGGAGCCACTAGCCGAAGCCATTCATCAGCATCCAGACATCAAAGGTTTAGAGCAGGCCAGGAAGAACATAAAATTAATTATTTGTCAATGCTGTACTGATATATCTGACAGACCAAACAAACTCGTTGTCCAAACTGTGCTCTACTCTGGAGGACTATTGGGAGATCTCCAGCTGTAAGGTTAATTGAGACAAGAGTGAAACCATGCCACTTACCAAGGGGGATTACAGTCAATATTAAACTAAATTATACCCTTTGCTTGGAGAATTGAGGAGGACTTAAATAGATGTATATCCCTGTCTATAACTTCTGTGGGAAGGGTCAACTGAATGTGTGGCTCAGTACCTCTTCCAGACACTGCCCATGGCATTGCCCCAGGGATTCTTCAAAAATTTGCTCTCATGAATAAGAACATTTCGATGGAAAGGTAGCTAGGGTCTCCATGGAAAAAAATTGACCTGGGATTACCATCTGGGCAGATTACAAATGCCGGATTTTAAAAAAATACTATTGGGCAGCCCATTCGAGATACATCACCTCACTTTTTGAAGGGGGAGGTGTACCATCCTGACACAAATTGATCTGCACAGGATAGGTGAGAAGATAGCATAGAATTTAATTTATAAATGCAATGCTAAATTGTTATCTGGGAAAATAGGCAGTCATATACTAAAACAAATTATCTTTATTTGGAATAAAATTAACTAATATCTAGGAATCAAAGTGGGGCTGTCCCCAAAACACCCCTGACTCCAAATAGGTTCATACCATTGACGGTAGGTCACAAGATCCTGGACACCTGGCGTCGTAAATGGCATCAGGAGCGCAAAGGTCTGTTACGAGCGGGGTCAGCTAATGTTGTTTGAACAACTCAGGCATAAGTATGATTTATCAAATAAGACATTCCACTGCTACCTTCAGATAAGATCTTTTCTGAAGGACAAATTAAGTTCAATTATGGCCCTACCGACGTGCACGACAGAGACCCGTGATTCAAAGAGGTTCATCTAGGCAATGTATTTCTTGCTCCGTGGAAGGATCTAAACCAGGCCTTCACAAATCAAGGCAAAGGTGGGAGTTGGACCTAAGAATAACATTGATGCTGCAATCATTAATGCACAGTACAGGCTGGTACATCCACTTCATACAAGTTGTATGTACCTGACGCCGCAAAAAATGAACAGATCTAAACCAGAATTGTCAGACCAATGCTTTAGATGTGACATTGAGACTAGAACCTTTGTGCACGCAACCTGGACATGTACCAAGGTGAGACCCATCTGGGTGGAATTAGGCCAAGTCCTAGAAAAAAAATCATAGGTAAAGAATTCCCACAGGATGTACAATTGTTCCTGTTGGGAAACATAATGGACATAAGACTTATGATAAACCTGTCCAAATTTCAAATCCAATTTGTAATGATCACATGGCAGTGGCCAGGAAGTGCATAGCAGTTACCTGGAAATCTGATTCCTGCCTGAGCATAACTTGATGGAACACAGAAGTGCAAACCTCTGTCCCCTATAAAAAATTACTTACAACTTGAGAAAAAAGTATAACACTTTAAAAATTTTTTTAGCAACTATACTTAAATTCCATAGGAGCACGATTATAGTGTTGGCCATATATCCCTCAATTGGTGATGGGGGGGGGGGGGGTGCGGGGTGTTCCATCCCAACCAGGAAAAGTCTAGAGAAGAAAACAGCCGGATCACTGGTTGTTGTGTTGTGACAAACCCATAAATCCCTGATACATTTGTTGTGAGTGTTGTTTGTAATTGTGGTTAGTTAAGTGTTAAGTGTTGAGGGTGATGGGGTTATGAAGGGAGGGGAATGAAAAAAGCTTGAACTCTGCAGAAAACTTTGTATAAAATTGATAATTGTAAACTGTACTCAATGCTGATACTGTTAACATTGACAATGATAATGTTGACAACTGTTTAAGTTCAGAAAATTATAAATAAAATATTCCAAAAAAATCTGGCAGAAGCTACACGTCACAAATTCTAGGATGCCTGTTAAATTTGCAGAAAGTGCACTCTTTGATGCTTATAGTGTGACAGAGAATATAGAAATATTTTTGGGAGATAAATTGGGAAAGGTTAGAGTAGATTACATATAAACACTTTAAAACAAATCCTATTTGAAACACTGGAGACTTCATGTCCACAGTGACTTTACAGAAACTTTGAAGAATGCCTATGAAGGCTTCACAGGTAGGTGTTAATTGGACTGATGTTGGGGAATAAATGGAGTATTGTCTTTAAAGCAACAGAGGAGACATAGTGGCTTCTCACACCTTTTTGCAGGAGCTTTGAAGAGTTCTCAGAGAGGTCATTGATGGGCTCTTATTTACCTAAAAGCAAGAGCTGACAAGAAGGCTGGCTCCTATTGTTTGTTGGAGAAGGTCATGTGGTTTTGCAAGCAGAGAGGCACAAACAGGAGAGAGAGAGAGAGATCTTTGACTCTGTTTCAGCCAGGGGAGCAGCTCGAACTGAAACAGAAGCTCCAGTGTGGAAGATGGCCTAGTCACAGCCCTTGTGGTTCATGCAAAAGGAGAGGACTGGCTAATATTTCACTTGGAATAAGTGAAACAGAAAGGAACTCTGTGAGGACCTGAAAGAAAAAGATTATCATCTAGAGAACCCTGATGGGGTAGGTTTCATCAGCAAGACACTGAGGTGACTGATGGAAGTACCTCAGTTGTGGATGCCCTGGAACAACACATCTCTCTCTGAAAACCGACAAGAACCTTCCTGAGTGGTAACCATTTACCTTTCGAGCACCAAAGCCGGGTGAACTTTATACATGTTAAATTCTGTGGACAGTATAAGAATTGCTTGCAACCAGTGAACTTGGAAGAATGAGAAGTGAGATTGGACTCTGAACCAAAGAACTTTTCTGAATTTACACACACATTATATACACGTGCGCTTAGAATTAGAAGCAACTTTTGGTTAATGTAACCATTTGTCTTGGTGAATATCCATTGCTGCTGGGTTTTGGGGTCCTCTGGACTCGTAACAGTAGCCAATTTTAAATGAGTGAGATAAATTGACCAGCGTGATGCAAACAACATTAAAGAGAAATGCAAGTAGAAGTGTAGGATGGCATGCAAACCACCAAATGGTTCAAAAGATACATATGATGTGCTCGTGAACCAATCAGAAAGCAATACCTATCAAGGGTTTGCAACCCAAACAATGGCCAAAATGTAGATATTGGAGAAAGGGTAACACACAATTTAAATGATCTTTTATATATTCCCGTATTAGATTTATTAACATTTCTGGTAACTTGAACTCTATTAAACTCAGACTAACAACAAAGACAAAAGTAAAACAAAGGACTGGAAACTCTATAATTTGTAGTAAAGACACAGAAAAGCTGGAGGAACTCTGCAGGTCTTGCAGTGCAGTGGGAGAATAAGATATATTACTGATAATTTGGGCCTGAGCCACTCATCAAGGTATGAGCAAAAGGCAAGCAAGGGGGCTACTTCAAAAGGCTGGTGAAAAGGAAAGAGGGGGAGAAATACACAGACAAAATGTGTGAATTGGATATGGTAAGAGAACAGGAGAGAGAAAAGGTGGGAATTGTTTGGGAGAGGGGGTTTGTTTTTGGCCCTATGAAAGAAGTCAGAGGGAAAAGGGAAGAGAGACAAACCCAGTTTTATACCTTTTTATTAGTTATGCAGATTTTATTCAGATAATGGGGCGACGAGTCAGTTTGTCAATGTGGGAAGTTTATATATAACCATGTAACAGTTTATGGCATGGAAACAGCCCATCTCAGCCCTTCAAGCAAGTCCACATTGGTTCACTCCAATAACTCTGCTAGATTCCCCCGCCTATTCTCCACCCATAACCCTCTAACCCCCCCACCCCCCCCACCTATCCATGTATATATCCCACACATAAACGCCATGGGCTGGCATTGGCAGTCTGTGCTTCCTCCACATCAATACCAACAAGTAGGATGCATTGCACTTTCTATTTATGTTTTGTTCTTGCATTCTTGTATTTTTGGATTCACCTCTTGCTAGCTTTTGGCTCATTTTGTGGCTTTACATTGTTTCACAAGTGTAATAATTTTATTTCAACCCCCACTGAGAGACTCCGTTAGCTCAGTGTTTAGAGCACTGGTCTTATAAACCAGGGGTCACGAGTTTGTTCCTCGCTGGGGCCTCATTTCTGTAAGTGGTGCTGGACTAAGTGGCAACTCTCTGCCTTCCTGAAAGAATTTCACGTCTGTTACATTCTAAATGTAGTATTATGTGACAATAATGGAACCTTTACCTTTTTTTACCCATTGCTCATTTACTTGATAGTTGCGGCATTAGATGAGATTGGTGATCTAGATATTAGACCTAATTTTTCACTTTGTGAACCTTTTGATTTCTCTAATTAGGGTTAAGTTGGGTCCCTAATCACACTCTATTGGAGAGTCTCTACTGGAACCAATCTTTTATTCTCAGTAGTTGCTGCTTGCCATTTCTGCCACTTGTCACATTTTTAAATTAGTTCTTGCAGCTTACACGTTGACATCTCACAGACTCTTGCTTGATCAGACTAATTAAAGGATACAAAATGCATAATTTCAAAATTATTCTCAAATGAGTCAGCAAAAATGACAGAATTTTAGTTCATTCCAGACACATACACTTCTTTTTAAATGTAAATATAAAATGTCTCACACTGTTAACCAGTTGCAGCACTAAAATTTTATTCAAAAGCATGAAAACAGCTTGCATTAAATTGACTCACCAACAACAATGTACAGGTACTGCAAATTACTAAATTTTGCTTGATACTCCAGAAGGCAAAGTATAATAGATTTCATAATAAAACTTTGAAGGAATCAAATGTAGCTTTTCAAGAGGAACAAATGGGCCTGATGGCATCACATGATCTAAAAGTACAGCATTCATAACATTGCTTATATGTTAAACCAGTGGTTCTCAACCTTTTTCTTTCCATTCTTTCTTTGGCTTGGCTTAACGGACGAAGATTTATGGAGGGGTAATGTCCACGTCAGCTGCAGGCTCGTCTGTGCCTGACAAGTCCGATGCGGGACAGGCAGACACGGTTGCAGCAGTTGCAAGGGAAAATTGGTGGGTTGGGGTTGGGTGTTGGGTTTTTCCTCCTTTGTCTTTTGTCAGTGAGGTGGGCTCTGCAGTCTTCTTCAAAGGAGGTTGCTGCCCGCCGAACTGTAAGGCGCCAAGATGCATGGTTTGAGGCGATATCAGCCCACTAGCGGTGGTCAATGTGGCAGGCACCAAGAGATTTCTTTAGGCAGTCACCAAGAGATTTCTTTAGGCAGTCACCAAGAGATTTCTTTAGGCAGTCACCAAGAGATTTCTTTAGGCAGTCACCAAGAGATTTCTTTAGGCAGTCACCAAGAGATTTCTTTAGGCAGTCACCAAGAGATTTCTTTAGGCAGTCACCAAGAGATTTCTTTAGGCAGTCACCAAGAGATTTCTTTAGGCAGTCACCAAGAGATTTCTTTAGGCAGTCACCAAGAGATTTCTTTAGGCAGTCACCAAGAGATTTCTTTAGGCAGTCACCAAGAGATTTCTTTAGGCAGTCACCAAGAGATTTCTTTAGGCAGTCCTTGTACCTCTTCTTTGGTGCACCTCTGTCTCGATGGCCAGTGGAGAGCTCGCCATATAACACGATCTTGGGAAGGCGATGGTCCTCCATTCTGGAGACGCGACCTACCCAGCGCAGTTTGATCTTCAGCAGCGTGGATTCGATGCTGTCGGCCTCTGCCATCTCGAGTACTTCGATGTTGGAGATGAAGTCACTCCAATGAATGTTGAGGATGGAGCGGAGACAATGCTGGTGGAAGCGTTCTAGGAGCCGTAGGTGATGCCGGTAGAGGACCCATGATTCGGAGCCGAACAGGAGTGTGGGTATGACAACGGCTCTGTACATGCTAATTTTTGTGAGGTTTTTCAATTGGTTGTTTTTCCAGACTCTGTGTAGTCTTCCAAAGGCACTATTTGCCTTGGCGAGTCTGATGTCTATCTCGTTGTCGATCCTTGCATCCGATGAAATGGTGCAGCCGAGATAGGTAAACTGGTTGACCGTTTTGAGTTTTGTGTGCCCGATGGAGATGTGGGGGGGCTGGCTGGTAGTCATGGTGGGGAGCTGGCTGTTGGAGGACCTCAGTTTTCTTCAGGCTGACTTCCAGGCCAAACATTTTGGCAGTTTCCGCATAACAGGAAGTCAAGCGCTGAAGAGCTGGCTCTGAATGGGCAACTTTTCACTCACATACCACTTTAAGCAATTCCTCTGCCTCTGAGTGGGAAGGAAAGGCTCTAGACCCAACGGTTACTGAAATATTTTGCTTGAGAAAAAATGTCATTGGCCCATTTCCTTTGGAGTTCTGAAACCGTGGACATAATGAGTCAATTAGGTACGATTAAAAGTGGCTTTCAAACTTGTTTACCCCCACTCATATACCCACCTTAAGCAATCCCTTACTAATCACAGAGCACCTATGACAAAGGGAATATTTAAAGTGGTATGTGAGTAGAAAGTAAAAGGTTGAGAAGCACTGTGTTAAACCCTGGAAGGAAGGCAAATTTTTGGAAAGCTGTCTTGAAGAAAATCAGGGCAGTCCAAACATTCTGCACTTCCCCATTTTGTTCGCAAAACTGATGACTTCCAGATGCTGGAATCGATACACATTGACTGGAACTTGGATTCACCTGCACTCTCATTTCCATGTTGCGTGTCCCTTAACATTTTAGACATACATAAAACCTTTGGCCCACGAGCCCATGCCGACCCATTATACCCAAATATCCTACAACCCTGATACGTTTGGAATAGTGGGAGGAAACTGGAGCACATGGGGGAAACACATGCAAACATGAGGAGAGAGCACCGATTTGAAACCGATCACAGGCTCTGCAGCATTGTGCTAACTATGCCATTCCTTTTTGTATTGTTATTTCAGCCTATGCCTTTACTGGAATGGGATTGGATGTGTTGAGGCAGAGGGCTGAAGGACAAAATAGAAAGAAATGACTTGTCTGTCCTCTATCAGAGTGATTCATGCTTTTGTGCAATATGCAGTTAATCGGACCAGATGAAGCAAAATAATTAAGGTGCCGAAAATGTCAAATAAAAAAATTCCAGAAACGTTCAGCAAGTTAGAGAGACAGAGAAACACAGTGAATGGGATGGAGTGCATTGCTGACATAGTGCAGTGCAGAAGTCAGGGAAACACTGAAGTCTGATGCCAGTCCCTGACATCTGCTTCAGCTCTGGATTTTCTATAGAGTCCAGGGGTACTGTATTCTGTCAGCCCCAGAGATGAGGGGCACGATGCACTTGGAGTCAGAGTCATACAGCGCAGAAACAGGCCCATTGGCCCAAAATGCCTATATGTACAACCCATTTGCCTGCTTAGTCAAAATCCCTCTAAACCAGGAGGTTCCAAACTTTTTAGACCATCGACCCCTTCATGGAATGTTTGATCCCTCATCCCCCCCCCAGGCATGGAATCCCAGCGCTGGACTGGGGTGGCGGCGGGGTTGGCGGCGCTGCACAGTGGGGTCGCGGTGCTGGACAAGGGTGAGTGTCATCGCTGAATGGGGTTCTGGTGGTGAGATGGCGCATTGAAAGCGGGGGCGCTAACATAGCTACATAGTAACAGAGTAATAGTCGATCACGTGCTAAAGTTAACCCTCCCCCTATTTTTGGCCTCAGCCTCACGTCCATCTGTTCTCCCAACACTCCTACCGTGGATTTTCAACCCCCCCACGATACTCGCCCATCTGAACTCCCAAGCATAGATTCTCGCCACAACGTCTGCCCATCTGTACACCCGACTGCAGATCCTTGCTCCGGCGCCTGCCCATCCAAACTTCTAATTGCAGATCCTCACCCTGAAGCCCACCCATCCGAATTCCTGACCATTGATCCTCACCCCCACTGCCCACCAATCTGAACTCCCGACCACGGTACCTTGCCTCGAAGCCCGTCCATCTAAAGTCCCAACCGTGGATCCTCACCCTGACATCATCTGAGCTACTGACAACCCAAACATGAACACACCACACGGTCCCAGCCATCCGTTCTCCCAACGCCTTGAACAATGCAGGTACTCAGGTACTACCCTCCCCCATTTTCCCCTCCGAAAAAGTGCTAATTTTTTTTTATGATTACATATGTACAAAACATAAAACACTTACCTCTTTCTGTTCTCCCGTTCGCTCTAAAATAATTCAAAGGCTGAAATCAAATTCAACATGGCGGCCACCAAAGCCCGCTTTTGTGAGTGGTTGGCCAACACCGCCATTGATGCTGTTTTTAATTGACACCCCCCCAAGTGTTATCAACTCCCACCAGTGTTATCAGCCCCCTGGGATTGATTGACTCCTTGGATGGTCCCATCAACACCCAGGGATCGATATCGACCACTTTGGAGACCCCTACTCTAAACCTTTCCAACCCATATACTAATCTAAATATCTTTTAAATGTATTGTTGCACCCACCTCTACAACTTCTTCTGGAAGTCACTCCATGTAACCATCACTGTCTGCATGAAAAAGTTGCCCCTCAGTTCCCTCTTGGATCTTTTTCCAAAAATTGGCTAATAAAATCCACTTGAGCACCTACACTCTTGCATCTGACAATAATAATGGCCAGTGGATGGGTAACTTGTCAGTTTCAACTTGCCAGCTTGTTTTTTATTGAATGTATCCATACTGAAGGAGATGACTGAGCTTCTGATTTCTTTTTCCACTGTCCACTCAACTGGTTTCCCAGGTGAAAGTGTGGAGCCTGGTGCACTTGTTCTTGCAAAAATCAAATACAGCAGCGAGAAGTTCTAGAGGAATGGAGTCATTCCTTGTCCAGGGAAGATCTGGTCTTCTTAATTCCCACATTCCCACAGTCACCGACACCATTTCTTTGCTCTTGCTTCTGCAATGCTCGAACAAGTTGCATTTTATTATTGTGGCTCCCAAGCTTAATATTAACCAAAGTGAAGGATATTAAGACAGTCTGGATAATGCAAAGGTATTCAATTTGGTTAATTTTCAAAAGGTTACAGCATCGTCAGGTCTACCGTCATCTGATTCCACAAGAACAACCCAACAAAATAGCGTTCTCCGGTCCTCGGTGCAAAACACGCAGACCACAAACAGACATAATACACATAGAGACAAACAATGTATATGCAGTAGTTTCAGACATGCTGAGTCCATTTGGGTCGAGATTAGGAATAGTAAAGGGGAAAAAAAGTCACGAGTGGGAGTTATCTATAGGTTACCCAATCATAACATTAAAGTAATAAACAACAGGTAACAAACCAAGAAATCTCAGAGGCATACAAGAATGGAGCAGCAGTCATCATGGGGAACTTTAACATGTACATAGATTGGGTAAATGAGGTTGGTCAAACCAAACATGAGGCTGACTTCTAGAATGCATGCATGATGGATTTCATGAACAGCATGTTACTGAACCTACACGGGAACATGCTATCTTGGATCTGGTCCTGTTCAATGAGACAGGTAAAATTATTGACCTTGCAGCTCGGGATCCTCTTGGAAAGAGTGATCACAGTATGATTAAGTTCATCATACAACTGGAGGGTTCATTAGTTCAGTCTAAAACCAGTGTATTCTGCCTAAACAAGGTAAACTACAAGGGGATGAGGGAAGAGTTGGTCAGGATAGACTAGGAATGCAGTCTATATGGAGGGACGGTTGAGGAACAGTGGAAGACTTTCAAAGGGATTTTTCAATGTGATCAACAAAAGCATATTCCAGTTAAAAAAAACAAGGAGAGTAAGGGTGGGGGCAGCCAGCCTTGGATAACTAAGAAAATCAATGATGGCATCAAACTAAAGGCTTGTCCGTACAAAGTCATCAAGAGCAATGGGAAACAGGAAGATTGGGAAAACCTTAAGTAGCAACAAAGAACCATGAAGTGAACAATAAAGAGAAGGAAGGTAGACTATGAAGAAATATTAGCACAAAATATTTAAAAAAATTGTAAAAGGTTTTATAATTATATGAAGTGCAAAAGGGTGGCTAAAATGAAGGTTGGTCCCTTGGAAGATGAGAAGGGGGAATTGATATTAGTTAATGAGGAAATGGCTGAGGCTTTGAATAACTGTTTTTGTGTTGGTATTCACGGTGGAGACATGCTGAACATGCCAAAGACAGACATTATGGTTGTAAAAACTATCATTAAAGAGATAGCACTCAGAAAACTTCAGGGTCTAAAGATAGACAAGTCACCTGGTCTTGATGGAATGCACCTAGGGTATTGAAAGAATGGCAGAAGTTATGGGTGAGGATTTGGTGATAAGTCTGCACTTCAGGAATTCTCAGTGGTGAGCGGTATGCTGCAGGGGTTGGTGCTGGGCCCACAACTGTTCACGATATGCATGGAGGATCTGGAAGAGGGGACAGAGAGTTGTGTGTCTAAGTTTGCTGATGACACTAAATTGAGTGGAAAAACAAATTATGCAGAGGATACAGTGAGTTTGCAGATGTATAGGTTAAATAAGTGGGCAAGGGTCTGGCAGATGGACTACAATGTTGGCAAATATGAGGTTATCCACTTTGGAAGGAAAAATGGAAGATCAGAATAGTATTTACATGACAAGTGATTGCAACATGCTGCCATGAAGAAGGTCTTTGGAGTGCATGAGCATGAATCGCAAAAGGTTGATTTGCAGGCGGTTAAGATGGCAAACAGAATGTTGGCCTTTATTGCGAGAGGGATTGAATTTAAGAACAAGGAGGTTATGCTACAAATGTACAAGGTATTGGTGAGACTGGAGGACTGCATGCAGTTCTAGTTTCCTTACTTGAGGAATGATGTATGGACTTTATAAATGGCGCCAAGGAGGTTCCCCAGTTCATTTCAGGGGGTTAGCCTACAAGGAGAGATTGAGTCATCTGTACCTCTACTCTCTTAAAATTAGAAGAATGAGAGAGAATCTTATGCAAGATAAGATTCAGGTATGTATGTTGTTTACAGGTATGGGAGACCAGAACTAGGGGACATAGCCTCAAGTTTTAGGGTAGTAGATTTAGGAAGGAGATAAGTAGAAAATGCTTTTCCTAGGGTGATGAATCTGTGGAATTCACTGCCCTCTGAAATAACAAATATATTTAAGGTTGGATATATTTTTGCATCGTAAGGGAATTAATGGATATGGGTATGGAGGGGAGACTATCAACAAATAATCCATGATTATACTGAATGGCAGAGCAGGCTTGATGGTCCCTCCTGCTCCTATTTCTTATGTTCTTAAATACAAGAGTCTTGGATGGTCTGTTCCCTTTGGTCGTTCAGCATTCTCACTGCCCATGGGAAGAAGCCGTAATTCAACCTGGTGCTCCTGTCTCTGATACTCCTGTATCTCTTACCCAAAAGGAGCAGCTGAAAGATGCTGTGCACAGGGTGGAAGGGGCCCTCGATTATTTTGCTCACCCTCTTCAGACAACAATCCCAATACATGTAAATATTATTAAAATTGGGATAAAGACAAGGGTTAATCTGATCTGAAACTGACAGGCAGAAACTGGGCAGCAATTGCACTAGTGCTGAGGATGTTTGTAATGACTTGTGTACACTGGCACGAAGAGAAGTACAAGCCAGATACAACCACAAATAGAATGCAACTCAATGCTATAAAGTGGTGTAGCACAACTCCACAATTGCCTCCTGGTGAATCTTGTTGCTCTAACCATATGTTGCAAGTCAAGGAAAACAAAAAAAAACTGTCCCATTCACCAGGGCCACACCAAATCCACCGCCACTAGCATTTGACGTTGCTAAAGTCCTGAATGCCAAGCTCTATCTTCAGCAACTTCAACTTTACAAAGCTTGGAACACCAAATGAAACTCCCAGCAAGTCTATTATTTTGAGCAAAAGATTCCTCCTTCTAAAAACAAGCAATGTCCATTGCAGAGAGAAAAGCAGAGTCATTGATCAGGATCAAACAGCAAGGCTCAAGAAGCTTAAAGACAACATTGGTCTTGAAAAATTTCTCAGTGGCATTTTGGGCAGTAATACTTTTTCAATCAAAGTCTCATCAATTCAACCTTCAATTTAAAAGTCGTTTTTTCATCATTAACATGTGTTTTTGTTAGGCTGCTATAATTCACCTGTCACTTAAATAACAAGCCGCAAATACAATTAATCCTGTGTTTATTTAGAAAGCTCCACAATCTGGACAATGAACAAGTTGGCTATACTCCAGTGAGTTATAACGTTGTAAAATCAAAGATCAAATTTCAGTGGTTAAACTGTCAGATGAAAAGGCAGCCACTACGGCATTGTAAAAACACAATGCAAACACACTGTGGAATGAAGTCAATTTCACTGAAAATGAATAGAACTGGGAAATAACCTCTTTTTAATCAGTAATTACCCACATGTTTATTCCTCTCTCCAGCTGCTCCAAGCTAAAAGTTACTGATCGTGGATTAATCACTCATCACTAATCGCAGCGATGTTTACACAAGATCAATTTGCATTGGATTTCAATAAATTCTTGCACTGTAAGATCAAAGTTGTACATCTTAGCAGCTCTCAAGTATGTCAGAAATTACATCTGGATATATAATTGCAATTCATGACGTTTCCAAAAATTGAACCTTCATTTGCACAATGACAACTTCTTTCCCATACTCCAAATTAACACCTGCTATAAATCATGTGCACGTCAATAGAATTTGAACTGAAGTGAAAAGGCCTCATTATTTTCCATGCTGAATGAGAGAAGGGGAAATTTTGACCAGATCTGTTTTAGTGCACTGGATTGAATTTATTTGTGCATTGCGAGTAACCAGTCAGGACAGACATTAAATTAACTACAGCAGCAGCCCTTCCAACATTTAACAACCCCAAAAATATATTTCAGCCGTACAAACCTCAAAGTCCAAAGTTTCTGAATTTCAAACTGCTTTTCAATTGGCTGGTTGATGCAAGGAGGAGAATGAGGAGAATGAGGAGAAGGGATCTTTGAAAATGAAAGCAAAGTTTCACAAGTTAAAGAAACTTGAGTGAAGCTAATTTGTGAGCTCTTTGGTCTGGGAACAGAACTTGCTTTGAAAAGTGGAAGTTTTATGTGTTAACCCACAGCCCCATCACTCCATGCTAAATCTTCCAATACCTGCTAATAAGCATTGAAATTAATCAACAGCATAATTGCTGGAACTCTGAAATAAAACATTTGAAACATTCTGCAATTCAGACAACATCTATATATAATGAAATAATCAACATTTCAAGACCAAGTCCCTTCATCAGAACCAAGAATTAGCTTGTTCATGACTCTCAAACAAGTCTTAAACATGCTGACAAAGTTCTACTGCCAATTTCCAAATTTCCCTTGATTTTGCTGTATACCTCAGGAGTTGAATGTGATGGAAAAACAAGTCCATTATTTAAATGGGGAGAACTATTTAGTTCAGGAACAACTATGCGGGGATGATAAATGTCTGCAGTGCGAATGACATTCACCTCCTAAAAGCATGTGGGGGGGGGAGTTGGTGTTTGCCAACAAAAATAAATTTAACTATGGTCTCCAGAACTGCTAATTGCATCCAAATTTGGCTATTTTAACACTGAGAAGAATTTTGAACTGATTCACAGATACATCAGGCAGAATTAGGTGTTCAATTTTCTTTGCCGTAATGTAACCAATTTACTGCTTGAATAGTTGTGCTTAATGGAACCACATAACAAGAGGCCTGCAAGAGGCATAGGAAGGGTGGACAGCCAGCACCTGTTTATAGGACTGGATCAGCAAACACCAGAGGACATATGTACAAAGTTAAAGGAAAGAAGTTTAGGGGAGACATCAGTGGTAAGTTTTTTTTTAAAAACAGAGAATTGTGGATGCCTGAAATGCCTTGCTGGGAATGGTGGTGGAGGCTGAAACATTGCAGGGAGGGGATGGCAGGGGCATTTTAAGAGACTCTTAGACAGGCACATGTATGGAAATAAAATTGAGGGTTTAGTACTTGTTTTTTTTTAGGTAGGAATACATGGGTCAGCACAACATTGACGGCCGAAGGACCTTTACTGTGCTCTATTGTTCTATGTTCTATAAAACAGATATGTTAACATTGTATAAATGTATGTCATGATAACAAAGTTGCTCTGTAATGTGAACTATTAGTCCATACCTCATTAAAAATTTAAAAAATCCTAATTGTGATAATCAGTTTGAAAATATCTTCCACTGTTGTATTTAATTACCATGTGCTCATACAACTAATACCTTTTCATTTTAACCTCATAACTTGTCAATTAAATTCACATTCTTCACTTTATCATTCTAAAACCTTACAAAAGGTTTATCAAGACTGTAACTGGTTTATCAAACAGTTCTTACACGACATTTGCCCGATAAAACCCAACATACAAACCCCTGCATTTGAAGCGTGAATGACATCAGATTTACTTTCAAAGCATCACAGCATCTGTTGGCTCTAAAAACATTTATAGCATAGCCCATTATCTCCTCCATCTGTTAGCACCTGTTCAAGGCCACATCACTTGCTTGATTCAGCAAATTAGCACACCGATCAGGTAATTTTCTGAAGAACTAAATGTGACATTCATTAAAACCTTTACCTCCCCCTCTGCAACTGGATCCTTGACTTCCTTGACTATGGAAGACTATAGTGTGACAGAGTATATAGAAATATTTTTGGGAAATAAATTGGGAAAGGTTTGTTAGAGAAGGTCATACAAACACTTTAAAACAGATCTTATTTGAAATACTGGAGACATAGTGGCTTCTCACAGCTTTTTGCAAGAGCTTTAAAGAGTGCTCAAATAGGTCACTGATGGGTTCTTGTTTACCCAAAACCAACAAATTAAAGAGCAGGGTGGCCCCCTATTGTCTACAGAAGACTTGCTGTTGTAAGAGGGTCATGTGGTTTTGCAAGCAGTGAGGTCTCGGGGAAGGGGGAAGGGGGAAGGGGGAGGGGGAAGGGGGAGGGGGGAGGGGGGAGGGGGAAGGGGGAGGGGGGAGGGGGGAGGGGAGGGGGGAGGGGAGGGGGAGGGGGAGGGGAGGCGGGTGGGGGGGGAGGGGAGGCGGGTGGGGGGAGGGGAGGCGGCTGGGGGGGTGGGGAGGCGGCTGGGGGGGTGGGGAGGCGGCTGGGGGGGTGGGGAGGCGGGTGGGGGGGAGGGGAGGCAGGTGGGGGGGAGGGGAGGCGGGTGGGGGGGAGGGGTGGCGGGAGGAGGGGAGGGGTGGCGGGTGGAGGGGAGGGGTGGCGGGAGGAGGGGAGGGGTGGCGGGAGGAGGGGAGGGGTGGAGGGGGGGAAGAGAGAGAGAGAGCAGTGTCAGCCAACTGGAGAGAGAGAGAGAGACACCAGTGTCAGCCAACTGACAAAGGAAAGGCTGGCAAGAAGCTTTAATGTAGAAGATGGCTAGAAGATGGGCTAGTCAGCCCTTGTGGTTCATGCAAGAGGAGAAGACTGGCTGTCTAATGTTTCCCTTGGAATAAGGGAAACAGAAAGGAACTCTGTGGTGACCTGAAAGAAAGAGGTTATCATCTGGAGAACCATGATGGGGCAAAGTTTCATCAGCAAGACACTGAGGTGACTGAGGGAAGTACCTCAGTTGTGGATGTCCTGGAACAACACATTTCTCTCTCTGAAAACCTACAAGAACCTTCCTGAGCGGTAACCATTTACCTTTTGAGCACCAAAGCCAGGTGAACTTTATACATATTAAATTCTGTGCACAGTATAAGAATTGCCTGCAGCCAGTGTAGGAATGAGAAGTGAATTTGGACTGTGAACCAAAGAACTTTTCTGAACTTGCACATACACGTGCGCTTAGAATTAGAAGGGGGTTAAGTTAGGTTAAGTAAGTTAATAAATAAGAAAGTTTGTTTCTATTTTCATGTTTAAATATAATTAAAAGCAACTTTTGTTTAAGTAATCATTTGTCTTGGTTTTGGGGTCATTTGGGCAAATTGGAAACAACATCTCCTCCTCACTGATCATCAATACACATCTAAGGATGTGTGCTTAGTCCACTCGTAAATCCATGACTGCATCACCAGGCACAATTCCAATGCCATCTACAAGTTTTCCAATAATACCACAGTTATCAGCGAAATCACAAACACCAATGAGGAAGCATACAGGAGTAAGATAGATCAACTCATTGAATGGTGTATCAACAGTAAACATTATCAACCTCAGCAAAACCAAGATGATTGTGGACTTCAGAAGGAAGTCAAGAAAACATGACCCAGTCCTCATCAAGGGCTCAGTAGTGGAGAGGGTCAAGAACTTCAAATTCCTGGGTGTCCACATCTCCAAGGATCTGTCCTGGAGCCTCCACGTTGATGCAATCACAAAGAAGGCTCACCAGTGGCTATCCTTTTTGAGGTGCCTGAGGTGGTTCGGTATGTCACCGAAAACTCTCATAAACTTCTATAGGTGCACTGTGGAGAGAATTCTGGCCGGTTGCATCACTGCCTGGTATGGAGGTACCAACTCTATGGACAAGAATAAACTCCAGCAGGTTTTAACTCGGCCTGCAACATTACAGGCACCAGAGTTCACTCCATCAAAGACATTTTTATGAGGTGGTCTCTTAAAAAGCAGCCTCTATCCTCAAAGACCCCCATCACCCAGGACATGCCCTCTTCACTCTACTGGAACTCCCCTCTCCCCCTCCCCCCTCCCCTCCCCTTCCCTGAGACCTCACTGCTTGCAAAACCACATGACCCTCTTACAACAGCAAGTCTTCTGTAGACAATAGGGGGTCACTCTGCTCTTTAATTTGTTGGTTTTGGGTAAACAAGAACCCATCAGTGACCTCTTTGAGCACTCTTTAAAGCTCTTGCAAAAAGCTGTGAGAAGCCACTATGTCTCCAGTATTTCAAATAAGATCTGTTTTAAAGTGTTTGTATGACCTTCTCTAACATACCTTTCCCAATTTATTTCCCAAAAATATTTCTATATACTCTGTCACACTATGGTCTTCCACAGTCAAGGAAGTCAAGGATCCAGTTGCAGAGGGGGAGGTAAAGGTTTTAATGAATGTCACATTTAGTTCTTCAGAAAATTACCTGATCGGTGTGCTAAAATGAGGACTCAGCATCATAAGGACAGCTTCTTCCCCGCTGCCTTACTTTTTGTTCACTATTTTTTTTCCATAATGTCATAAGATGATTATAATATGAATGTTTGCATTATGATGTTGCCACAAACACCAAATTTCATGACTTGTTCATGACATTAAATTCTGATTGTGAAAAACTGTCAAGCTCCATGTATCCTACTCTGACATGGAAAGATGTTGACTAGATAAGGGTGACTAAAAAGCATTGCAAAGATTAAACAAAGATGGAGGTACGATTGATTTGTAAACTGATATGATGAAAGGGAGGACAGGGCTCTCAACTGGGAAAAGAAAGTGAAGACAAGTGCTGTAACATAAATATTTTCCTCAAATGTCATAATTTAATCTTCTTTGGCTTGGCTTGGCGGACGAAGATTTATGGAGGGGGTAAAAAAGTCCACGTCAGCTGCAGGCTCGTTTGTGGCTGACCAGTCCGATGCGGGACAGGCAGACACGATTGCAGCGGTTGCAAGGGAAAATTGGTTGGTTGGGGTTGGGTGTTGGGTTTTTCCTCCTTTGCCTTTTGTCAGTGAGGTGGGCTCTGCGGTCTTCTTCAAAGGAGGCTGCTGCCCGCCAAACTGTGAGGCGCCAAGATGCACGGTTTGAGGCGTTATCAGCCCACTGGCGGTGGTCAATGTGGCAGGCACCAAGAGATTTCTTTAGGCAGTCCTTGTACCTTTTCTTTGGTGCACCTCTGTCACGGTGGCCAGTGGAGAGCTCGCCATATAATACGATCTTGGGAAGGCGATGGTCCTCCATTCTGGAGACGTGACCCATCCAGCGCAGCTGGATCTTCAGCAGCGTGGACTCGATGCTGTCGACCTCTGCCATCTCGAATACCTCGACGTTAGGGGTGTGAGCGCTCCAATGGATGTTGAGGATGGAGCGGAGACAACGCTGGTGGAAGCGTTCTAGGAGCCGTAGGTGGTGCCGGTAGAGGACCCATGATTCGGAGCCGAACAGGAGTGTGGGTATGACAACGGCTCTGTATACGCTTATCTTTGTGAGGTTTTTCAGTTTGTTGTTTTTCCAGACTCTTTTGTGTAGTCTTCCAAAGGCGCTATTTGCCTTGGCGAGTCTGTTGTCTATCTCATTGTCGATCCTTGCATCTGATGAAATGGTGCAGCCGAGATAGGTAAACTGGTTGACCGTTTTGAGTTTTGTGTGCCCGATGGAGATGTGGGGGGGCTGGTAGTCATGGTGGGGAGCTGGCTGATGGAGGACCTCAGTTTTCTTCAGGCTGACTTCCAGGCCAAACATTTTGGCAGTTTCCGCAAAGCAGGACGTCAAGCGCTGAAGAGCTGGCTCTGAATGGGCAACTAAAGCGGCATCATCTGCAAAGAGTAGTTCACGGACAAGTTTCTCTTGTGTCTTGGTGTGAACTTGCAGGCGCCTCAGATTGAAGAGACTGCCATCCGTGCGGTACCGGATGTAAACAGCGTCTTCATTGTTGGGGTCTTTCATGGCTTGGTTCAGCATCATGCTGAAGAAGATTGAAAAGAGGGTTGGTGCGAGAACACAGCCTTGCTTCACGCCATTGTTAATGGAGAAGGGTTCAGAGAGCTCATTGCTGTATCTGACCCGACCTTGTTGGTTTTCGTGCAGTTGGATAATCATGTTGAGGAACTTTGGGGGACATCCGATGCGCTCTAGTATTTGCCAAAGCCCTTTCCTGCTCACGGTGTCGAAGGCTTTGGTGAGGTCAACAAAGGTGATGTAGAGTCCTTTGTTTTGTTCTCTGCACTTTTCTTGGAGCTGTCTGAGGGCAAAGACCATGTCAGTGGTTCCTCTGTTTGCGCGAAAGCCGCACTGTGATTCTGGGAGAATATTCTCAGCGACACTAGGTATTATTTATTCTATTTAGTAGAATCCTAGCGAAGATTTTGCCTGCAATGGAGAGCAACGTGATTCCCCTGTAGTTTGAGCAGTCTGATTTCTCGCCTTTGTTTTTGTACAGGGTGATGATGGTGGCATCACGAAGATCCTGAGGCAGTTTACCTTGGTCCCAACAAAGCTTGAAAAACTCATGCAGTTTGGCATGCAGAGTTTTGCCGCCAGCCTTCCAGACTTCTGGGGGGATTCCATCCATACCTGCTGCTTTGCCACTTTTCAGTTGTTCGATTGCCTTATATGTCTCATCCAGGGTGGGAACCTCATCCAGCTCTAGCCTTAGGGGCTGTTGAGGGAGCTGGAGCAGGGCGGAATCTTGGACTGAGCGGTTGGTACTGAAAAGAGATTGGAAGTGTTCTGACCATCGGTTGAGGATGGAGATCTTGTCGCTGAGGAGGATTTTGCCGTCTGAGCTGCGCAGCGGGCTTTGGACTTGGGGTGAGGGGCCGTACACAGCCTTTAGAGCCTCGTAGAAACCCCTGAAGTCGCCAATGTCCGCGCTGAGCTGTGTTCATAATTTAATAGCACTACCATAAAGGGCAAAGTCACAGCATGTCTCAATAAGTCATCCGATTTTAAACATGATTGATGATGAATGAACATCTTTCACACAAACAGATATGTTTTCATAAATGCCTTTCCATATTATGCCTGCCACATCTACAGCCTGATCATCAGGACCAAAACCACATGCCTGGACAAAGGTATTCTCCTCCAACCTTGCCACTGTCCAACTGTCAATGAAATCCTCATCCCAGGCTCACTCCTCGTTCTGAAGGGGCTTTGACCCAAAACATTAATGCTGTAATTTGAGCACTTTGCCTCTGTCCACCGTAGTAGAGTGGATCTCCCAGAAGCCACCCATTTCAATTCCCCTTCCCTTTCCCTTGCTGACATGTCTGTCCATGATCTCAAGCACTGTCAGACTGAGACCACTCACAAATTGGGAAACAACACCTCATCTTCCGTTTGGGGATCCTCTAACCAGATGGCAATGACATTGACTACTTGGTTTCCGATAAATCTTCTCCCCCCCCCCTACACAATTTTCTTCTTTCCTGTCACCTTCCCCCCTCAACTATCTCTCCTAAACCAATTCTCACCTCTCCCCTTATGATATCCAATTACAGGTAGTCCCATGCAAGTTACATTCACTCGCATATACAACCACATTAAAAAAAAATCTTTATTAAAACTACTGTACAAGTACATATTTTGTATTAAAAGTATATACAGTGGCCCCACTCCTGGCAGCAACCTGAAGTTTCCGCTCTTCGCGGCAGCCCGAGATCCCCACGGTAGCCCAAAAGTCCCCGCTCCTGATGGCAACCCAAGATCCTTGCTGCCCACAGCAGTCCACACCAGAGTCCAATGACTATTATACAGTATACTAGAAGTTCATATGGACATTTGGAATATCTTTATTGAAGGTACTGTATATATTTTTATATTCTTCATTAAAGATTGATTTGTTAAAAATTTTTTTTTTAAAAATTGCTTTAAGAACTCATTAAGTTATGCATGGTGGGACGAACCTGATTTGCGTCCAATCTGATTCCGACCAATCCATTGGTCCCAATTACAGTCATAAGTTGGGGACCACCTGTAACACCTTTTGTTAGTCAAGTCTCCTCCCCGGGCCAGTCTTCAATCTTTATTTTTACATCTTCCTGTTCTTTGCTTATTTAATATATCTTTACCTCCTATGGATGTTGCGAGACAGGCTAAGTTCTTACATTAATTCTGTTGCCTTTCCACAGATGCTGTGTGACCAGCTGGTTTCGAGGGATTTCGACTTTAATTTTGATGAATCATGCGTCGTCCTGGCTATCGTCCTGCGCCTATGAACCAAAGCTCACGAGTAAAGCCAATCCCTCTATCCAATTAAACAAGAGTTTCTGTTTACTGATCACTTTTCCTTTGGTAACCAGCACTGGAACATTTACCATTCTCATTATACTCAAGTCTCTCTGTACCATTCCTGATTAAAAACTCCTGATCCCCCCACATTGCTAATCGCAACATACTTTCCATTCATGGCTTCAGTTTCTTGTATACTCTCCTCTATCCCAGTACGGTTAATCATGCCTTCTGCCAGAAATGTCCAAATCCCTTGAATACCTTCTAATCATCCTTCTACCTCTCCACCCCCAAGACCAACCAAACATCACTTCCCATTCCTCTTTCTTCATATAACCATTTACGGAGCGGGAACAGGCCATGTCAGCCTTTTGAGTCATGTGGTTACCTCTCCCAACAACTGTACATCTGCTTGGCTTTGGTCATGCCTCCATAAGTTATTTGAAGCACAAGGGAACTTGCTCAATTCTACATTACTGTGGCACAAGTAGATGTTATTTTTCTTGCATTTACAAAAGGGCCTCAACAAGAAAGGTAAGCTTTTAAGCTAGATATATTCACAATATGCAAACAATAGATGTATGAAAATCAAAACAAAACAGCACATGCTGTAAATCTGAAAGAAAAACAGGAATCACTCAGTGGATTGGGTTACATCCATGAATGGAGAAGACCTCAGTTGACTAAAAAGAGAGAAAACATTGGCTTTCAAGCAGCACTGAAGGTGGGTGAAGGATGGATAGAAGCAGAGAAAAAGGCCTGATAGGTTCTAATCAAATGGGTTAATGTGGCAATTAAAAGTCCAACTGGTCGATTCTTCCAGTCACCTTCCTGTGATTTTTGCCACTTTATTCTCATCATTGGTGTGGCTTGGCCTTAGTGCAATGTGCTCCTCCACTTTGTTCACATGGCTTTCTTTGACATCTTCTCTGAAGGCTGACTCAAAATATTTGTTTAATTTCTCAACTCCTGTCTCTGTTTGGAAGCGACATTTACCTTCTGCTGATTATTCCATTTTTATGGAAGCTTTTATAGTCTCAATTTGCATTCTATTTTCCCTTTCATTATTCATCCTTCTTTGCTGAATTATGAAATGTTCTCTATCCTTGTGCTTACTGCATTTGTTGTCAACACTTCAAGATGATTACATTGATCAAATATCTCTTTAACTTCCCTTGATAGGGGTAGTTCAACCTGTATTTCGGATGCAGCCTTCAGATATACTTTGGTATAACTTGTCACAGCGTTGCGCTAACCTCTATGCTAATCACGCTGCCCTATAGGAAGATTATAATCTATGACAGTCCCAACAAACCAAATTTGAATCCAGTACTGGCTATAAGGAGTTTGCACGTTCTCCCCGTGTCTGCGTGTGTTTCCTTCAGGCACTCCGGTTTCTTCCCACTTTTCATAGGTTAATTGGGGTCATAGGTTAATTGGAGTATTGGGCAGCATATAGGCTCATTGTCCAGAAGAGCCTGTTACCATACTGTATGTCTAAATTAAATGAGAACAACTGGAGTGGAAGGGATGCAAAAAAAAACAAAAACAGGGGAACGCAGCAAGCCAAGCAGCATCTCCAGAGGTACAGGAATGGTGACCTTACATCAGGACTGACTGCAGAGGGATGGTTGTCAGTATCAAAAGGGAGAGGCAAGTCAAGGACTGGCAGGTGACAAGTGGGGGAAGGTGAAGGATATATGGAGCCAGATGAGATGGAGGTATACATGAGGGACAACAGTGACGGGCAGAAAGAGGGAGGGGTAGTTGGAGCCAGATGAGGGTGAGAATGGTGGAGGTTGAGACAGAAAGTTGAAGGTGATGTGGAGACACAAGTGTCTGATAAGGAAGTTGATAAGTGGAACCAGATAGGTTTGATGGGGAGATGGAACAAAACTGAGCAATAGGGGACTGATGAAGGGAATGTTGGAAAAAGCTTGGGGGAGGGGGGATTGGCTTGAGAGAAGCTGGATCGCTAGAAGCTAAGAGAAAGGAACACAGGGGAAGTGGATTGATTTACTTGATTTGAGGCAAAGCTGTCATTGATCTGTACCTGTCTTGAATTCACTGGCTTAGAATTTTAGCAAAATAAAGCTACGTGGCTTTGCGGTTTGAGAGTTCCTTGGAATGGATGGAATTAAGGTCCGGCAGTTTCTTGTTAAAAATAAATTTAGTTCACTGGCGGCCTCTGCTGTCAAAAAATAGAAATTGAACTATTTTTCTTGCTCATTGCATCATTGTTTGGAAGTTGAAGAACCAGCTGTTTTTTCCCCAAATAAACACAAGATCATTCTTGAGGCATTACCCATTTCTAACATTTAATTGAGAGAATTTTTGAATTGATTTTTGTTAGCAAAGTCCAGTAATAGTTTGCATCTACAAGAAAGTGTTGATACAATGCAAATTTTTGGAGTGACTGACCACACAAACAAAACTACAAACTTGATCAACATCCTGATTATTAACCCATGTCCACCTCAAAGCCAGTTATATATAACTCACTTCCACAATGGCTATTTGAAACCAAGTTCTGTATTTTAACACAATACAATGAGAGATCAATGTTTCCACTCTAGAGAAATCTCCCTATTCCCCATTCACCCTGCTCCCTCACACCCACCCCCCACCAAAATTACTATAGAGAAAGCTGTCAAAACCAAACTGCATCTGTGCAAATTATCCTTCAAGAATAATTCTTTTAAGGCCCTGCAAGAATAACATGATGTAACTGCCCTGTAAAAACAAAGTGAAACCAATGCAATATCATAATGGATTTACAATTTCAACCTTCCTCAACAGTAAATAACACTCAACATACATCAAAGTTTTGTAGACCTTGTTTTCTCTGAACTGATTTATTGCAGCTTTTAAATCCATTTTGATACAAAGGTGAAATATTTCTCTTTTAAATAAATGATAATGCTGAATTGAACGAAAGAGATATCAGAGAATCCAGGAACTGAGCAGCTTGTTGATTTATATGCAATAGACTCAAGTGAGTACTTCCACCAATCAATAGTGATTTATTTTACCAGATGCGCTTTCAGTGAACTGATGTGTGCAGTGGAATGAAGCTTGAGCCTTTACCTACATCAATACTGCATAAGCAGTTGAGGATCAAAATATAATTTTAGATGGCCAGTTAATTAATGTTCATTGTCAGTGCAAATTTTCTAGAAAACATTTGTCCATAGATTTTAGAAAAAAAACAAGCATTTTTTACATTGCTGAAAGAATTATGAAAAAGAATATGTCATGTCTTTTTTGAGAGAAAAAGAATCTTGCATTGAGCTTTTAATCTTTCTTTCACCTCTGCTTCTCATCGAAAGAAATTATTCATCAAGCAGTCATCTAGTTTCAGATTTATTGTCAGTGTACATACACGACATGTACACTGACATACAACATACACATACAACTCTGAGATACTTTTTCCTGCAGGCCAGAGAGAATTATCACTTATTGGTAGTACATGAAAAAACTGTACACAATGTACAAATGTAAACAACTGGCTGTGCAATAGAGAGGAGGGGAAAAAAAAGTGCAAAATAAGAGTCCTTAAATTAGTTCCAGATTGAGTTTGTTGTTGAGGAGTCTGATGGAGGAGGGGTAGCAGCTGTTCCTGAACCTGCTGGTACGAGTCTTGTGACTTATCTCTCTTTCCTGATGGCAGCAGCGAGAATAGAGCAGGTGCTAGGTGGTGTGGATTCTTGAGGCTTGTTGCTGCTGTCCGATGGAAGCGTTCCCCATAGATGTTCTTGATCGTGGGAAGGGCTATGTTCACTACCTTTTGTATGGCTTTGCGCTCATACCAAACCCCTGAGGGAGTAAATGCACTGACATGCTTTCTTCACAATGCCATTAATGTGTTGGCTCCAGGAAAGATTCTCCAAGATAGTAACTCCCAAGAACTTAAATTTGCTCATCCTCTCTACCTCAGATCCCTCAATGATCACTGGATCATACACATCTGTATTTCCCTTACTGAAATCAACAATCAGCTCCTTGGTTTTGGTGACATTGAGTGTGAGTTTATTGTTGGTGCACCATTCAACCAAGTTTTCAATCTCCCACCTGAATGGTGACCCATTTTTATACAACCGACTACTGTGGTATCATCAGCGAATTTGTGGATGGTATTGTTGTCGTACCGAGCCACAGTCATAGGTATAAACTGAGTAGAGCAGGGGACTAAGAACGTAGCCCTATGGTGCTCCGATAATGATGGAGATTGTGGAGGAGATGTACTTACCAATCCTTACTGATTGTGGTCTGGAGGTGAGGAAATCTATGATCCAATTATACAGTGGGGTGTTGAGCCCCAGATCTTAGAGTTTACTGATCAGTTTTGAGAGGATGGTGTTAAATGCTGAACTGTAATCGATAAAGAGCATCCTAATGTATGCACTTTTGCTGTCTAGGTGTTTCAGGGCTTTGTGTTGAGCCAGTGAGATGGCATCTGTTGTAGACCTTTTGCTACAATAGATAAATCAGAACGGATCCATATTGCCACTCAGACAGGAGCTGATATGCTTCAACACCAGCCTTTCAAAACATTCATCACTGTTGATGTGAGTGCCACTGGTTGATTGTTATTTAGACTGGTCACCACAGTCTTCTTCGACATCTGTTTGAAACAAGTGGGTACCAATCCCTGCCAAAGTGAGATGTTGAAGATATCTGTGAATACATTGGTAAGTTAGTCAGCACAGTTTTAATTCTTGGTCGGTTACTCCTTCTGGACCAGATGTTTCCTTGGATTCACGCTTCTGAAGGCAGCCTGCACATCATCTTTGGATAGGGACAAGAGAGGATCATCAGGGGACATGGGGGTGCACTGTAGTGGTTCTTTCTTGTTCTTGTGGTCGAATCGGTTGTAGAAGGCATTGAGTTTGTCAGGGAGTGAAGATTTACTGTCTCCTACTGCACCAGATTTTGTTTTCTAGCAGCTATTTAGGCCATACCACAGATGTCTGGTATCCTTTGCTGTTTCCATTTTCACCCAGAAACTCCACTTTGCCTGGGAGATGGCTTTCCACAGGTCATACCTGCTCCTTCTGTAGTGATCTGAATATCCAGACTTAAATGCTTGTCATCTGGCTCTCAGCAGGTTCTCGATTTCATTGTTCATTCAGAGCTTCTGGTTGGAGAAAACTCTGAATAATTTGGTGGGGATACATTCTTGCACAGCTGTTTTGATAAAGTCTGTGATAGCCCTGGTGAAATCATTCACATCCTCAGCTGAGTCCTTGAACACCCCCAATCTGCTGAGTCGAGAAGTCCTGCAATTGTTCTTCAGCCTCCTGTGGCCACAGTCTAGGTGTTCTGATCTCCAGAGCCTCTCTTTTTAGGCACTGTCTGTATGAAGGCAGAAGGAGCATAGCCAGGTGATCTGACTTATCAAAATGAAGTCTCAGGAAAGAACGGTATGCCTTCTTTATCTTGGTGTTGCAGTGATTGTGTGTGCTGGGATCTATGGTACAGCAGGTTACATGCTTTTTGTAGCCAGGCATGACTTTCTTGAGACAGGCCTGGTTAGTTTCTGACTAAGATTTGTAGTTTGTTGGTATGGGCTGTCTCTTGTCTACTGTCCACATCATGCAGCTTCGGAAGTGCCTGTTTGTAATCGGTATTAAGAGGGATATAAACTCCAGTGAGAATCAAGATTTGCTCTAAGGAAGTAGAGCAGGAGGTTAACATAACTCCAATGACTGTGCACCATCCTGTATTAACGAAAAAGTACACACTGCCCCCTCTCACATTTCCATAATCAGAGTTCCGATCCAGTCTATGTGAAACAGTCTGGTCAGGTATTGGTTGCCTGAGGTGTTCTCTGTTAGCCAGGTCTTGGTGAAAAGAGATTTGTATGTAGATTCTGTAATTGTATGCAGTTCGGTTGATTGAGTGAGTGAAAACCTGGCAAATGGATTTTAAGGTAGGAAAGTGTGAGATCACAGAACTACAAGAGAACCTAAAGGCAATGTGTTTCTAAATGGAAAAAGACTGCAGTTGAGTGAATGGACTTGGGTGTTCTTGCACACAAATGGCAAAATGGGATCATGCAGTTACAACAAATGGTTAAAAAGGCAAATGGTTCATTGGCATTTATAATTTTACAGGGTGAATAGTTCTGAGAGAACTAGGCACAGTTTTGATTCTCTTGTTAAAAGAAAGAACATGTTGGGATGAGAGGCCATTGCAAAGATATTCACCAGGAAATTAGGCTCTTCACCTCAATTAATTAAAATTTTAACTACCAAGTGGTGCTAGTTGAAAGAAAACTGTTTACTGTTCACTGCAACAAGCCAATAATGGCAATCTTATAAGTCTAACTCCCTCTGTTAATAAAGTAAATGAAAACATGAGCCAAAACCAGTGCAGAGGCATATTAACTCTTAAAGGAATGGGATTCTATGACCAGAAGTAGACCGTAAAAATTGAGGTGCAATAATGGGATGATTTTAAATATCATACAAGGTGCAGAAGAGAAAAGGAAAGGTTAGATCAAGAAAGAAAGATACATTTCTAAAGCATTTTCAAACTTGACATTATAAATTTCACATTTTTAAAACTTAGCCAAATATTTAAAAAATTGATCAAATAAGGCAATGCATTGGGAAGTGTTAATTTTTATTATCAGAGGTTCATTGCTAGGAATCAGCAGTTAAAGTACTAAAAGCAGAATTTAGGTGCTGCTCACTGGCTTTAGACGATTGTGATATATGTGCATAGGTTTAAAAACTTGCTTACACCCATCCAAACACAGACCTACTTGCATACAAAAACGTACCTACTGTCATGGATGCAGGATTGATAAACATTTGAAGCTTAAATGTCCAAAGAGGTGGACAGCATCCATCTTGGGTAATATGGCAAGTAATACTTGTACAAGAAAACAGCCAGGGCCAATACCATTCAATGGATTATACAGCCAGGGCCAATGCCATTCAATGGATTATACAGCCAGGGCCAATGCCATTCAATGGATTATACAGCCAGGGCCAATGCCATTCAATGGATTATACAGCCAGGGCCAATGCCATTCAATGGATCATACAGCCAGGGCCAATGCCATTCAATGGATCATACAGCCAGGGCCAATGCCAATCAATGGATTATACAGCCAGGGCCAATGCCAATCAATGGATCATACAGCCAGGGCCAATGCCATTCAATGGATCATACAGCCAGGGCCAATGCCATTCAATGGATCATACAGCCAGGGCCAATGCCATTCAATGGATTATACAGCCAGGGCCAATGCCAATCAATGGATTATACAGCCAGGGCCAATGCCAATCAATGGATCATACAGCCAGGGCCAATGCCATTCAATGGATTATACAGCCAGGGCCAATGCCATTCAATGGATTATTCAGCCAGGGCCAATACCATTTAATGGATCATACAGCCAGGGCCAATGCCATTCAATGGATTATACAGCCAGGGCCAATGCCATTCAATGGATTGTACAGCCAGGGCCAATGCCATTCAATGGATTATACAGCCAGGACCAATGCCATTCAATGGATTATACAGCCAGGGCCAATACCATTCAATGGATTATACAGCCAGGGCCAATGCCATTCAATGGATTATACAGCCAGGGCCAATGCCATTCAATGGATTATACAGCCAGGGCCAATGCCAATCAATGGATTATACAGCCAGGGCCAATGCCATTCAATGGATTATCACTGTTGAATCCCCCCACAATTGATAATCTGGTGGGTGGGGTGATGATTATCATTGGACAAAAACTTATCTCGTTTAACCAAGCAAAACTATGTCTGTAATAAGTGAGAAACAAAATAAGTAAACCACCAGCCAACTCCTAATCTTCTCCATCACAAATTTGGCACTAGAACCATTTATTTGAATATGCAGGAAGTACACTGCAGAAACTAACTAAAGTTTCTTTGACAACATCTGCCAAGATGACGACATAAACTCCCTGGAAGGAAATCATGCCGTAATTGCATAAGAAGGTCACCACTTTCAAAGGCCTTTACTGTTACACTCATTGTCCATTTGGTAGAACATCTCCAATCCAACCTAATCATTTGGTCAAATTTCTGGAACAAGAACTGCAATACCACACAGTTTATAACCAACTTCTTAAATAAATTTAGAAATGAGTAATAAATGCCTTTGTTACATAGAAATGCTGGAGGAACTCAGCCGGTCTCGCAGCATTCATAGGAGGTTAAGATATATAACTGGTGTAAATTGGGTGGCACGGACTCATAGGACTGAATTGGCCTGTTACTGCGCTATATGTCTAAATTTAAATTTTATTCATAAATGGCTTTGGTTTCGCCATGATACTTATGAATTAATTAAAACATTATCAAAGCTAATCTGAGAGCACTGAATCACAAGACCTTTGTACTTTTTAACATTTTGCATATAATCTTAACTTTGATTTAAGAGAATAATTATGCCCCTCTAGTTGTGCACCTTTTCATCCTCATAGAGTACAAACCTTGAGATATTTTGGCACGTATTCATATTCCAATGTGAGGTCAGTAATTGAAACTGAAGACTGCTTGCATAGATTTCACACGAGCTTTCCAAAGCTGTCACTTTCGTCATGGCTTCCTTCCTCTGATAAGCTGACAACCAGTCTAAAACCTTTGACTGCAGTCTAGTTACTTGCCAAGCTTTCAGTTGTATTTCAGTACCTTTGCAGCATCAAACGTACGAAGCTCAAAATGACAATTGCTACTGCCAACGTTGTATGAAAATACTGAGCAGCAAAGAAATTTCTGACAGACTTTCAAGCCAGCAGTAAAATTACTTCTAGAGAAAAAAAGGGAAGTTGAACAGAAATAGCAACCTGGAGCACTCAAAAGATTGTATATTTTTTAAAAATCATATGGCAAACATCACAACAATAAATATAAAATGACACGTTGGCAGTCACAAAACTTTTCCTTATACATATTCAAATAGGTCTCTAATTCAATGCGATGTCATCTAGAAACATGCAAATTTAAGTAAATATGTGGATTGTCTGATAGAAACGGTCCTTATAGAGATAACCCAATTGTGTGTTTTTTAAAAAAAGTTACATGACTTACTTCACTTTCTGTATCCAAATGCAGTAGTCTGTGATGTAAAGATCATTGAGGAGATAGGCAGGGTCACTCTCCCTGAAGATTTTGTGGATGGCCAGCAAACATTTCAAAACAGCAGACTTGCCTAGTTTAAAAGAGAACAAAATTGTTTCAGAAAACCCAAAATAAATCTATTTTCATTTATGTGTAGGAAAATGTAGTACAATGTAACTTCCATTTCAATCAGCTGTACCATAACTGAACCCTAATTCTGATTCTTCAATTTTTATTCAGTTTCACAAAAGAATCCCTGAAATACACAAATGCCCATGTAGTGGCGAAAGAAACTATAAACCTGTGATCATTAAATACTTCACTCCAGAATGTATCACCAATTTAGGTGACGGGATATAAATAGTACGAGAACCTTGGTTGATAATCCAAGGTAATTTTTGGATTCCTACTTTGGCTGAATTCATATTGGTGAACTTAATGATGACACACTAAAGGTCATTCAATGCCACCTGAAGGAATGAAGTTGATCAGTTGTCTCCAGAACTCAAAGTGGTGGGGATATACAAGTGCAAAACTGCTCATGGTTCATTGGAACAGATAACTCACCAAGGTAAAATATTCTCAATAACTCAGTTGAAAGAGGATTAATAGAGACTCATCAATTAAATGTCTCAATCAATAAGGATCTATGAACAAGATATCAAAAAGTCTCTGCATTACTATTAGAAAATGTTAATGCAATATTGACCAGACGTGGTAAGGGTTAATTTTTAGTGAAATGGAGACGAAGCAAAAGATTTGTATCTGTATCATATCCACACACAATAAGTGATTCAAAAGCAAATTTAGTATTTTCTAAAGTGTAGTGACTGCTGTCCTGCAAGAAACATGGCAGAATGTCTCTCACAGATTGTGAAAATATTTTATTCACCATTCACAATGACATTAACATTTTTAAGTTATTAGAACACTGGAAAATACTTCAAATATTTAAATACATTTTAAGTAATTTTAAAAACCCATAACTTTCTTTACTCAATTGTTCCTTTCCACTGAAGTGAATGGAGTTGCTAAAGACATGCAAAGATTAATGCCCCCAATTGTTTAGCATCTGGATTCCCCATTGAAACTGCTGAAAAGCTGCAAATTCCACTATTCCATGGGGATTCCAATGTCAGAACACATTCAGAATGACAGCAGTGAGAACCACACACCAAGTTCAAGCCCACATGCATGCGCACCCCTCAGAAAGGTTCCAGAGAGTCAATCTGGCCATTCCACAAAACAAATCTAGTGCATTTTCATATACTATCAAATCAACTTTTCAGTTACTCTATTTGTCTCTCATGTTAACATTTATTTTGGCCACCTCACAAATTAATTTATTTCTACCTCATGGTGCTGCTGTCTGTGTGTAGCAGTATTTCCTCAAAGGTTTGCGTTGTGAAGCCCTGCTTCAGCAGTGATTAGCCATGCCAGGAAGATGATTCAAGAGTCATGTGGATGGCATATTGCACTTAAACTTGAGACATTAAACTGATGCCTCACAGGAAAGCACTTGCCTATCCTGGGTGGCATTCCTCTGTTCCACCAACATGCCCAAGTAAATTGCCTGGTAATCTTCCCTTTTCAGGACATCAAGTTGTACAAGAAATCTTCCCAAAGGGAAAAAAAAATCATTATTATCAACTTCTTCAGTGCATTTGGAAGATGTGATAAATTATCAAATGATGCAAGTTCTTTCAAAGATGTTTGGCCAAATCTTACTACTCAAAGGATAGTCTGTTCACAGCGCAGACCACTACTAAAATGATGAATCAGCCAGGAAAATTCAAAGGGTGATGACGCATATTAAGAGTTACATATCTCCCGAAGTTGCAGTCAAATTGTTCTGCTTCACCGTTTGCTTTGAGCCAAAGGTAGCCAACCTGAATTTGCAGTAGTTGGCCACTAAACTCATCACCGAGAGTTAAACATTAGACATAGACTTGGTTAGATTGTGTAATTGTTAAAGTAATGCCAATTAATCTTGAACCCACCTCAAGCACCTCATTCTTGTTGGAGATTTGCCACACTTTCACACACATCCTTGTCTTTTGACTCTCTTGATTTAATCTTCTTCTACACATAATTTCATGCTAACTAACTCACCCACATTTGTTTCCATACTCTTTTTACTGTTGTAAAATCTCACCAGTTAAGGGAATGTTTTGTTCTTCTCGCCACTCTCTGCTTACCCAGTTATTTTTCTGTCTAGATTGTTCTTAGTTCATATCAGCAGTAAACAACAATAGAAATGATATTTGGGAAAACATTTCAGCATTTCAAGATATAAGTGCCTGACATAAGACACCTGGTTTAGAAGGATTTAGCTATTTTTATCTTTAAAAAACACATTAGGAACATAAATTACTGCTCATTTTAATGCAACGAACAAAACATTTTTTGTAGTAAATTTCCTGGGGATCAGATACAGATAATTCCTATTCAAAGCAAACTTGAATTTGATTTTTATTTGCATTGATTAGTTCACAACATTTTCAAACAACTTAGCTGGAAAATATAACACTGAAAGCCTAGGCTACCATAGTGGATAGTAAGCTCCGCTTAAGTAGTTGTTATTAAACTCGACAGCAGTGGTTCTCCACTCATATACCACTTTAAGTAATTCCTATGCCACTAGGGCTCTGCGGTTAATAAGGGATTGCTTAAGGTGGTATATGTGTGGAAAGAAAAAGCTTGAAAACCACTGTTTTAATCATACCTAATTGACTTGTTATGTGCATGGTTTCGTAACTCCAAAGGAAATGGGCTAATGACAATTTTTCTCAAGCAAAATATTTCAGTAACAATGGAGTCTAGAGCAACTTCCCTTCCCACTCGCATACCACCTTACTAATCACAGAGCACAGATGGCGTAGGGATTACTTAAAGTGGTATGTGAGTGGAAAGAAAAAGGTTGAGAACCACTGCTCTACAGGTTTTCAATGTGACCCTGGGATAAGGAGGGAAATGTGCCTGGCTCCCCCACTAATTCATCATGATCTGGCTTACTTTTGCTTGAAAGTGATGCAGCTGCAGAGTTCAAGTCAAGTAACATGTTGCAACACCGGCACATGTTCATCTTTGGCTTCGTGGTTTGATACGACCACAACACCATCTACAAATTCGCTGATAATACTATGGTAGTGGATTGTATAAAAAGGGGTGATGAGTCAGCATACAGGAGGGAGATTGAAAACTTGGCTGAATGGTGCACCAACAACAACCTTGCACTCAATGCCACCAAAACCAAGGAGCTGATGGTTGACTTCAGGATGGGGAAACCAGAGCTATATAATTCAGTGATCATTGGGGGATCAGTGGTGGAGAGGGTGAGCAAATTTTAGTTCTTTTGAGTCACCATCTTGAAGGACCTTTCCTGAATCCAATCCAACACACTAATGGCATCTTGAATAAAGAAATCAGCACCTCTACTTCCTCAGGAGTTTGCAGAGGTTTGCTATGATATCGGAAACCCTGGCAAATTTCTACAGGTGTATAGTGGAAAGTGTGTGGACTGGCTGCATAACTGGTATAGGGACACCAAAAGCTCTGCAAAAGGACATCACAGGCAAAACCTCCCTACCATCGACAGGGAACGCTGCCATCAGAGAGGAGCTGCAATCATTAAGAAGCCACATTACTCAGCACATACTCTGTTCTCACTGCTCCCATTAGCAAAGAGGTATAGATGCCACAAGACTCGCACCACTACATTCAGGAACAGCATCAGACTCCTCAACAACAAACTCAATCAGGGACTCATTTAAGGACTCTTACTTCTGCATTTATTGATTTTTTTCTCTCTGTTTTGCACAGTTCAGTTTGTTTACATTTCTTTATTGTTTACATATGTACTTCGAGTTCAGTTTTGTTAAAAACACTACCAATAAGTGGTAATTCTGCCTTGCCCTCAGGAAAAAGAATCTCAGGGTTGTATGTGATGTCTTGTATACTCCAACAATAAATCTGAACTTTGAACTTAATGTGTTCAAAAGCCTGGCAGTGGACCCAAAGAACAGCATCATGAAATAACATTCACTTAAGATTCAGTATTTTCATTTTACCCAATTAATCATTTTTAAGGTAACAAGGAATTTGCAATAAATAAACAAAGGCAGAAATTTACTTTGACGTTGGATCTTTACAAGACTTTCTTACAAAATTATGTAAACACTGTTACTAAAAAGACAGAAACAGATTTCATGCAGTGGATCACAACACAAATTAGGTGTGATATGGTAAAATGTTTATAACGACGTTGCCATGGTTGTTCAGTTATCTAAGGAAAAGCCGAAGAGGAGGAAAATGTAGATTTATTTTTGACTTTTACAAAGTCCAAGTAAATGAGCTCTCACTGCAAGTGCAGTTCAGACACAGTTCAGATCTCCAGCACAAATTACTATTTTTTTTTCTTGCCCACATGATTACACTCCTTTGAAAATATATCTCTGAAACACTTATACACCTATACTGTTATTGGTAATAATCATACAAACATTATAGATTTTTCAGTAGCCCAGGGAAATGGTTTCATGAATACCTATTTTGCTGGGACAAAGTTATTCATGTTCTTTGTCTTCAGGACTTTATCAATTGCTATATAATTCCTCAATAGGTATGCCTTAATTTTTTCTTAATTGGTAGCAGTTTGAGAAGCTGTTTCAACATCCTTTTCAATAGGGGTGGAGTGCTGCCGGAGCTCACAGGAGCGCTGCTTTGGCATCTCAGGGGGCAGCTCCGGCATCTCCCTGTCGCCGTTTTTGGTGAGCTCCTGCACTGAAAAAAAAAATCAGCACTGCACCACTGCTTTTCAATTGTTCTTATGCTGTGCACTTCTCTGTGAAGCTGCAAATGCAATTTACTAATCTCAACTCAGCAGTTCAAATCAGTTCATTTTGCAGCGCGTATAATTGAGACAATTGTACAGTTCTCAGTACATTTGTGTCATTGTGGTGACGGGTTTGGATTGCGAGGTTTCCTGGCTCAACAAAATAAGGACATTGGTAGGAGATTCAGCAGAAAACTAATCCCATTAGAAACCTGCAAGAAGTTTGGAAATTACTACGATTTTAATTATTTTAGGAGAAAAGTTTTGGAAATTTAAGTCATGCTTGAAACAAAAAGCATTTGCCATGTAAAAATTTGCCAATTCATAAAATGTCAGTGAGAACCCGAAACAGGAAATTAGGCCTTAAAAACTAACCAGTAACTTATCCTCAATTCAGGACAGAATATTATCAAGAGCTCTAGGTGGGAGTTATTTTGTTTAATAATCTCAAGTGGCACATAATTGAAGTCCAGAAATGCCACATTTTGCAGTCGCAGCCTCAAATATTTAAACACACTTGTCAAATTTGATGTTGCCTTCATTAATTCTCCATGATTTACTATTTCTAATGTGCCCCGTTAGCACTTTGCCAATAAAGGGTATTCCATACCAATGAAGTCTGCAGTTCCCCCATTTTTCTTTTTGTTTCTCCTTTCAGAATAAATTAGATGACATTTGCTACATTTCAGTCAGTGGGAATTTTTCTAAATTCCAAATGCTGAGAAATGACAAGCAGTGCATCTAATCATCTCCACTGTTACCATTTTCAGCGATAAGAACAAAGGAAATAGGAGTAGGCCATCCAGCCTGCTCGCCATTCATGGGTGATCTGATGATAGGGTCACCTCCACCTACCTATCTTTTAACCCATATCCCTTATTACATAAAAATCTATCCAACCTGGTCTGAATTTCATTGAGGTAGTCCCACACTGTGTCAATGGGCAACAAATTCCATAGATTCACTACCCTCTGGGAAAGCAGTTCCTCCTCATCTCCGTTTTAAATCTACTACCCTGGATCTTGAGGTTATGTCCGCTAGTTCTCATCTCCCCCACAAATAGGGACAACTTACCTACCTCTTATCTTATTTATGCCTTTCATTATTTTATATGTTTCTGTAAGAACCCCTCTCATTTTTCTAAATTCATGTGAGTAAAGCCCGAGACAACTAAACTCTCCTCATAGGCTAACCCACTCATCTCTGAAATCAACCTGGTGAATGTCTGCACTGCCTCCAATGCCAGTACATCCTTCTTCATGAATGGATGCAGAACTCCAGATGTGGCCTCACCAGCACCCCATACTGGTGCAGCCAGGTCACATCTAGGGTATGACAGGATTGTCACATGCCATGAGCACCTCTGAGCAGTTTATGCCCCCGATGGTCTCCTTCACTGCCCCATGCTCCCGGTGGTCCCTGCACCTCCCCCGGTGAATAGAAGTGGTGCTTTGAAGGGGACACGATTAGCATAAACGGAAGCCTGATTTGTCTAGACTGAATCTGATTCCCCCTTCTCCCCGGCCAACACCATCCCCCCCCTTCCCCATTGATGTACAAAGAACACACACCTCTTTCTTCTCCACTTGTCCTCCCATTTGCTCTCAACTTATTAAAAGGCCAAAGCCAAATACAACATGGCAGGCACCAAGGCCAGCTCTCACGAGACCTCCATGTTGCCATTTTAACTTGTGGAATGTAAAAGTTTGGCTACCCCTACCATAGGTGCTATTTTCCATAGATATGCCCCTCGTTGCAGCATAACTTCCCTGCTCCTAAATTTAATCCTTCTACCAATGAGGACCAACAATCCATTTGTCTTCTTGATAGCCTGTTGCTCCAACAAACCAACCTTTTGCAATTCATACACAAGTACTCCCAAATCCTTCAAAGTGGCAGCATGCTACAATCGCTTTCCATTTAAATAATACCCTAATCTTTCATTTTTCCTTCTAAAGTGGATAACCTCACATTTAACAACATTGTATGTCATCAGCCAGACCCTTGCCCATTCACTTACCTATCTAAAGTTCTCTGCCGATTCTCCATATCATCTGCAAAATGTGCTTTTCCATTCAATTCAGTCTCATTAACAAACTTAGACACATTTCAATCTGTTCCAGATCAATAATATATGTCGTGAACAATTGTGGGCGCCGCACTGATCCCCGCAGCACCCTCCCTGCTCACCACTGATTGCAAACCTAAAAAACACAAACTCTCTACTTTCTATTGGTCAACGAATCCTCTATCCATGCTAATGCACCACCCTCGATGCATCCTTACCTTATGTAGAAGTATTTTACGTGGCAGATTCTTGAATGCCTTCTGAAGAAGAACAAAGTCCTTCTGCTTCCCTCTATCTACAGCGCTCTTTATAACCCTCGAAGAACTTCAGTAAGTTTGTCAAACACAGGACCTGCCTTTGCTGAATCCACGCTGCATCTGCGTGATGGATCCATTTCGCTCCAGGTGCCTCGCTATTTCTTCTTTAATGATAGCTTCAACAATTTCCCAATCACAAATGTTAAACAAACTGGACTATAGTTTTGCCTATATCATTTTTAAAATAGTGGCATGAAATTTTCTGTCTTCCAATCCACCAGGACCTGTCGAGAGAATTTGCTATGTCTTTCAGTACCCTGGGATGCATTGTATCAGGACCAGGGGACTTATCTATCTTTAGACCCACACGTGAGCTCAGTATTACTTCTTTAGTGATAGCTTTTGCATCCTGATGCTCACCTCCCATCGCATCCAAAACATCTGTCTTTAGCATGGAAGACATGTTCTCCATTGTGAAGACCGACACAAAGCCTCAACCATTTCCTCATTACCCAATATCAAATCCCACTTATCATCCTTCAAGGAACCAACCTTCACTTTAGCCACGCTTTTGTACTTTTTATAATTATAAAAACTTTTACTGTGTTTTTATATTTTGTGCGAATATTTTTTTCATAATCAACCTTCCCTCTCTTTATTTCTCTTTTCATGATTCCTTGTCACTTTTTAAAGTTTTCCCAATCCTCTCGTATCCCTTTGCACTTGGAGCCTTTCTACGCAGTAGCTCTTAACACCTTCCTTTATTTCCTTAGCTATGCAAGACATCAGATCTGAGGGGGTTATTGGTTTTCATTCTCATCAGTTCACCAGCATTTTTTTTCTAAACTTGCACTCATTTTGTAATTAGTAATTTCTCCTGTCTCAGCCTGCAAGGGACATACATCAGCTCCTGCTAATTGTTTTGTTTTTACATACTACTGATGCTTTTACAATCAAAATTCATTTTTTTCCAGCAGTTTACTCTTATTCTACTTTTTTCCCTTTACCTCAATTCTGAAATTTTCTCAATCCTCAGACTTGTTTTTTTTTTAAACTATATACTAATTCTTTAAATGTTATCCACTGTCTTTTCACTGTCATATCTTTTAATGTTTCCTAATATACAGTGGACACCTTGCTTCTTATACTATCACTTTGCTAGATTTAGACCATCTTCCGATTGAACAAAAGCAATTGCAGCTTTAATATAGAATCATTATTATACTTTCCTGAAAGGTCTTTAACAAAACAAAATTATTAGTCACCCTTTCCCACTAAATGGTATTAAAATCAAGAGCACCTGTGGCCGAGTTGGTTTGGACACTACAGTGATTTTTATCATCATCATGTATGCACCATGAATTAATCTTCGACAGTGCTTTTGGATTGCCCCAACTCGACGTAGACTGAAGTTTCCAATCATTATTGCAACATCTTTGCTACTCGCACCTCTATTTTTCCAATTTATATGATTCCTTCATCTTTTGGGTCAATTCTCACTTTTTCTGCATACTTTTGCTTCGTTGGTCAGCCTCTTGACCTGAATTTATGATCTTTTCTCTTGGCTCCATTGAGGTTATTCTTCATTATCATGGTTATTCCACCCCCCCCCCCCCCCCTCCGCCCTTGCTTTTCCTCTTTGCCAAGTTCTTCAAAAAACTACATTTCCTGGAACATTTTGCTCTCATTGTTGCTCACTTTGCCATCACACCTCTGTATTGGCTGTGAGATTCCACCTATCAATTTCTATTTGCATCATTACCTGTCTATTATGCAATGAATCCACATGCATTCAAACAAAGAGCTTTCCAATTTTTCCTTTTATTTACCATTCTCTTGACTCTAGTTGGTGATAACTTTTATGATGCTCTGTACCCTCCTGACAAACTTTGGTCAGCATTATACATTTCCCCAACCTACATTATTACCATGTTTTTTATTTAGAATTGTACAAGTTTTTCCTCACCTGAATCTACTGTCACCCCAACAATTTAGATCTGCAGCAAAACACCGTGGTTGAAGTAAAAACACAAAGCAAGAGAAATTCAGCAGGTCAAACAGTGTCCTCTATGTAGCAAAGATAAAAATACATAACTGATATTTCAGCCTTGAACCGTTTATCAGGGGAAGTTCTTCTTATCTTAATGGATCAAATGCAGAGCAGGATCTATTCAAGTGAAGACCATCTCAAGACTGCAACTCCCACTTTCCCCAATAGTTGTGTCAGTGCTCACGAACCAAAATACATTTCTCCCACACCAGTGTCCGAGCCATCCATTCAAAGCTTGGTCTTCGTCAACTCGATGTCAATTTTCATGTGGTGCTGGTTGCTATCCAGAGATAATTAACTCTGCAGTTCTGCTTTTTAGTTTGGATATAAATTGTTCATACACCTTCAAGGGAACTTCTGCCTTTGTCCTTCCATGTTGATTCCCACATGGACCAAGACAACTCGACACCTTTCTTTCAATTCCACTTTCTCTAGCCCTGAAAAGATTCCCTTAATCCTGGTATTGGGCATCATCGAGGCCATTTCATGATTTATACTGTCTCCTGTCACTTCCACAACTTGCATGATCCCCACGTACCAGGTGTTATCACTTTGTTCATTCCTACTTCAGTTTTTTCTCCTGTCTACACAGCTGCAAAACTTTATTCCCAGTCATACAAATGCAAGTGCTGAGGCTTCTGCATCATGACTACACAGATTCCCACTATCTGCCTTATATGTAGTCAAAATCTCATCTCCCATAACACCAACCAATTCAGCAATATTTAATCCAAAAGCTGTAACTACTTCTAGGAACAAATCAGCCAGATATCTTGGCATTTATGATGCATTGCATTGTCTGAATCTCAGATCCAGCTCCAAGTTAACCAAAATTATTTGAACTGTATGTACTCACCACAGATATAAGTGGTTTTCATCAGCTCCTACCTACCACAGCTGCAATAATGATGCTGTTGTGCCTGAATTAATTTATTTACTGCATAATTAACAAATAAGGCAGCTACTTGTTACAGTAAAATCCCCATTATCTGGCATTCAATCAACCGGAAACTCAAACAACTGGCAAAAAAGTGAAGGAAATAACTAAAAAAAGAATAAATAAAGTTTTAACAACACTTTAAATAAAAGTTTAAAATTGTAAAAGTAAATGTTCTCTGAAGCAACAAACAACCCCTTGTGAACAAATATAAAGTTGTTTGAATAAAATGGCAGCAGCCAGGATGAAGAGCTGGTCGATGCTACTCACTGCTGAGGTGACTCTCCCAAAGCGTCTCCCTATTCCTGAGTAGTGATAGTCATTAACTTTATTAGTAAGTAATAAGTATATTAGTAAAACTTTATCTGTAAACTTGGGTTAATTAAGACAGTGGCAGGGTTAATGTAGCAGCTAGCTCCATGCTGTTAAGTGCTCATGAATGGGGTTTCAATATAAAGGTGCGCCAAAGGGCTGACCAGGACCCTGGCATGGAGAGG
The DNA here is from genome assembly GCF_036971445.1 of Narcine bancroftii. Taxonomy (NCBI): domain Eukaryota; kingdom Metazoa; phylum Chordata; class Chondrichthyes; order Torpediniformes; family Narcinidae; genus Narcine; species Narcine bancroftii. The sequence continues at coordinate 28,655,918 of NC_091473.1, read as the reverse complement.
AGTCAGATTGAGCAGAGGTTCTGACTGGGACACTTGCATGGAGGTGAGTTGGGTCGGGCCAAGGGCCTGGCCAGAACACTTGTGGAGGTGAGTCATGTTGGACCGAGGGACTGACCAGGTCAACAGGAGGAAAAACTAGTCAATGCCACTCACTGGTGGGTGACTCCCCCCAAGAATGAGTCTATACCTTTATTAGTATTAAGTATATTAGTAAAGCTTTATCTGTAAACCAGGGGGGGGGGGTGGGGGCGGTTAATTATAACTGCGACTAGGTTAGTGTTGCGGTTAGCACAACACTGTTCCAGCGCCCGGGGTTCAAATTTAAATTTTGTAAGTTACAGGAATTACTTGATTATAATGAACTTTACAAAATTAAAGAATACAACAATGATTTTTTTTTTGCAAATTACTTTACATTTTGCACTGTCTTTTAAATGGTGTATTCTTAATACAGGTGTATTAATTAGGCATTGTAAGAGTGAATCTCAGTCAACTTAGAAAATTTGCATTTCCAGCATGGCAAATCCCCATAGATGCTGGATAATGGGGATTTTACTGTAATTATACTTTAGCCTGGTTACTATCTAATTTCAATATACCAATTTTAATTAACTGTAAGCCAATCTCTAAATTAGAGAAACAAAAATGCAATCTCAGATTACCTCCGACACGATCAGATAAATTGACTGAATTAAAAATAAGATATTTTTAACCCAATAAAAAAATCTTAAATATGAAGCTACCTTTGTCCTTGCGTCTTGCTCAAAAGTCTACACTTTACTGACACTCCACTCATTTTAAAAATAAAACAAAGCACCCATTTCAAAACAACTAATACTGATTTAGGAAAAGGAGTTCATCAAATTGAGACCATCATAAATAAATAAAACATGCATGCTTTCATTCCATGCTTTCCAAGCTTCAGTTCAGCTGATGCCAGAGGAATTCTTTTTCTTTACTAAGTATTGTATAAATGAGTGGATTCCGTTATAATTCAGTATGATCCATAGTTCAGAGCACAAATCCACATATGTTATCGAGTCTGAGAAACTACAAGAGATACGGAATTGCCTCAGCAGAGGGAGCTATCATCATTCAGTACAAGTACCTTGTCAGTATTGCGCACAAAATTGAATGGATGACTCAGAGACTCATGAGAGAGAGAAAAATACAAGGTGATCAAAGAAAATATCCAACTGTGAAATTCAGTTTTGTGAACAAGATTTTGCCTCTGGCCCACAGCACAATTTTTGAAAGAATCCCAAAACAAAGTCACACATACTAACAATGTGGCAATGATACCAAATACAAGATATGTAAAATACGCACATTTGATTTTCAGATTTATTGTCAGACTACATACATGACATCACATACAACGCTGAGATTTTTTTCCCCTGCAAGAGGCAGAATTACCACTTTCTGGTAGTACAGGAAAAATCTGTACATAGCGTATTCATGTCAACACAGAGAGAATTTTAAAAAGTGCACAAGTACGGATCCTTAAATGAGTCTCTGATATGTTTGTTGCTGTGGAGTCTGATGGTGGAGGGGTAGCAACTGTTCCTGAACCTGGTGGTGGAAGTCTTGTGGCACCCATACAGATACCCCTTTCCTGATGGCAGCACGAGAACAGAGCATGTGCTGGATGGTGTGGATCTGTGATGATTGCTGCTGCTCTCTTACAGTAGCGATCCCTGTAGGTGTACTCAAAAGTGGTGAGGGTTTTTTTTTGTAATGTCCTGGGCTGTGTTCACTTCCTTTTGAACACTTTACACTCAGGGATATTGGTGTCCCCATACCAGACTGTGATGCAGCCGGTCAGCACACTTTCCACCACACCTCTGAGTAAATTTGGAAAGTTTTCTGATATCTTCCACAAACTCCAGAGGAAGTAGAGGCATTGACATGCTTTTTTTTTTACAATCCTATTAACGTGTTGGGCCCAGGAAGGATCCTCTGATATAGTGATTCCCAAGAAATTTGCTCACCCTCTCCACCTTTGATCATTGGATTGTATACCGCTGGCTTTCCGATCTTGAGTCAATAATCAGCTCCCTAGTTTTGGTAACACTTAGTGCAAGGTTTTTGTTGGTGCACCATTCAGTCAAGTTTTCAATCTCCCTCCAGTATGCTGACTCATCACTTTTCTTTATAGAACCCACAACCGTGGGTTTCCAGCATTCGACACCATGAGCAGGAAAGGGCTTTGGCAAATACTAGAGCGCATCGGATGCCCCCCAAAGTTCCTCAACATGATTATCCAACTGCACGAAAACCAACAAGGTCGGGTCAGATACAGCAATGAGCTCTCTGAACCCTTCTCCATTAACAATGGCGTGAAGCAAGGCTGTGTTCTCGCACCAACCCTCTTTTCAATCCTCTTCAGCATGATGCTGAACCAAGCCATGAAAGACCTCAACAATGAAGACGCTGTTTACATCCGGTACCGCACGGATGGCAGTCTCTTCAATCTGAGGCGCCTGCAAGCTCACCCCAAGACACAAGAGAAACTTGTCCATGAACTACTCTTTGCAGACGATGCCGCTTTAGTTGCCCATTCAGAGCCAGCTCTTCAGCGCTTGACGTCCTGTTTTGCGGAAACTGCCAAAATGTTTGGCCTGGAAGTCAGCCTGAAGAAAACTGAGGTCCTCCATCAGCCAGCTCCCCACCATGACTACCAGCCCCCCCACATCTCCATCGGGCACACAAAACTCAAAACGGTCAACCAGTTTACCTATCTCGGCTGCACCATTTCATCAGATGCAAGGATCGACAACGAGATAGACAACAGACTCGCCAAGGCAAATAGCGCCTTTGGAAGACTACACAAAAGAGTCTGGAAAAACAACCAACTGAAAAACCTCACAAAGATAAGCGTATACAGAGCCGTTGTCATACCCACCCTCCTGTTCGGCTCCGAATCATGGGTCCTCTACCGGCATCACCTACGGCTCCTAGAACGCTTCCACCAGCGTTGTCTCCGCTCCATCCTCAACATTCATTGGAGCGCTTTCATCCCTAACGTCGAAGTACTCGAGATGGCAGAGGTCGACAGCATCGAGTCCACGCTGCTGAAGATCCAGCTGCGCTGGGTGGGTCACGTCTCCAGAATGGAGGACCATCGCCTTCCCAAGATCGTGTTATATGGCGAGCTCTCCACTGGCCACCGTGACAGAGGTGCACCAAAGAAAAGGTACAAGGACTGCCTAAAGAAATCTCTTGGTGCCTGCCACATTGACCACCGCCAGTGGGCTGATATCGCCTCAAACCGTGCATCTTGGCACCTCACAGTTTGGCAGACAGCAACCTCCTTTGAATAAGACCGCAGAGCCCACCTCAATGACAAAAGGCAAAGGAGGAAAAACCCAACACTCAACCCCAACCAACCAATTTTCCCCTGCAACCGCTGCAACCGTGTCTGCCTGTCCCGCATCAGACTTGTCAGCCACAAACGAGCCTGCAGCTGACGTGGACATTTACCCCCTCCATAAATCTTCGTCCGCGAAGCCAAGCCAAAGAGAAGAGGTATTGTTACAAGCCCAGAGGACCCCAAAACCCAGCAGCAATAGATATTCACTAAGACAAATGGTTACTTAAACAAAAGTTGTTTTTAATTATCTTTAAGCATGAAAACAGAATCACACTTTAACTTATCACTATTGACTTAACTAACCTAACAACCCTTCTAATTCTAAGTGCACGTGTATGTAATGTGTGTGTAAGTTCAGAAAAAGGTCTTTGATTTTCACTCCTCCAAGTTCACTGGTTGCAGGCAATTCTTATACTGTGCACAGAATTTAACATTTATAAAGTTCACCCGGCTTTGGTGCTTGAAAGGTAAATGGTTATCGCTCAGGAAGGTTCTTGTTGGTTTTCAGAGAGAGATTTGTTGTTCTAGGACAGCCACAACTGATTTACTTCCATCAGTCACTTCAGCGTCTTGCTGACAAGGGTTCTCCAGCTGATAACCTTCTTTTTTCAGGTCACCACAGAGTGCCTTCTTGTTTCTCTTATTCTAAGTGAAACATTATACAGCCAGTGCTCACCTCTTGCATGAACCACAAGGGCTTTGACCAGGCTGAACTAAGTACTCACAACCAGTCTTCCAAATGGGGTTTTCCACAAGTTTGCCAACTTGTCCTGTTCCAGTCCCAGCTGCTGCTGCTGACTGTAAAACTGATCTCGGTGTCTCTCTCTCTCTCTCTCTCTCTCTCACACACACACACACACACACAGAAAGTCTGTTTTACTCTTACTGCTTGCAAAACCACATGATCCTTCTAGAACAGCAAGTTCCACTCCAGACAGAATGTGGCTCCAACAAGCTCTTTCATCTGTTGCCTTTTTGTAAACAACAATCTATTAGTGAAGTATCTTGGACACTCTCCAAAGCTTTTGAAAAGACTGTTGTCCCTAACATGTCTAGCATGAGCAGGGCTCCAGTATTTTAAGTAAGATCTGTTTTAAAGTGTTTGTATGTTACCTATACTAAAAACCCTGCCCCAATTTATCTCCCAAAAACATGTCTATATTCTGTCACAGTATCATCAGCAAATTTGTAGATGGTGTTATTGCCATACCGAGCCACAGAGTCATAGGTGTAAAGTGAGTAGAGCAGGGGGCTAAGATTACAGCCCTGAAGTGCTCCAGTTGTGGAGATGTTCTAATCAATCCTCACAAATTGTGGTCTGGAGTTGAGGAAATCCATGATGCAATTACACAATGGGGTGTTGAGTCCCAGGTCTTGGAGTTTGCTGATCAGTTTTGAGAGGATGATGGTGTTAAATGCCCAACTGTAGTCAATAAAGAGCAGCCTGATGAATGTATCTTGACTGTCGAGGTGTTCTAGAGTTTGTTAAATGGCATCCGCGTAGACCTGTTGCTACAATAGGCGCATGTTACTGCTCAGACAAAAGTTGATATGCTTCAACACCAGCCTTTAAAAACACTTCATTACTGTTGATGTTTCATTTCATGCTGCAATAATTATTTCACAGCTTAAATGCACAGGGTTTGTGGTTTTTATCTTGAAGGGATTTGGACAGACAGTTAATCAATCTGGGATCTCACTAGTTTCTAGAGGAATGTCAAGTGAATTATGGCTTTTCGTTAGACCCAATACCGTGGCATCATTTAATCACAAAGGAAAATACATAAATATCTTCATTCAATGAACAAAGATTCCCATCATTCAATATGGAGCTGGATTCATGTTATTAAAAGATCCTTGCAAACTATTTATAACTGGTTTGTACTCCAAAAACAATATATATTTAACATATTTAGTACAAAATATTCATAATCATAGGCAAAATAAAACCTCTTAGTTGATTTGAAATTGCAAACATTTATTTTATTAAAAACTAAATTTGTGGCTGTCTTGTTTATGGTATTTTTTTTGCTGACACAAACTTTAGTTTCTGCAACAATTAATTGAAAGCAACGCACCATCAATTTAAAATCAAGACTCTGTATATATGTGTCCATCATAATCTCAATATCCTTTTCAACAGGTTGATGAGCAAGTTCAATAGACTCATTTAATGATAATCAAGCAAAGCCACTGTTAGAAAAAACACTGCTTCTATCATCTTTCATCGTGTTTGGAACATTAGATTTCCAACATTGAATATCAAGCCAATGTTAATTATCATTAATTATCAATTATAATTATCAAGTGAATCAACGTGATCTGAGTTGATTCCAGACAATCAACTTAAACTCTCATCTCTAGCAACCTTCAATGCTATCAAAAAAATGTCAGGAAATCTGTGGAAAACACATTTTCGAGCTGCAGTGGGATGAACCAAGAGCCAGATCAAAGAATGGGTCTTCAGGGTTTATTTAATTGAGAGAGGGGGTGTTGAAGTTTCCTGGGGATAGACAAAACAGAAGATTTAACAGTTATGGTTTGAAGTGAAGGAGAATCACAAGATTGGAGCAAGCTGAGTAGGTAGTGGACGATAATCAAAAAAATGGTGCAACACAAGGTTGGAGCAGCCACTTCGGCTCATGTAATTGTTATTTTTTTAAATTTTATTTCTTGCACCATGAATCATATCAATAACAACATTCACAAATGGTCATCACTAATATACACAGTGACATTTCCTCTTTACCCCCCCTTCATCCCTTCCCCCTCCCCCCCCTCAAAAACCAATAAATAATAAAACACATAGAACAAAGAAATAACAAAAAGCAAAGAAGTCATGTCGTCCACTTTTACATATTTAAATCTTACCATGCTCATAATCATGTTGTTTTAAGAGATGGAGGAGGTCTGTGGTCGGCATTCTCTAACATATTTTATGTATGGTTCTCAAATTTGTTCGAATAATGTATACTTGTCTTTCAGATTGTATGTAATTTTTTCTAATGGAATACGCTTGTTCATTTCTGTTTACCACTGTTGTATTTTAAGGCTTTTCCATTTTCCAAGTTGTCATAATACATTTTTTTTGCTAGTGCTAGTGTTATCATAATAAATCTTATTTGGGCTCTGTCTAATTTTAGTCCCAATTTTTCTTCTCTCATATTATTTATTTATTTATTTGTCCATCTATTTATTTATTTCTGCATTTGTTTATTTATTTTTATTGTATATCTGAATACTTGTCCTGCATTTGTACTGTTTGTCTGTATGTGTGCTATGTCTGGCTATGTTTCTGCGTGTTTTGTACTGACGACCAGAGAACGCTGTTTCCTTGGGTTGTACCTGTGCAATCAGATGACAATAAACTTGACTTAACTTGATACTTTAAATAGTTAACTCTGAGGTGTTGAAGGGGTTCCAACATGAAGTTCAGAATTTATACGTGTTCTGGATAAACTGGTTTAAGGTAGTTAAAAGTGGAAAACCTGTTGAATAGTATCAAGATCAATAAAATAATTGATGTACAAGCTAATGACGATATGAAGAGGAATTGCAGCTGCGAAAAGGCTGTTTCCAGGTGTGAAGATAATAGCTAGCATTGCGTGTGATGGAGAGAATAGGATTTTTTAAGCTGCAGCACCTGGGTAGCCCTCCTGGACCCAGGTGCAATTAATGGGTCAAAGGTGCTAGAAGCACCTTTTAAGCTAGAGGGGGATGGACCTATTAAATACCAACCCGGCAATGATGCTGTAAGTGACTTGGCATGCCCCCCTTCAGGCTGTTAGTTGCACCCTGACCCCTCTCCTCTCACCCCCCCCCCCCCCATCCTGTGGCAGCGACCCCTCTCTCCCCCTGATCACGGCAGATACTTCAGCCAGGGTTTCCTTGTGATGCTAGCCTGCAAGTGTTGACATCTCATGAGTAACTGGGTCAAGCCACCGGTGGTTGAGACCTATGTAAGTTTAATAGGATTCCCTGACTACCTCCGAGGTAGGGCAAGGATCTGGTTGATTTTGGAGCATGCTGGGTCAGATCCTTTCAAGCTGCCTTGTGAGTGGGGCGAAACCGGGCAAATTGCCGGGTTATCCCCATTTTACAAGGCAGCTTGAAAATGCCTAATAAGGGTGTCTGGAGTTAAACCTAGTTCTGCCAAAAGAGTGATCATCTTAGCAAGCTGAAAAATTGAGACATTTTCCAATTCAGAATACAGAGTGATCTCACAAATATTATGAGCAGGGCTTGCTCTGGCCTCACATGCACAACAGTTCAGTGGCATAAGAGACTGAGCTTGCTCCACTGATAAGAGCTCATGTAATCCTTCAAAGCTGGTGGATGGAAACAAATCCTCATGTTGTACCAAGGCTCAATTCCAAACAGTGCTCCCCACCAGAGAGCATGGGTTACACCAAATCATTGGTATGGCACTCAAGTACTGTCAGAAAGACTATAGTCAGCAAGAGAGAGCAATGTTCAGGATGAGCCTGTGGACTCTGTTCTTCCTGCTGCTGCCTGGACGCCTCCTGCTGCTGCCTGGGCGCCCCCTGCTGCTGCCTGGACACCTCCTGGTGCCCCCTCCAGCTGCGAGCTCTCCAGAATGAAAAGTTACCCCGCAGTCACTTAGAATGGGACAATGCTTGGATTTTGGTTGTCAGGTGGTCGGTCACCAGAATTTGAGAATAGCTTTGTGGTTGAAATTAACTAGAATGGCTTTCATGATTACAATAACTAATGGAATGCAATGAAGATGATCCAAGATGTTGTCAGCACTCAGACAATATAGAGATCAGGAGACATGGTGGCGAGATAAAGCTAGGTATCTGCAGATGTTGTCTCAAAAGAGATTCAACAACACTAAGAAGCACCAACAAAACTCTGTTCTGAAGCAAATCTTTGTGGCATCTTTGAATTAACAAGCCAAAATATTTATTTCACACTTATAGACACGTCTTCCCTAGTTTCCTAACAGCAAGTTGGATTTGTCAGTTTCTGCGGGACTACAGGCATCTTCTGCCAAGAGGGAAAGGGCCATTCCCATGTCTTCTCCCCCATTTCATCCCCCCTATTAAGTCAGAGCAATCAGGGGTTGCGTTGAGCTGAACAGAGATGGTAACATTGAGCCAGCTCAATCATTCCCTCAACGAATTAGTGAGACCAGCTGGCGGGCTCTTTCCTCGCAGCTTGCTCTTTCAGAACAGCGGTTCCATGATTCTCTCCTGCGTACTGCTTTTGTCATTCCAAACTTACCAACTGTTCAGGTTATAAATAGTTCTCAGGAACTGAACCCTGTTGCCACCTGGGGACTTAATATATTTTGTTATCAGGAACATTTTTAATTTAACATTTCACACTGCTTTTAAATACCATAATAAATCTGAGGATTGGTGGTCAGAGCATCACTGCATAAAAAGGTTCTGTATTGAACCAAACCAGGGTAGTAAATTCTACAAATATTAAATGATGGAAAGCAAATAAAATTCTTCCCATAGAGTCAAGACAGAGCAATTAGTCAGGCCATAAGAAAGTAGGATGACCAAATTAGGTGACAACTTCAGAATACTATCGCTAAGATGAATTTGTAACAATGAAAATTTTATATAGATGTGCCTGCTAAATGTTTTGCAGCTGTAGTAATTGTCTACAAATCAATTCAAATTAATTGCTCATAACAATTCTCGTCCTACTTTGACTGTTGGAGGAAAACAGTTACAACTTACCACCCGAATTAATGAATTCTGATTGCTTGCTTCCCCTCCACCTCTCCACTTCCAATCCCCAATTCCCATCACCAGCTTCTTCACCTGAAGAATATAACTCATAAGAGTTCCATAACCAGAGTTTATTCTTCCTCCATGAGAATGATAAATTTATACTAAATTCAAGGTTTGTTTAATTTTATCAACAGTTCTTACCCAACTGAAGTATTAAGACAGCATCCTCGATAGATTTCAGAGCCAAGTGGAAATGTCTGTAAAAGGGATAACACAGAACTCTTCTGCTGAAGGATATGATGACTTCTTGAAGAGAATGGTAAGTCTGTTTGATGAACAAAAAAAATCATTGATGCTCACAATTATATTATTTCATGGCACCATACTTTATTAACATGAAAAATAAATGAATTTGTGAATATTAACTACAACTTTCACTCAATTGAAACTGGTAACAATTTCTTCCTGAAAAATTGAATGAAATGAAAGATCATATTTGTAATGAGAAACAGAGTGAAAATAGCTATTTAGCCAACCTCACAGGTACATTGAGATACATTTCCCATGGAAAAATACAAAATTACACAAATAGATATTGGCTCGCTGTTTTCCTGATGTGAGATTTCCAGAACTAGGATTTGATGTGAAATATCCAGAACAAGGATTCACAGTCTTTAAGGGTTGACCATTCAAGACAGAAACAAAAAGGAATTTCTAAACTCAGAGAGGAAGTTGTCTTGAGAATTCTCTACCCAAGAGGGGTCTTGAGGCTCAGTGGCTGAGTATATTCACAAAATAGATCCAGAGATAAGGTGTTAAAGGAATCAAGGGATAGTGGTTTCATGCAGAAAAATGTTACTGAGGTAAAAGATCAACTGTGATTTTACTGAATGGCAGGGATGGCACTGGGGGTTGAATGGCTAATAATTACTTTGATTTCCTGTTTTTGAAGCCCTTTGCTTCCTGGATGGTAAAGTGCAAGGACTGTTTTTTTTTTAATGTCTCTGATTGTCAGAATCTTATAAAAAATGTTTAAAGATTTTAAGAGCAAAAGGTTGTCTCATTCATTTCTAAGTTTGCAGGATATTTGTCAAAATGGATTGTTGAATGGCCATACCAAACAAACTCAAAATCTGTTTGAATTTCTGGTCTGTGGGAGGTTGGTGCAATATTACCTGGAGCAGTAATCTGTGCATTCCAAACAACATGAGGGTTTCTCTCTCTACATCTCTCACCTTCTGTCCTATATCCCATCCCCAGCTCCTTTCCTCCTAGGGCAACCTAAGCCCTTTCCCAGTCGTCTCGATAAAGGTTCCAGACCAGAAATGATGATTGACCATTTCCACTCATGGTTGCGGTCTGACCTGTCGAGTTCATCCAGCAATTCTTTGCCATGATACAAATTTTTGTTTAGCTACAAAGCAATAATGCATTACAGATTTAATGCATTATAGATTTAATGCATCCAAAGTTAAAAATCAAGCAAGGGATTGCTTGAGTGAATGGTTGTGATTTGGAACATTGGGGAAGCATCTGGTAAAATCTTAAAGTCAAACACAAGTGCACCTGCCACAGTCAAAACAGTCTGCCAGCAATCATTAAATATGGTCACACATGTAGAACCACTTGGGCAGTTCAAAAAGAGCTGGTAGCCTTGGAAATTAACCTCAGAAATAATGAGTAATATTGGGGGGGGGGGGGGGTGAGGAGGAAATTCCTGGGTGTTCAAGGGTTAATAAGCAAACCACTAAGCATGCAGCTGACGTGGACTTTTTACCCCCTCCATAAATCTTCGTCCGCGAAGCCAAGCCAAAGAAGCATGCAATTGATCAACTTCAACAGCTCAGCCAAAAGAACAGATCCAATTGCCTCAAATTGCTCTGAGCAAAGTGGGTTCGCAATCCAAATGGAGAGGGGAGTTGTGGTTGCCCGGCAAGGGCCAAGGAGCAACTCGGGGGGGGGGGGGGGGGGAACATTTGGGGTTAAGGGAATTTTAGATGTGGGAATAGTGGAAATATTTTATGTTTTAGAAGTGTTGTCTTACAGTGTGTTCAAAAAAAGAAAACAGAAATAGACAAGGAGGAAAGGTCGTGATGAGGAAGCGGAAATGGTCAAAGTATGAAATGGCCATGTTGAACTATATGACTATAAATATTAACGGAATACATAACCAAATCAAAAGGAAGAGGCTGTTAAATTTACTGAAGAAAGAAAAAACTGATATAGCATTCGTGCAGGAAACACATCTAACTGAAGTGGAACACAAGAAATTAAGGAGAGACTGGGTAGGGCACGTAACGGCAGCATCATATAATTCAAAAGCCAGAGGAGTAGCTATATTAATCAATAAAAATGTACCAATCAAAATAGAGGAGGAAATAATAAATCCAGCAGAGAGGTATGTAATGATAAAGTGTCATATATATTCAGAATTTTGGAATTTGCTCAATGTATATGCACCTAATGAAGAGGATCAAAAATTTATGCAAGATATCTTTTTGAAGATTGCAGATACGCAGGGAAATATACTGATTGATAGGAGGGGACTTTAACCTTAATTTGGACTCAAAGATGGATAAAACTGGAAAAAAAGACTAGCAGAAAGAACAAAGTAACCAAATTTATGGTTAAATCGATGCAGAAAATGCAACTTTTGGATATATGGAGGAGACAACACCTAAAGGAGAAGGAATACTCATATTATTCGGGTAGACATAAAACATACTCAAGGATAGACCTGTTCCTGTTGTCAGCCCACATCCAAGGGAGAGTTAGGAAAACGGAATATAAAGCTAGATTGTTATCGGATCACTCACCCCTGTTATTAGCAATAGAGCTGAAGGACATCCCACCGAGAACGTATAGATGGAGATTAAACTCCATGCTACTTAAAAGACAGGATTTTAGAGAATTCATTGAGCGACAAATTAAAATGTACGGAATCAGTGAAAGATAAATTTATACTATGGGGTGCAATGAAAGCGTTCATCAGAGGGCAGATAATAACTTATGTAACTAAGATGAAGAAAGACAACAATCGGAAAATAGAACAGCTGGAAAGGGAAATAGCAAGTACAGAAAAAGAATTAGCAATAAGGGAAGATACAACAAAAAGAATAGAATTGGCAGACAAAAAAATAAAATATGAAACACTACAAACATACAAGGTGGAGAAGAACATAATGAAGACAAAACAGAAGTATTATGAGCTAGGAGAAAAAACGCACAATACTAACCTGGCAGCTTAAGACAGAACAAACTAAAAGAATGGTATTGGCATCAAGGAAAAAGGACAAACAAATTACATATAACCCAACGGAGATCAATGAAAACTTCAAGGAATTCTACGAGCAACTATATCGAACTGAGAACGAAGGGAAAGAAGACAAAATACATGAGTTTCTAGCTAAAATTGAACTACCGAAATTGCAAGAAGAGGAGCAAAATAAATTAATAAAATCATTTGAAATAGAGGAAATACAGGATATATTAAAAAAAAACTACCGAACAATAAAATGCCGGGAGAGGATAGACTCCCAATAGAATTCTATAAAACATTTAAAGACTTATTAATTCCTGGAAGTAATGAACCAGATTGAAGAAACACAAAACATGCCAGATTCATGCAAAACAGCAATAATTACAGTAATACCAAAGACGGGGAAAGATCCACTAACACCAGCATCGTATAGACCAATATCTCTACTTAACACAGATTATAATAGCTAAACTATTAGCAAACAGATTGGCCGACTGTGTACCAAAAATGATAAAACTAGATCAAACTGGATTTATTAAGAAAAGACGAACAACGGACAATATCTGTAAGTTCATTAACTTAATCCATGCAGTACAAGGAAACAAGACGCCAACAGTGGCAGTTGCCTTAGACGCAGAGAAAGCCTTTGACAGAGTAAAATGGAATTATTTATTCAAAGTACTAAAGAGGTTCAACCTACCAGAGAAATATATTAATTAGATTAAAGCATTATATAAGGGACCATTGGCGAAGGTGACAGTAAATGGATATATATCAAGCCAATTTAAATTAAGCAGATGAACTAGGCAGGGATGTCCACTATCTCCCACACTGTTCGTGTTAGCTATAGAACCACTGGCTGAACTGATAAGAACAGAAAATAAAATAAGAGGGATAAAAATAAAAGAGAAGAAATATAAAATCAATTTGCAGATGACGTCATAGTATACTTAACAGAACCAGAAATATAAATAAAAGAATTACATAAGAAATTGAAGGAATGTGGAGAAGTATCGGGTACAAGATCAACACAAACAAAAATGAAGCAGTGCCAATGAATGCAGATTTCACAAAGTTTAAGAAAGAATCACCATTTAGATGGCAAACACAAGCAATTAGATACTTAGGTATTCAACTAGATAATAATCTAGGCCATCTATACAAACTAAATTATCAGCCATTAATGAAGAAATTACAAGACGACTTAGAACATTAGAAAGACTTACCACTAACACTGATAGGAAGGGTAAATTGCATTAAAATGAATCTCTTCCCAAGGATACAATACCTATTCCAATCATTACCAATTCACCTAACAGAGAAATTCTTCAAGAAGCTAAAGAAAATAATAAAAAAATTCTTATGGAAAGGGGGGAAACCTAGGATAGAGCTAGATAAATTAACAGAATGGTACAAACAAGGAGGCTCACAGCTACCAAACTTTAAGAATTATTATAGAGCAGCACAATTAAGATACCCATCAGATTTTTATCAAACAAGGGAAAAATCAGATTGGACCAAATTAGAGCTTGATAAAATAGGGGAGAAGGTACCTGAACATTAACTATATAAGTGGGATGAAAAGCTGGTGCAACATAGGAATTCACCAGTACTGCGCCATCTGCTCAACATTTGGAAGAAGATTCACGTAGAAAGGAATAAAACAAATTATCAAGTACCAAAATTAATATTGATGCAAAATCAACTAATCTCTTTCACAATAGATAACATTTCCTTTAGAGAATGGGAGAGAAAAGGGATCAAAAGAATAGAAAATTGTTTTTTGGGAAATAAATTATTATCTTTTGAACAAATTGGTATAACTCACGGTACAATGTTTGCATACCATCAACTGAAAATCTACTTGAAGGACAATTGGGAAGCAGGCTGAGGTTACCAGAAGGAAGCAATTTTGAATATGTGATTACAGACACAATGATAATTAAAATATTTAAAACAAACATGTACATCAAACTGCATGAAAAAGAGAACGAGGAAACAAGCTGTAAACCCAAACAAAAATGGGAACAAGATCTAAACATAAAGAATGAAACTTGGGAAAAGTTATGCTCCGGAACTATTAGAAATACAATAAACACGAGGTTACACATGATACAATATAATTGGTTACACAGACTATACACCATGCCCCAAAAGTTAAATAAATGGGACCCAACAGTATCAGACAGATGTTTTCGCTGTAAGAAGGAAACGGGAACAACAGTACATGCAATTTGGGCATGTGAGAAAGTGGAAAAGTTTTGGGAAGATCTAAACCAGGTATTAAATAAAATCACAAAAAGCAACATATCAAAAAATCCAGAGATCTTTCTTCTAAGTAAAGAACTTGGACTCGATTTGGATGGAGCACAAAAAAGATTTACTATGATAGCCTTAGCTGTAGCAAAAAAATGTATTATGTCAATCTGGAAATTAGAAGATAGCCTGAGAATACAGCAATGGTACATAGAAATGAATAAATGTATTCCATTTGAAAAAATAACATATAATTTCAGAAATAACATCACAGTATTCTAACAAATTTGGGAACCGTACATGGAACACAACAGAGAAGTCCTACCGCGGACCTCCACCACCTAAAATGACAGAAGAAGAAGACGAAATGAACTGACCCAATATGTAAAAGTAGAAGAATCAAATTTCTTGTTTATTTTCATTGTGTGATGACATTGTTTAATGGGTTTAATGTATCATATATGTTGAATGTTGAGTGGGTGGGGGGGGGGTGAAGGAGGGAGGGAAGGGAGGGGGAAAAGGGGAGAAAATGACACTGTGTATATTCAAGAGGGAAATGTTTGTGTGTATTTTGGTCAGTATGGTTCATAGTGTGAAAAATAATTTTTTTTTTAAATTGCTCTGAAGAAGTCTCCTGCAACAGACTTATACAGTTCAATCTGCAATGTGAGGCTCCTGGTTCTTAATCAACAACTAAAGTGGCATTTGGCATCTGTCACTTACATTGATCAACACTTTGTAGAATTCATTTATGACCTTGTGGGTACTATTATAGAGTTAATGTTGTGAAGAAATATTAAGGCTGAACAGACCTTTGGCTGATGTGTATTCAGAGCCGTTGTCATACCCACACTCCTGTTCGGCTCCGAATCATGGGTCCTCTACCGGCACCACCTACGGCTCCTAGAACGCTTCCACCAGCGTTGTCTCCGCTCCATCCTCAACATCCATTGGAGCGCTTACATCCCTAACGTCGAAGTACTCGAGATGGCAGAGGTCGACAGCATCGAGTCCACGCTGCTGAAGATCCAGCTGCGCTGGATGGGTCACGTCTCCAGAATGGAGGACCATCGCCTTCCCAAGATCGTGTTATATGGCGAGCTCTCCACTGGCCACCGTGACAGAGGTGCACCAAAGAAAAGGTACAAGGACTGCCTAAAGAAATCTCTTGGTGCCTGCCACATTGACCACCGCCAGTGGGCTGATAACGCCTCAAACCGTGCATCTTGGCGCCTCACAGTTTGGCGGGCAGCAACCTCCTTTGAAGAAGACCGCAGAGCCCACCTCACTGACAAAAGGCAAAGGAGGAAAAACCCAACACCCAACCCCAACCAACCAATTTTCCCCTGCAACCGCTGCAATCGTGTCTGCCTGTCCCGCATCGGACTTGTCAGCCACAAACGAGCCTGCAGCTGACGTGGACTTTTTACCCCCTCCATAAATCTTCATCCGCGAAGCCAAGCCAAAGAAGAAGAAAGAAGATTATTACCAAGATTGCCTGATTTGCCCAAATCAATATAAAAGGCAACACAAATGGCATTGCAAGATAATTTACTTACTTCAAGCCAACAAAGTGTTCCACTCAGTTTCCAGATGTTCCATGAGGATTCACTCTGAAAAAGAAAGCAGTTAAGAACAAAATAGTTCACTTGAAGCCTTCACCAACAAGCATTAGGCTGTGAAGTTAAACTGATTGAATAGTAACTAGCAGAGAATACCGAGGTCTGGTTTGCAAGATGGGATGAAGTGGGAGGGAAAATGTTATAAGTAAATTAACAACCAGTTCAGTGCATGTATGAAACCCAGGATTATAGAAGAATGTTAAGAGTCTGATAATATAGTATACCACACTTCAGAACTCCTGCCAGTTCAGCATCTGGCTCATTCATTAGTCAGTGAGCTGGGGATGCAGACAATGGGCCGGGCGTGTGGCCACATTGGAATCAGGACTGGGAACACAGAGGGTCAAGAACTCGGGTAGGTTTGCAAATAGATTGATAGAAGAACCATACTGTTCTTCTCTGACTTGTTAGGTATCCATGTACATGAACCACAGAATCAAGTACATTTGTGATTCAGCACAAACACCCCACCAATCACAAAGCACTTCAAATTAGTTCTGGTCAAAGTAATAATTCAGATTGTGCATGTCACTTGGAGTTTGGAATTGAAAGTCATTGGTAAAGAATGAACGTATTTAGCAATTTGATATTCTGAAAAAAAAACTTGTGAGAAGAAGCAAGTTTACAAAAATAAAAAGGGAAATGTTATTGTAAACCTGCAAAGAATTTAAACTGCAGCTGGTACATAAATGAATTGGTTGATCTTGACCTTACAATATTGAATATCAACTGCAAGTATCAAAGATCAGAATAAAGAAAATCACACTCCATCAGTGACATTCTTCACGATAACAAGCTCAAATTTTTCCATATCTTTTAAAAAAGCCAATTGTTTGAATGAAGAGGTGACTTACATTTCTTTCACCTTCAGTACTCCGGACCTCATACGCATATGCAAGGAGTATGTCAACCAGGCTGGTGGAAATAATTTGGCAGGAACTTTTCTCTAGCAGGTAACTTTTGTTGGTGAATTTCTGCAGCTGTTCCTTTTCATCCTCAGAAAATTTGACTGAAAACAAAAATTAGATTCATTCCAAAAATGAAAGGATTTGAGAAAGCATTTCTTTCAAGCAACCTTTCGAAACAAATATGGTCATTGATGTTAAAATTATTGAGAAATTGCTTTATTGCATTTGGACTTTATGAAGTTGCTGGAAGTCTGTGGAAGTGAGGCAAATAAGCAGTTAGATGCGTACTTACCTTCATCGGGGTGGTGCCAGCCGCCGCAGTTGAAGTCAGTGATGTGATGTGTGGAGGTAATAGCATGCATGCGCGGGTGTGTTAAGCACGGTATACGGGTGATGAATCTCAGATGCAGGAGGAGAGAGTGATCACCCGTGTGGCAGTGAGCCAAAAGGCTCTTTCAGGTAGCCTGAACACTCCATTGTAAAGCCGCATATTCTCCCCCCCAGGCGGCTAAAGACATACTCACCGAAATGCTCTGAAAGCGCCTCTGAGATGCTGACACCAACCCTCCTCAGGGAGGGATAATCGGCGGAGTGCTGGGCTCCGCTGAGGAACCTAAATGTGCAGCTGCTGTAAGCTGCTGCCTGGGGGCGGGCTGATGACTCTATCAGCTGCCCCCCCCCCCCCTCATTGCCTGACACCCTGCCATTCTGGGGAGGGGAAATCGGCGAGGGCCGTTGGGGCAGGGGAGTGTCGGGCAGGGGCAGGCAGCGGGGGATGTCGGCGGGCGGCCGATGCAGGCTGTCAGAGTCTGGCTGGCCACTCCTGCGGCTCAAAATGCAGCATATTAATGGCAGTCTTCCCTACCCATCATCCTCCACACAGCTGGAACCATGTGGGAAACACAGAGCTGTTCCACCTGCATGGGGGATGATGGTTGGGGAAGACAGCCATTGCTATGTTACATATTTATGATGGGTGGCTCTGCGGCACCAATCGCCCCACCTCCATCAGATCTGGAGGCGCTCAGAGGTGCCTCTGGATATGAATAGGCCCTTTCAGGTGGGCCTGGCAATGCTGCAAGCAGCCTTTTAGGACTGTCACCTGAAAGGTGAGTCTGCAGGTTAAGATCCGCTCCTCCGCCACCCACCAGGCAGAGGGTCCACCTGAAAGGGCCTAAGGAGAAGGTCAGAGGAGTATAGCTGAGTGGTGCTTGGGGAGTTGAAGAATGCAATATTGTGTCTAGTGAATAATAAAGAAAGTCAACTACATGGGGTGCTGCAAGAAATAAGTGAGTCTATTCTTTGATTGTTAGCTGTAGTGACTCCATGAGTTCACAGTACTTTCTGATTTAAAATGGATAGTGAGGAGGATAAACCCCTTAAAGAAGAAGTTTTGGAGGTCAAACTACAAATTACCCCCCACTTTTTTTATTTATTATTAATGCACCAGCATGGTTCATGATCCTTAAAGCACATTTCTCTGCCCTCAGTTTGACAAGTCAGAAGATGAAGATGATTTACTTGTGGAGCGCCTTCCAGAGCAGATTGCCTGTGAAATGGAGGATATCTTAGAAGATCTGGATGGTAACCTCCCATAAGAAATGCTTAAGGTGACAATTCTGCTGCATACTCAGTCATGTAGGGAAACTAGCATTGCCCAATTACCAGCTGACAGCAGGCAAGGGCGATAGGCAACCGTCACAGATGTTGAGGAGGTGGCACAGGCTAGCTGGAACAAATCCTATCAAAGGTGATTTTTGGAAACAGAGCTTCCTTCAGTGTTTACCTCGTCATGTTCTTTTTCTTCACTTTTTTCCTTCTTTTCTGGAGAGGGCTGGTATTCTCCTACTGGCCACTACTCCATCATGTGACTCCTCTGCCTCGTCATGATCAAGGGCATTGGTGATTGTCTTTCGAACATCCTTCCACGATCACTTGGCGATTCATGCTGACCTTGTAATGTCCACAACCTCTGTATTGAAGTTAGGCTTGGCTTCTTCCCCTAGTCAACAGGACCAAATGGAACTGGAACACATGCTTATTGTGCCTTGCAAAAGGCCAGCACCCTTCTCAGTCGAAGGCAGCACCAGCACCCTTCTCAGTCGAAGATAACTAAGTTGGAGCAGCAATGGCAGCACTGACCTCGCAGGTTCAGTCTTTGGGCACGAAATAGAATTCCTTCCTTCCAGTTAGAATCGTGGTGGTTGAGGAGATGGGTGGCATATTTGTTGGAAGCATCAGAGATTTGGTACTGCTGCCTGGTCCTATCAGCCACTTTGCAATGTCTACAGATGGCAGCCAGGAAATAACCAGTCCTGGCAATCGAGGCAACTGCTGCCCATGGGCACGTCAACCACCATCTATTCCTCAAAGACCATCTCTCAGGTGTTCAATTTCTTGTCGATTCTGGTATAGAGATTTCAGTTGTCCATCCAACCATGGAGGAATGAAGGCACCCCAATATGTCATACATTCTTTCAGTCACAAATGATTCTCATCTTAAAATATATGGTCAGAGAACACTGATGTTGGATTTCGATCTCAATAAATCTTTTTGGTGGGTTTTTACATTCATAAACATGGCAAATTCTATTTTTGGAGCAGATTTCTTGTCACATTTTTCTTTGTTGGTGGATTTGAAAAATCGCTGCATCGTGGACTGCAGCTCTTATATGCAAGCGAGATGCTTCTGTCATCTTTTCAATGTCGTCAGCCGTTTGACAAGCTTTCAACCTGGCTCCTGCCCTTTCCGAGCGTTGCTCAAGTGTTTTCCTTGCCTTGTGACCCCATTGTGTCATCACACAGATGTTAAATGTAAGTAACCCACCATATAGAGACTCAGGATCCTCTGATGGTAAGAGGCTTGTAGATTACCTCCGGACCGTCTTAAAATAAATAACATACATAACATACATAACAATTACAGCACGGAAACAGGCCATTAGGCCCTTCTAGTCCGCACCGAACCAAACACCCCTTTCTAGTCCCACCTCCCTGCACAATGTCCATAACCCTCCATCTTCTTCTCATCCATATACCTGTCCAACCTTTTCTTAAATAATACAATTGACTCCGCCGCCACTATTTCTCCCGGAAGATGATTCCACACAGATACCACTCTCTGAGTAAAGAAGTTCCCCCTCATGTTACCTCTAAACCTCTGCCCCTTAATTCTTAACTCATGTCCTCTTGTTTTAATCTTTCCTCCTCTTAAATCAGAGAATCAGATTTCAATCATATGCAAGAGGTGGGCAGAGTCCACAGATCTGATAGCTGCTGGGCTTCACCATTGCATATTGTTCCAAAAAAAATTCATGGGGATTGGTGGCCTTGTGGTGATAATTGGACCCTGAATAATTCTATTGTGCCTGACTGATACAACACCCCAATTTACAAGACATTCCAGCAAACCTCCATGGCAAATACCTATTTTTGAAAACAGATCTAGTACTTGCTTACTATCCGATTCCAGTTGAGCCTTCTGATGTCGTGAAGGTGGCAGTAATTATTCCCTTTCGTTTCTGCGAATGTCATTCAGTCTACAGAATGCAGCTCAGACATTCTAGCGGAGTTATTATCAGAGCCGATGCGTTTCAAAACAGCTTCTATCTAAAAGCATTCACACAGGACACTGACATTGAAATGCTACAGGTCCC
Source organism: Narcine bancroftii (assembly GCF_036971445.1). Lineage (NCBI taxonomy): Eukaryota > Metazoa > Chordata > Chondrichthyes > Torpediniformes > Narcinidae > Narcine > Narcine bancroftii. Next base: position 28,635,133 of record NC_091473.1, on the reverse strand, counting down.
GTCTCCTTTTGCTCTGGGATGCTGGCTTGCTTATGTAAAAGGTCGCACTGACCTGGCATTTCTGGATCAGTGAAAAACCCCAGCTGCCTTTAAAGTTGGATCATTCACACACCAATTAAGTGTTTTTTTTTGTGTAAAAAGGCCTCCAGTAAATCGGTTTTTGGTGCTGCTGATCTTATATTTTTGAGACATAGAGTTATGCAATGTGGTATTTTCCCCAAAGAATGTAAAGTGTGAGAGATTCAAGAACTTCCAACACCCATAACATTTGGCCAATTGCATCATTTTGTAAGCATGATGAATTTTTATTGCCAATTCCAGCCAAATGCTGCAGCATCTATTGCCCCTTACTGAACTACAAAAAGGATCTGATAAGTCAGTGTCCAAAAGATCATCAACTTTGGAAGATGATGCTGTGTGTACTTTCAACAATGTGAACACTGCACTTGTGAATGCCATGATGTTTGTATATCAAAATCCCAACGCCTTGCTCTCTCTTACCACAGATGCATCTGTGGGAGCAGCGTTAGAATGAGTCCGTGGGCAATTGAAACCACCATTTTTTTCCCCCCAGAAGCAGTCACCGGCTCAGGCAAAGATTCGTACATTTGCTCGAGAACTCTTGGTCATCTATCATGCAGTGAAATATTTCTGCTTTTTATTGGAAGGTTATCCTTTTAACATTTATTCAGACCACCAACCTCTTACGCATACTGTAAGTACAAGCACACATCTCTACTCATCCAGAAAGATTTGGCACTTGGACTTCATCCTACTCTATAATTTTCAGCAGACATACAGCATATCTGATGAAAAGTGAATGCTGTGGCCAATACCCTTTGATACCTTACATACAACTACTGCCATGGCTCGTGCACGGCACACCGATCCTCATCTCATCTGGTTTTGCAGGATCAAGTCTGGTCTCCTTCTGCAAGATGTGATCCTGGATGAATTGGGTGAAAAGTTAGTCTGTGATTTTTTTCCACAGGAAGACCTACGCCTTTTGTGCCAGTGGCTATGAAGCGGGAGATTTTTGAATTTCTTCACAATTTATCACATCCTTGTAGAAGATCATCAAACTAGTTATGGAACGTTTTACCTGGCCTCATGTTAAACAGGATGTTGGATTATGGGCAAGGACATGCTTGCCTTGTCAATGCTCTGAAGTCTCCAGACACACAAAATCCAACCTGGGCAATTTTGTTGTTCCAGACTCCCTTTCAGCACGTGCACCTAGACTTGGTAGGCCGCTTCCGCCATCTGCTCATGTGTGAAGTCCAAACTACCGGGTGGCAGAAGGCCATGCCTATCATTGACATCTTTGTAGAAATGGTCCCCAGGATTTTCATGGATCATTGGATTCCATCTTTCGGTGTTCTGATCACTATTACAACGATTTGAGGGTCTCAGTTCGAGGCAGCATTGTTCCAAGCTCTCACTAATCTTCTGGGCACTACCCATGTTTGCACTACAGCTTGCCATCCGCAGCATTAAGAAGAAAGAGCTTAATGGTGCGGAAAGGGACTGGTATTCCAAGGAAGACAGCCAATAGTGATGACAGAAGAATTCTCATTATAATGAAGAAAAATCCCCAAATGGATGTCCAAGAAATCAGAAAAATTCTTCAGGAGTGGATGTGCCAATGACTACTGTACTCAGAAGACTTCATGAACATAAATACTGAGGCCGCACAGCAAGATTCAAACAATGGCGAAGATGGGATGCTTTGGATCTTGGGCATTTCCTTTACACTTCCATGCTTTGCTCTTGCCATCGCTCTGATACAGGTTAATCTTGGTCTCATCTGTCCACAAGACCTTTTCCAGAACTCTGCTGGCTGTTTTAAATATTTCTTGGGAAACTGTCAGCTGGCCATCCTTTCTGTGGCTAACTAGTGGTTTGCATCTTGCTGAGTAGCTTCTGTATTTCTGTTCATGAATTCTGAGGACAGCAGTCATTGACATATCCACACCTGCCTCCTAAAGAGTGTTCCTGATCTGTCACACGTGTTTTGGGGATTTTTCTTCATTGTGATGAGAATTCTTCTGTAATCAGCAGTGGAGGTCTTCCTTGGAATACCTGTCCCTTAGTGATTACTGAGCTCACCAGTACACTCTTTCTTCTTAATGATATTTCAAACATCAGAAACAGTTGAATTGGTCATGGGGAACAAGGACATGGCAGACCAATTAAATAACTACTTTAGTTCAGTCTTCACTAGGGAAAATATGAATAATCTTCAGGAAATAATAGGGGACCATGGGGCTAATGTGGCAGAAGGACTGGGGAAAATAAGTGTAAGTTATGAGGTTGTGTTGGATAAATTAAAGGGATTAAAGGCAGACAAGTCCCCAGGGCCAGATGGTTTGCATCCCAGAGTGATAAAGGAAGTAGCCCATGAAATAATGGATGCATTGTTGATAATTTTTCAAAACTCTAGATTCTGGAGTAGTTCCTGAGGACTGGAGGGTGGCTAATGTAACTCCACTTTTTAAAAAGGATGGGAAAGAGAAATCAAGGAATTATAGACCGGTTAGCTTGACATCGGTAGTGGGGAAAATGTTAGTCAGTTATTAAAGATGTGATTGCGGCACATCTGGAAAGTGGTGAATTCATTGGTCAAAGCCAGCATGGTTTTATGAAGGGAAAATCGTGTCTGACTAATCTTATTGAATTTTTTGAGGATGTAACTAGTAGAGTAGATAGGGGAGAACTAGTAGATGTGGTTTACCTGGATTTTCAGAAGGCTTTTGATAAGGTCCCACACAGGAGATTACTATACAAACTTAAGGTACATGGTATAAGGGATATGGTATTGAGGTGGATAAAGAATTGCTTGACAGATAGGAAGCAAAGAGTAGGAATAAACAGGTACTTTTCAGAATGGCAGTCAGTTACTAGTGGGGTACCACAAGGCTCAGTGCTGGGACCTCAGTTATTTACGATATATATTAATGATTTAGATGAGGAAATAGAAAACAGCATGTCCAAGTTTGCAGACGACACGAAGCTGAGTGGCATTGAAAGCTGTGTCGAGGCTGTTAAGAGTGTGCAGGGTGACTTGGACAGGTTGGGTGAATGGGCAAATGCATGGCAGATGCAATATCATGTGGATAAGTGTGTGGTTAAAAAAGGGAGGGCTGAGTACTATCTTAATGGTATGCAATTAGGAAAAGGGGAGATGCAAAGAGACCTGGGTGTTGCTGTGCATCAGTCATTAAAAGTGGGCAGGAAGGTGCAGCAAGCAGTAAAAAATGCGAATGGTATGTTGACGTTCATATCAAGAGGATTCGAGTTCAGGAGCAGAGAGGTATTGATGCAGTTGTATAGGGCCTTGGTGAGACCTCACCTGGAGTATTGTGTTCAGTTTTGGTCTCCTTATCTGAAGAAGGACATTATTGCCATGGAGAGAGTGCAGAAAAGGTTTACCCGATTGATACCAGGGATGGCGGGACTTGCATATGAAGAAAGGCTAAAATGACTGGGCTTGTACTCGCTGGAGTTTAGATAATTAAGAGGAGATTTAATAGAAATGTTCAAAATTCTTAAGGGATTTGACAGGCTAGATGCAGGAAGATTGTTCCCAATGTTGAGCAAGTCTAGAACCAGGGGTCACAATTTAAGGATAAAGGGGAAGTCCTTTAGGACTGAGATGAGGAAGATTTTTTTCACTCAGAGGGTGGTGAATTTATGGAATTCTCTGCCACAGGAAGTGATTGAGGCCAGTTTCATAGCTATATATAAGAGAGAGTTAGATTTAGTACTTGTGACTAGGAGGATCAGGGGGTATGGAGAGAGAGAGCTGGAACAGGGTACTGAGTGGATGATTAGCCATGATCAAAACGAATGGCAGTGTAGGCTTGAAGGGCCAAATGGCCTACTCCTACACCTATTTTCTATGTTTCTAAACAGTTGATTTTGGTGATTCTAAAGTTTAGGCAATGTCTCGTCCTGCTTTATTCTTGTTTTTCAGCCTTCATTGGCACAACTCTGGTCATAATGTAGAAAAATGGCAATTACAAATTCCGAAGGTGATCAAAAGCTTCAAAGCAAGCTTAGCTCTCTTTTACCAGTACCAATGAAGCAATTAAACAATACCAAAGTACTCAGTTACATGCGTGAACCCAAATGTCCCCAACATTATGGTGCTCTGAAATGGGGGAACTTTGTATAAAATGTGCTGCAATTTCGACAGGGTCAAACCAAAATATATACAAATAACCTTGAATAAAATCTGGAATGAGCATTTTAATTACATGTGAATTATTTGATCATAATTTTAAAATTGTGGAGCATAGGGGGAAATAAAGGAAAAAAAGTATCTTTGTCCCAAACATTATTGAGGCCACTGTATATATACTACATAATTTTTCTGTATGTGTAATATGTCTCGTTGTATGTTTTCATGCTTTTGCTGTTTCAAATCGGACACACAAAACTCAAAACGGTCAACCAGTTTACCTATCTCGGCTGCATCATTTCATCGGATGCAAGGATCGACAATGAGATAGACAACAGACTCGTCAAGGCAAATAGCGCCTTTGGAAGACTACACAAGAGAGTCTGGAAAAACAACCAACTGAAAATCCTCACAAAGATTAGCATATACAGAGCCGTTGTCATACCCACACTCCTGTTCAGTTCCGAATCATGGGTCCTCTACCGACATCACCTACGGCTCCTAGAACGCTTCCACCAGCGTTGTCTCCGCTCCATCCTCAACATTTATTGGAGCGACTTCATCCCTAACATTGACGTACTCGAGATGGCAGAGGCCGACAGCATCGAATCCACGCTGCTGAAGATCAAACTGCGCTGGGTAGGTCATGTCTCCAGAATGGAGGACCATCGCCTTCCCAAGATCGTGTTATATGGTGAGCTCTCCACTGGCCACCGTGACAGAGGTGCACCAAAGAAAAGGTACAAGGACTGCCTAAAGAAATCTCTTTGTTCCTGCCACATTGACCACCGCCACTGGGCAGTGGGCTGATATCGCCTCAAACCATGCATCTTGGCGCCTCACAGTTCGGCGGGCAGCAACCTCCTTTGAAGAAGACCGCAGAGCCCACCTCACTGACAAAAGACAAAGGAGGAAAAACCCAACACCCAACCAACCAATTTTCCACTGCAACCGTGTCTGCCTGTCCCGCATCGGACTTGTCAGCCACAAACGAGCCTGCAGCTGACGTGGACATTTACCCCTCCATAAATCTTCATCTGCGAAGCCAAGCCAAAGAGAGAAAAGAGACTTGTACAAATGGAATGATAATAAACTTAAATAAAAATAAAACCTTGAAAAAGGAACCTCGATCTGCAAGCTTATTACTAGCTGCTTTCAGGTGAAGTCACCTGGAGAATGCGGCTCCGGAGCGGCTGTGGGTATCTCCAAAGGGACGTTCAGGTGACAGCGCTGAAGGCAGTTTCTGCCACCTGAAAGGTCCGAAGCGGGGAGAGGTGACGTGGAGCAAATGTTGGCTCCTGAGTCAGGGCAGGGGCAGCCGCCTGACACCTCACCTCCCCACTGCCGACAGCCCCCTCCTCACTGCCTGATAGTCCCACGCCACCCCTGACTTGGAGGGAGAGGGGTAAGTGGAGAGAGAGCATCATCAGCCCACCCCTAAACAGCCGCTTAGTGCGGCTGTACATTCAGATTGATCAGCGGAGGGCTGCGCTGCGGAGATTATCCCTCTCAGAGAGGGGTTGGAATATGCAGCTCGGAGACCACCTCTTCACATTCAGAAAGGTAGGTGGTTATGCATTTTGGCGGAGTTTCTCTGCCTTTACATCCCGACTTTTGGGCTATCTGAAATGGCCTATTCTTAGATAACATCACAATGACTGAACTCTGTAATAATCAAGGTTTTCACACCTCTGAGCTCAATTACTTATCCCGGGGCACGGGATTTTAATCAGGAATCAATGCCTCTAAAGCAGCAAAATAATGTGACTCTAACACTCGTTGATCTTTGTTTCAAGCTGGTTGCTTCCTTCACCAGTTATTGTGTCAATCCTATTTGCTAGTTCAAAATCATTTGAAGAATTCAACCATTCAATCAGAACAAGTTATTCAAGGGTTAATCATACAATTATTTACCTCAATGGAGACTGTGCCTAACTCACATAAAATTCGATCAACTTCAAATCCTTACCTCTCATAAAGCCTGGTGTAACATTGAAGCACTAATTACTCACAGCTGTGATGCAATTATCACCCAGAGCTGCAGGTATAATTTTTGCAGGTGGATGTGATGAATGTAAAATGGAATCAGTTTTGTCAGGAAAGGGCCTTTGTTAGTGCAATGTTCAACTCTTCCATTATTACAGTTACACAGGGCATTGTGGATATTGTGGCTCTCGCTGGTGGAGCCCATGAGGTCAATTGTGAAGCACTGTTGAAAAGGGCCATCTCTGTGGAAGTACTTCAGACTCTGAATACAGATTCCCTTACCACAATGTTTCTTTTGTTGCCACTCCTTGTGCTTGATGCAGATAACAAATGTCAAACAACAGTCACCAATGTCAAATTGATTTGATTTCCTGGGCTGTGAAGAGACTCTTGGTCTCATGACTAGAAGGTACCCGGAGCTACTTTGATGAAATTGACCATCAGATTAACCACAAATGTGCGGCATTCTGTGATTGGAAACCCCACCACTCCTCATAAGAAAAGAAACAGCTCTAAAGGCTCTAAACACAAAACATGTCACCTCCAACAACAAATGGTGTTCGTAAAGATGTTCACACATACAAATTCTATGTGCTATGAAGGCCACTCAAGGCTGAAAGAAAAAAACATGCAGCCACTTCACTGAAAGCCAAGAGAACGATAGAACATTACAGCACAGAAACAACCCTCTTTGGCCTTCCTAATCTGTGCTGAACCATCTTTTTTGCCTAGACCCATTAACCCAGTTCATAGCCCTCCAGACTTCTCCCATCCATGTACCTGTCCAAATTCTTCTTAAATGTTAAAATTGAGCCCACATTCACCACCTCAGTTGGCAGTTCTTCCACACTCCCACCACTTTCTTTGTGAAGTTCCCCCTCATATTTCCCCTAGACTTTTCCCTTTTCGGCCTTAACCATTGTCCTCTGGTTTGTATCTCATCTCTTTCTTTGGCTTGGCTTCGCGGACGAAGATTTATGGAGGGGGTAAAAAGTCCACGTCAGCTGCAGGCTCGTTTGTGGCTGACAAGTCCGATGGGGGACAGGCAGACACGGTTGCAGCGGTTGCAGGGGAAAATTGGTTGGTTGGGGTTGGGTGTTGGATTTTTCCTCCTTTGCCTTTTGTCAGTGAGGTGGGCTCTGCGGTCTTCTTCAAAGGAGGTTGCTGCCCGCCAAACTGTGAGGCGCCAAGATGCACGGTTTGAGGCGTTATCAGCCCACTGGCGGTGGTCAATGTGGCAGGCACCAAGAGATTTCTTTAGGCAGTCCTTGTACCTTTTCTTTGGTGCACCTCTGTCACGGTGGCCAGTGGAGAGCTCGCCATATAACACGATCTACCCTCAGTGGAAAAAGCCTATCTACATTTATTTGGCCTATCCCCTCATCATTTTAAATACCACTGTCAAATGTCCCCTCATTCTTCTACACTCCAGGGAATAAAGTCCTAACCTGTTTAACCTTTCCCTGTAACTCAGTTTCAGAAGCCTGGACCACATCCCAGTAAATCTCTCTGCGCTGTTTCTATCTTAGTGATATTTTTTTCCTGTGAAAAACACATTCAAATGCTGGTGAAATTCAGCAAGTCAAGCAGTGCCTTTACATAGCAAAGATAAAGATACATCACCAACATTTGAGGCTTGAACCCTTCATCAAGGTGTGGGGGAACATGAGAGATGTCTGAACAAAAGGGGGAAGGAGGGAGGGGGATGGTGAGGGTGGGAGATGATAGGTGGAGGGGGAGAGGAAGGAGCACAGGAAGCGGGGGAGGAGTCTAGGCTAGGTGGAGAGAGAAACCAAGTAAGAACTGGAATAACTAGTTAAAGGGGGTGGGTAAAGCTGATCAGTGCAAGGACTGCCTAAAGAAATCTCTTGGTGCCTGCCACATTGACCACCGCCAGAGGGATGATATCGCCTCAAACCGTGCATCTTGGCGCCTCACAGTTTGGCGGGCAGCAACCTCCTTTGAAGAAGACCGCAGAGCCCACCTCACTGACAAAAGGCAAAGGAGGAAAAACCCAACACCCAACCCCAACCAACCAATTTTCCCCTGCAACCGTGTCTGCCTGTCCCGCATTGGACTTGTCAGCCACAAACGAGCCTGCAGCTGACGTGGACATTTACCCCCTCCATAAATCTTCGTCCGCGAAGCCAAGCCAAAGAAGAAGGAAATGCAGTGAACTCAATGTTCATGCCCTGGGGTTGGAGGATGCCTAGATGAAAAATGATGAGCTGTCCCTCCAATCTGCAGGTGGTCAGGGTGGGGTAGTGTGAGCTTGAGAGTGTGACTAAGAATTTAAATTGTTGGCTACGAGGAGGTCTAGATTCCTCCCCTCTTTTATTTAGACATCTCTCATGTTCCCCTACACCTTGATGAAGGGCTCAAGCCTGAAAAGTTAGTGATGTTTCTTTACCTTTGCTACATGAAGGCACTGTTTGACCTGCTGAGTTTCTCCAGCATTTGTGTGTTTTTTTTCACTTTAACCACAGTGTCAACAGAATCCTGTGCTTTACCCCTCATCTTTCCTATGGTTAGGTGACCAAAACTGCACACAACACTCCAAATTTGGCTTCACCAATGTCTTGTACAACTTTACCATAACATCCCAAATCAATACTTTGATTTATGAAGGTCAACATGCCAAAAGCTCTCTTTACAACCCTATCCACCTGTGAAAAGACTTTCAGGGAATTATGTATCTGTATTCCCAGGTCCCTCTGTTCTATTGCACTCCTCAGTGCCATACCATTCACCATGTATATCCTTTCTTGGTTTGTCCTTCCAGAATGCACAGATGTCTGCATTAAATTCCATCTACCATTTTTTAGCCCATTTTCCAAGCTGGTCCAGGTCCCTCTGCAAGCTTTGAAACCTTTTTCGCTGTCCACATTACGCTTCTTCAGGTGCATTCTCCGCCAAGAATGCGCCTGCATAAGTGGAAGCGGCCCTTTGAATTGCCAATCAGGTGGCAGTGCTAAAAGTGCAGCACTGGCCACCTGAAGGGACAGCTGCACCGGATGCGCCTCTGAGCGCACTCCAGCTCCTGTCCCTTCAGCTGTCAGGTTTGGGATGGCTGGCTGTCAGAGCTGCGACAACTGGCGCAGGCTATCAGCGAGGGGATGTCCCATGCAGGACGGCTCCAGCAGGACGTCCCCACACTGTGGGGCGGCCAGCGCAGACTGTCAATATGGGGACATCCCGCCCACAGCCCACACCGCAGTTTGGAGACTGACATCAGGCTGTTGGGAGAGAACGGGCCTGCGCGATCAGTGTGGGGACGTCCCGCGCTGGCAACCCGAGTAACTTGGAAAATGGATGTGCAGCTCAGTGACTTCCCAACTTTGTTCAGTTATGAATATAGTACAATGCCAGCTTCCACAAGCTGAATCAGACTTTGCTCACTTTCCAAAGCATGTTGGAATTGATGACACAGCCCCCACTGTCTAAATCAGCCATTCTCAGTCGGGGACACTGCCCCACCCCCACCCCCGCACTCCTGGGGCCATAGCACATTTAAGGGGAGGTACAGACTGAAATCATAAAATATATTTTATTGGGTTTTTTTGTGCAGTCGATAGGAGAGAAGTGGAGAAGAAACCAACTAAATTTGGCTGCTTCACAGGGAAGAAGGGCCATGAACTTTGAGCAGAAAAAAAGATTGAAAATGCCTGTGCAACTGAGTAGTTGGAATTTCCAAGGATTGAAGTGGTCATATTTCTCTCCTCCTCCAACACAGGATTACAGATTAACATTAGAGAAACTGAAAACCTTGATGCCATCCCACATTTTTCTTTGAAAGGAATTGTTCAAGGAAGGCCTTGGCTGTCTCATTAGAAAGCTATCAAATAACCCACAAAGCCATTGAAAAATTATGTCTGCTGGTGTTCATTTTTAAACAACTGTACAACTGATGTTTGTGTGACTTTACTCTGTTAAAGTACACAGTCTCATTTGTGCAAAGGATAACAGGGGATTTGGACAAGGGTTGTATTTGTTTAAGGAAATAAAAAATACTTTTAGTTTTCTGTTTCTTCAAAAACACAATCAAAACTTTGGCAGCTGTTTCAAACATGTAGATTATTTCAAAAGATCAAGCCACAAAAATAATGCAAAGAAAAACTTTTCTAAGTTAAGACTTTATTCCATGGTGAGAAAAACCTCCACGTTTATTGGCTTGGAAACCTACATCTGCTTCAAGTCATAATGTATACAAGTTTGCAAAGAAACACAGTTCTGGCTTTAAACTGAGCCAATTTTCCCAAACATTCTTCTTTTTTGGCATCCTCTTGGAATTGAGAACAATATGTTTCCATTCCAGTTATACAAATTCTGAGGTGGCTAATGAAAAAGATGTGGGAACTGTATTCATCAATCTCAAACTCAACATTTCACCAAGAATTCTTCAACTTTGCCACAAATCAACCAATTCAGGACAAAATGAGGAGCAACTGTGGGGACATTTTAATCACTCTCTGACCAGGCTTTTGGTTCAATGGTCCTGTAACACCCTGGTAGGCATGGCATCAGATTTTGCCTGACCACACTTCTGAACCTCCTTGTGGTGTTCTGTGTGTTAAAAGGTGGTATATAAATCCAAGTTGTGCTCCACCACTCACTCCCAAGAACCAAGCTCCATAGAACCAAGAAACTACAGAATTATTTTAAATTTAGACATACAGCACAGAAACAGGTCCTTTCAGCCCTCGAGCCCAATTACACCAATTGACCTGCAACCCAGTACATTTTGAAAGATGGGAGGAAACCGGAGCCCCCAGAGAATGGGAAGAACATACAAACTCCTAACACCAGATTTGAACCTGGTCACTGGTGCTGTAACAGCATTGCACTAACTGCACAGTTAGCTGGAGGAGTGGTGCTGTATTAATGAAAAGCCATTTAGGGATCCTTGCATTGAAGACTACTTTGCATGATGAACACTCTGGTTATAAAATAACATGCCCCAATTCTCTATCTGGTTTCTGTACTTCATATTTAAGAATTCAAAATTCACAACTTGAAAAAGTTGCATGAGCAGTTGGATTTATTGAATTTATATTAAGACCCTCATTCCCACACTAATAAACTACCAAATTCAGCCTGAGATCATGGTGAACAGAAATAATAGCAACCAGCACATTCCTGAGTTTCTAACATTATGTGAGGCTTCTCATAATTTCAGTTCTGTTCTAAATTTGTCAGAATAATTTCATATTGTCGACTGCATTGTTGTGCTGGAGAATGGAAAAGTATAAATCATTGACTAAAATGTATTAATTGGGAATAGTTTAAACTCAACTCTGCAATTAAATGCCATTGACTGTCCAGACTTGCACATGACAAACAGCCCAGCAAATGAGATACTGGAGAGCTGACAGTCTGATGAATTTCAAGAGGATACCAATCAACCTATCTTCTAAAAATAAATGCATTTATTATACATGAAGTACAATTTTTTGCAAATAACTACGTCAGGAGTAGCTACCACATTTCTGCATGCAAAAGCTGATGAAATGAAACTATTACCAACTATTTTATAGTGAGCTGAAAACCACCATCAATATCGTGGCAACTTCCAATAAGCTGCTGTTACTGGAAGACTTTAATGTTAGGGTTGGCAAGGAGTCCACTGTGTGGCCTTGTTTGATCGTACGCCAAGGGATTGGCAACAATGACGGTAATGGTCTAGTGCTTCTCTCGATATGCACAGAATTCATGGATGCATTATTAACACTGTTCAGATTGCCAAACAAGCTCAAATGCACATGGATGCATCCATGATCTAAAAGATGGCATCTCATTGACTATGTCATCACCCAAGAACGAGACATCTCTGACGTTCGTATCACTAGAGTTAAGCGTGGAGCTGAGCGCCCAACTGATTATCAAATGGAGTGGTCGGATTTAGGTTTATCGATCAAACCACCACACAGACAGATTGCTGCCAAACCATCTAAAAAGCTGAACACCACCAAAATGAAACACCTTGAATCCCCTGAAATCGTCCATGGAAACTGCACTCGGCAGACTGGTTGAGAATTCATCGGACAATATTACTGAGCACTGGAAGGATTTCAGAGAAACTGTCTACAGCACTGCCCAGGACACCTTGGGGAAAGTCAAGCACAAACTTTAGGACTGGATTGATGAGAACAATCAATGGCAGTTCCACACCAAGCTGTTCTTCGACAACCTCACTCAAGTTCCAAAAATGCGTGCCTTTTTGTGTGCAAAAAATCAACTTCGCAGAAGCAGCTCCAAGCAAAAAAAGACCAGTGGATGGTGAACAAAGCAAAGGAGTTACAAGACTTTGCCGACTGTAATAATTCAAGAAACTTCTATGAAGCAATCAAGGTTGTGAATGGATCATCAAAGCAAGGTACCTCATAACTCCTGAGCAGAGAAGTCAGAGCACATGAAAAGATGGCAGGAACACTTCTATGAACTGTTGAATAGATCAGGAACCATTACCGATGAAGCACTGGGTAGAGCACACCTTCGATCATATTGTTTGAGCTAGATGCTCCACCTACTTTTCACAAAGTCATCAAAGCCAGTCAAACAGCTAAAACCCAACAAAACCCCAGGGCCTGACAGTATTACAGCTTAGATCTACCAGTATGGTGGTAATGCACTGACATCATGCCTGCACCAGTTGTTCCCAAAATTGTGGGGAGCTACCACAAGACTTCAAAGACACATCAATCATGACCATTTACAAGAACAAAGGAGAGATTGCAACAATTATCGTGTCATCTCTTTTCTGTCAGTTGCAGGGAAAATGCCTCATGAAGATCATCCTTAGACATTTGGTCTCCAAAATCAATGACAACATCCTTCCAGAAAGCCAGTGTGTTTTCAAACAGGCTCTAGTAGAGTGGGTATGATTTTCCCACTGAGGCAGCTCCAAGAGAAATGTGTTGAGCAGCAGAGAAGTCTCTTTGGCACATTTGTTGATCTAACCAAAGCGTTTGATGCTGTTGGTAGAGATGGCCCATGGAAGCTCTTACCAAAATTCAGTTGAACCCTCATACCTAACAAACATCATCGATCAGCTCCATGAGGTATGGGAGGCCGCATCAACATGTGTGGTGAGTTGTCAGTCCTATTTCCCATCAGCAACGACGTAAAACAGGGCTGTGTTTTGGCTCCTACACTGGACTATTATTTGCTGCTGTTCTTCAGGATGCCACATCAGCCTGAAGCTAGGGGGCCTCCTACAAATGAAGGCTGATGACAGGCTCCTCAACTTCATAAGACAGAGCAAAAACAAAAGTCAATGACATTGTGGCACTCAAGCGAAAGTTTGCTGATGACTGTGCACTAGTTGCCCACTCTCAAAGATTTACAGGAGCTCACCAGTCACTTTGCCAGTGCTGCAAAGAGCTACCAACTAGCCTCTGGCTCAAGCTACAAAGAACCAACTATCCTCTTTGATGACACTCATCTTAATGCTGCCAACAAGTTTTGCTACCTTGGCAGCCCAATAACATCCTCAGCTTCTCTAGATGTAGAGATTGAGTCAAGAACTAGAAAGGTCTGATTTGCCTTTGGTCAGCTGAAAGATCAGGTTTGGTCACAGAAGATCAGGTTGGCCACCAAGGGAAAGGTATACAAGGCCATTGTCATATCAGTCTTGTTATATGATGTAAAACGTCATGCCCATAGCAGAGTTACTAATGTCAGCTTGACCAACTGCAGCAGCGCCACCTACATTCTTTGATGAAGATCACCTTGGTGAGAGAAGGTCTCCAAAATGGAGGTCCTTTCTTGAGCCAAAATGCCAGCAGTTTCAACCTTGATGCTGTCACCCCAACTCTGCTGGTCTGGACATGTTGTCAGAATGCCTGATGGAAGACTGCCCAAGGGCATCTTGTACGGCCAACTGTCCAGTGGTACCCAAAAATGAGGAGGCCAGTGACTATGGTACAAGGATGTTCTACACAGGAGCCTCCATAACGCTGACATTGCCCCATCAATATGGGAGGATCTGGCTCAAAAATCGCTCACAGTGGAAGGACGCCATCAGAAAAGATGTGGACGTTGCTGAGTAAAAGTTCAAAGAGGCAACTGAGGAAAGGCTCAGGAAGCACCACAAGAGAGATTCTGCCCTTGTTGCCTTTCCAGGCCTCACCCGCCAAGTATGTGACAAGCCGTGCCTGCCAAGGATCAGCCTGTTCAGCCAGTCCAGGATGCACATATCAAACCCACAAAATGACTGAAATGAACCATCATCCTACAGGATGGAGAGCCAGAAGACAACGACGAAACATGATTTCATGAACGAACATTCTTGGAAAGTCACTTTATTTTCCATCAGAGCTAAAAATAATTAAAAAAAAAATAGGAAAGTGAATCACTAATTTCTGAAGTCAACCATAGCATAATGTGAAACACTTCCTGTTCTCCAGAGAAATTATCTGTATCATTAAAAGGCAAAGAAATAATTTGATCCAGTTATCATTTCATAATAAATTTTGATTTATTTTTAAAATCATGATTATCAAGGTATTTAAAAATAAGAACAAGATTATAAAGGTAAAGGTTCCATTATTGTCTACATTTAGAATGTAACATGCATGAAATTCTTTAACTTTTGTCTATCGCATGGCTGACAGAGAGTCTCCATTTTGTCCAGTGCTCTACAGCACCTAGAGGGTCTCCCCTCCAAGTACTGACCAGTCCTGAGCCTGCTTTCCTTCAGAGATCAGACAATCTCAGGCATATTCAGGGTATTAGTACACAGCAGATCATTTCTTCCAGCAAACTACATCTCAATATTGAAAATATTGTGCAATAATTTGCTCCAAGTACCATTCAAACACCATGAGGTGCTCAATCTACTTTGGCTCGCTCCTAGTCTGGTAATACCTTGATTTTAAAATTCTCATTTTTTTTCAAACATGAAAGATTAAACAAACTATAAACTGTAAGAGGCATCTTTTATGGTGTGCAGATACAATTTAAAAATATTTTGCTTTGAAGTGCAGGATATATTAACTTGAAGATTTTGTCTAGAAATTTAATAAAATAGAATACTGCTTAAAAAAAATAAAATTAGATTGGTTAGTAATTTCTGTGTTAATCCACGCATTTGTTTTGTGACTCAACTCAAAAATATTTCGTCCCTTCACTGGAATAGAATTTAAGCATCCATCTGAAATATCACAATACATATTCTGCTACCTTTACAGGCTATTGCTATGATAATCTTGGAACGAAACACTAAAATTGGTTGAACACTTCAATACAGCACATGTAATAGATTGCTTCTTTGGGAACAATTTGCTTTGCGATAATACAAGTCATGTCAGAAGAAAGGAAAATTAAAAGCTTGAATTGACAATAAATAGCTTTCGCATGATGAGCAAACTCATGATTTAAATTTTGATTGATACAAGTTCAGAATTTCAATGCACTTCATTTGGCACCACAAAAATAATTCTGAATATTTTAAAATTTTCAAATAAATTTAAATTCCTTGCTCTCCATTGCTATGATATTATCTGATGAAAATTTCTTCTGGATCACATGCAGCATTAGATAACAGGAGGTGGTTAAATTTTAGTAATATTTCTCTGCTGGATATCATTAAACACCATCAACCACTCACCACACTGTCCTCTGAGATCTGCAGAATCAACTTGTTCTGCCTGGGTTTCCTTTGCTTCATGTTTTATCTCCTGAATGTTTCTCCACCAAGGTTGATAATTCAGCAAATGCTGAATGGCATCATCTTCAAACAAGTCAGCACTGAAAGTGGAAGGAGAACCAGAGGACTCGATCAGATCGTTTTTTAAAAAAACTAATTGTTCACGAGTTAAAAGTTGTCATGTGCAAAATGGCCACAAAAAAAAAAACACGGATATAAAAATGGAGGAAAAGAAATACCAACAGTCTTGGATAGATTTGACAAACAACTGAAGAGGCAAAGGCACAAAAATTAAAATTTTAACTCTGGGATGTTTTACTCATCACCTCAAGATATTTGCATATTCACTATTGGAAAATACAGCCAACAACAGAAACCACACAAAAAAATAAAGAATTAACACCACAACAAACTGAGACATGAGTGATGAACTTCACCAGGCATAAACATATGAGAGAGAGAGAGAGAGAGAGAGAGAGAGAGAGAGAGAGAGAGAGAGAGAGAGAGAGAGAGAGAGAGAGAGACAGACAGACAGACAAAGACACACCACATAAATCTGTATGGATTTCTCACCACCCTGGTCTTGAGACTCAGAATGATGGATGTCACTGATTAATTGAGAGTAATCTCCTTCTGTTAAAGGGTGTTATAAACTCAGTTTCAATATTACGGCTATTATGAGGGGTAGTGAATGAAGGATTGTATGTTAAAGTCGCGCTCCTGCCAAGATACAAAAGGTCCAACTAAGCCACACAGTACAATTCAAACAGACTTTGTTTGAGTAAGAGTAGCGGGGATGAGCAGTCTGTAGTGTTGGGTAGACAAGGTCACCTCACTAAGACTGTTTGGTCTCATTCAAATAAAACAGTCACAGAGTACAATATGTAAGGCATTTTCCTGCATACAAATTGGACAACATTTCTTTGAAGGAATTGCATATCCTCTTTCTAAAGACAGGGAAATGATTTGTTGTTGGGTCATTTAATCTCATGAACCAGTTATAATTAAGAACATCCTTCTGGTATACAAAAAAAATCAAATGAAGTCTGGAAGGATTGCTCACAGTACACATCAGTATCCATTCTCTGCCAACCTGATTTCTGGTTTCTTAATTTACACATGTAAATGTCTAGTCAATAGTAATCTTAGATTAGAAGGAGGCGGCGGCCCTGGTCCGGGCACAGGGAAAGCAGCGGCGGCGGCGGCGGCCCCGGTCCGAGCAGAGGGTAGGCGGCCCCGGCCCCGATCCGGGCAAGAGCGAAGAGGAGGCGGCGGCCTCGGCATCGGTCGAGTGAGGCAGGCGGCGGCCCCGATCCGGGCAGAAAGTAGGAGGGGGTGGCCCCGGTCCGGGCACAGGGAAAGCAGCAGCGGACTCGGCCCCGGTCCGGGCAGTATGGTCCGACCTACGCAGAACAGCGGCTTGTCATTACAAACACCCTTTTTCAGCAGAGGGACAGCCTGAAGACTACCTGGATGCATCCCCGATCCAAACACTGGCACCTCCTGGGCTACGTCCTGGTGCGAGAAAGAGGCAAACGAGATGTGCTCCACACCAGGGTAATGCCCAGCGCGGAATGCCATAGTGACCACCGGCTGGTTCGCTGCAAGCTCAACCTTCACTTCAAGCCAAAGCCCAGGAACAGTAAAGCCCCCAGAAAGAGGTTCAATGTTGGAAACCTGCAGTCAGACAAAGTGAGAGGAAATTTCCAGGCAAACCTCAAAGAAAAGCTCGACGATGCAATCCGCCTCACGGACTCGTCCCCTGAAACCCTCTGGGATCAGCTGAAGACTACCATACTGCAATCCACTGAAGAGGTACTGGGCTTCTCCTCCAGGAAAAACAAGGACTGGTTCGATGAAAACAGCCAGGAAATCCAGGAGCTGCTGGCAAAGAAGCGAGCTGCCCACCAGGCTCACCTTACAAAGCCTTCCTGGCCAGAGAAGAAACAAGCCTTCCGTCACGCATGCAGCCATCTTCAGCGCAAACTCCGGGAGATCCAAAGTGAGTGGTGGACTAGCCTCACCAAACGAACCCAGCTCAGCGCTGACATTGGCGACTTCAGGGGTTTTTAACGAGGCTCTAAAGGCTGTGTATGGCACCTCACCCCAAGTCCAAAGCCCGCTGCAGAGCTCAGACGGCAAAGTCCTCTTCAGCGACAAGATCTCCATCCTCAACCGATGGTCAGAACACTTCCAATCTCTTTTCAGTGCCAACCGCCCTGCCCCAGCTCCCTCAACAGCCCCTAAGGCTAGAGCTGGATGAGGTCCTCACCCGGGAGAGACATATAAGACAATTGAACAACTGAAAAGTGGCAAAGCAGCTGGTATGGATGGAATCCCCCCAGAGGTCTGGAAGGCTGACGGCAAAACTCTGCATGCCAAACTGCATGAGTTTTTCAAGCTTTGCTGGGACCAAGGAAAACTGCCTCAGGACCTTCGTGATGCCATCATCATCACCCTGTACAAAACCAAAGGCGAGAAATAAGACTGCTCAAACTACAGGGGAATCACGCTGTTCTCCATTGCAGGCAAAATCTTCGCTAGGATTCTCCTAAATAGAATAATACCTAGTGTCGCCGAGAATGTTCTCCCAGAATCACAGTGCGGCTTTTGCGCAAACAGAGGAACTATTGACATGGTCTTTGCCCTCAGACAGCTCCAAGAAAAGTGCAGAGAACAAAACAAATGACTCTACAACACCTTTGTTGACCTCACCAAAGCCTTCGACACCGTGAGCAGGAAAGGGCTTTGGCAAATACTAGAGCGCATCGGATGCCCCCCAAAGTTCCTCAACATGGTTATTCAACTGCACGAAAACCAACAAGGTCGGGTCAGATACAGCAATGAGCTCTCTGAACCCTTCTCCATTAACAATGGCGTGAAGCAAGGCTGCGTTCTCGCACCAACCCTCTTTTCAATCTTCTTCAGCATGATGCTGAACCAAGCCATGAAAGACCTCAACAATGAAGACGCTGTTTACATCCAGTACCGCACGGATGGCAGTCTCTTCAATCTGAGGCGCCTGCAAGCTCACACCAAGACACAAGAGCAACTTGTCCGTGAACTACTCTTTGCAGACGATGACGCTTTAGTTGCCCTTTCAAAGCCAGCTCTTCAGCGCTTGATGTCCTGTTTTGCGGAAACTGCCAAAATGTTTGGCCTGGAAGTCAGCCTGAAGAAAACTGAGGTCCTCCATCAGTCAGCTCCCCACCATGACTACCAGCCCCCCCACATCTCCATCGGGCACACAAAACTCAAAACGGTCAACCAGTTTACCTATCTCAGCTGCACCATTTCATCAGATGCAAGGATCGACAACGAGATAGACAACAGACTCGCCAAGGCAAATAGTGCCTTTGGAAGACTACACAAAAGAGTCTGGAAAAACAACCAACTGAAAAACCTCACAAAGATAAGCGTATACAGAGCTGTTGTCATACCCACACTCCTGTTCGGCTCCGAATCATGGGTCCTCTACCGGCATCACCTACGGCTCCTAGAATGCTTCCACCAGCGTAGTCTCCGCTCCATCCTCAACATTCATTGGAGAGACTTCATCCCTAACATCGAAGTACTCGAGATGGCAGATGCCGACAGCATCGAATCCACGCTGCTGAAGATCCAACTGCGCTGGGTAGGTCACGTCTCCAGAATGGAGGACCATCGCCTTCCCAAGATCGTGTTATATGGCAAGCTCCCCACTAGCCATCGTGTCAGAGGTGCACCAAAGAAGAGGTACAAGGACTTACTAAATAAATCTCTTGGTGCCTGCCACATTGACCACCGCCAGTGGGCTGATATCGCCTCAAACCGTGCATCTTGGCGCCTCACAGTTCGGCGGGCAGCAACCTCCTTTGAAGAAGACCGCAGAGCCCACCTCACTGACAAAAGACAAAGGAAGAAAAACCCAACACCCAACCTTAACCAACAAATTTTCCCCTGCAACCATGTCTGCCTGTCCCGCATCGGACTTGTCAGCCACAAACGAGCCTGCAGCTGACGTGGACATTTACCCCTCCATAAATCTTCGTCCGCGAAGCCAAGCCAAAGGAAGAGTAATCTTAGATTCTTGAAATTGACAATGGTGACCAAAACCTCAGCACTGAAACAATGCCATTCAGGGACCTAGTGGTGCTGGATGCTTATTGCAGCCTTTAGATTGAGTCTAACAGGTAGTAATCAGTTAGCACTGTTGTGTTAAAGAGATGAGGCAGGCATTAGGATATGGCTCAGTTGAAGAGGTGAGAATTGATTCCTGTTCTGGTTATTCTCTCTCTCAGTTTACTGGCAAAGTCTGTGTGATGGCTTCTTCATCATAATTCCCATAACTTGATATTCTATAGCTAATATTCTAGATTCGCTTCTTTTTTCATGACTATAACAAAAAAGGTCTGTGGAAAAAAAACTTAGACAGCATTAGAACAGTACATCTACAAGGGTAGCTGGGAGCTTTGTGCAAAGGGATATGTGTAGCATTCAGGCATTTTACACCAACTTTATGCAAGTCCTCATTTCTTTTTACAGGTGGATCACCCATTTAGTGATGTTGTCAGAGCTCTATGTACAGTAACCTTGACCTATAATTTTACAGGTCTCCCCAAGACCAGCCAGAATAAAATCAGGGTCCATTGTCACAATACAAATGGCAACTGTAAGAGATGAGTAAAACTAACATGAAAATATGAAAGATGAAGAAAACTAGTATGGATATATGTGTAATGAATAAAGCCAGTATGAATAGGATAAGGATAGATAATAGAATGTAGGAAGGTAAAGTTAGTCTGAATAAGATAAGGGTCTTCTAGCCTCTTAGACAGAATTAGCAAGTTCTGTATATAAGTTAGTAAGCCCTGAGAGTCGGGAAGGTGTGAATAAGGACAATGACATGATGGGACACCGACAGGATACCCCCTGGTCCTCCAAGTTCACAGAAACAGCACGTAGGCAGACAGGATTGCCTAATGCCAAACTCATTCAGGAGGCAGAAGAATGTAAGGGGAGGGTATTTCTATACTGAAATAAACTGTATAAAAGTTGGGTGAGCCCCAGTGTATGTGTGTATTCCCAGGGTAAGGGGAAGCACCCAGCTTTGCATTGTTGTATAATAAATGTTCTTTGTTCTCAATTTTTGTCTCGAGCAAATTCTGTGAAGGTACTTCTGTTTCTCACAGCAACCATCTCCACTGACAACTGAGAAACCACCTTCCCAACTACTTGGGAGTCCCTTCACCATTTCATTAGCCAATAGCCCCCCAATGCTGAGTCGGAAAATCAGCTCTGAGGATCCCTTTCTCATACTGTCCAGGGGAACACAATCATAAAGACCTGCTTCATCCTAGAGATACCTCTCTTTGTCTTGAACCCGGTTACCTCTGGCCAGTCAGGGTATTAGTGTAGTTTCTGTACATGAGCCATAGGTGGAACCACATATCCCAATAAACAGTACCACGTCCAATTGGTCGTCAGCCGTGGATATGTCCTTTGTCAAAAAACATTGTATACAGTGAAGTTTTACATCAACTTTCTCCTGGCTTTGGTATAGTTATGTATCCGTGGATCCCAAAAGATGCCCTGTAACTCTGCTGTCCTCCACAGGCTTGTCCTGACTTTTACTTGTCTGTGATCTGTTTAGTCTTAAAAATCCATTCTCACTCCCTGTAAGGTTTTAACTTGTCGCCCAAAATTTCTCTTTTCAGTCTCGACTCAGATATTCAGTTCACATATCAAGGTGACAAAAAGTCATAACAATAAAGTCCTTATGTTAGAATAAAAAGTCTAAGTTTTAGGTGGGCCTTTTTCCTTCAGTCTGTTCAGTGTATCCAGTGAGGGTGTCCTTCTTAATTTCCTTTGATCCCATTTCAGATTCGAAGTTAGGATAATCATCACATTCTATTGGATTACTCTCCTTTAGGTGGATTTGATGTACCTGTGAATGTACTGCTCGAAGAAGTTAAAAGTACTTTCAGGTGGCCAAAATACCCCGATGTAAAGCCACATATTATGCCCATATGTGGCTGTTGAGAGGTCACCTGAAAGCACAGGGGGTGCCTCTATGACGCACACTTTGTAACCCTCCTCCAGGAAGGATAATCACCAGAGCACTGAAGATCGCCCACCCTGGCATATGAATGCATCCGCCTGAAAGTGGCTGCTAAGGGGATGACAATTAGCTGGCGAGCACCTGACAGCCCCCCCTCCCCCTGCCCGGGCTGTTAGGGCTGGGGAGGCCGGTGCGGGCTGCCACAGCCTTAACAGCCCGAAGAGAGGAGCCAGAGTGCACTCCGAGGCGCTTCCCGTGCAGCTGTCCCTTTCAGGTGGCCAGCGCTGCCACCTGAACGACCAATCCACAGGTCTGAATCCACTTCTGCAGGCGCATTCTTGGTGGAGAATGCACCTGAAAGCAGCTTTAGTTACGTTACTATAATTTCATCCCCACTGGCGACGCAGGCTTTGCTCCCTCCCCAAGGTGTCAGAATTGGCTGTTTGTGGAACATCTCTGCAGCAGACAGCCCAGTCTTAACCTGTAGTGTCACTTGCATTTTAAATAATGTTTGGGGTAGCACTTTTAGCCAATTTTAGCCCTGTTTTCTTAGTCAGTTTAATTTTATTCCACTATTCCTGCTGTCTGGGTTTGATGGGAGTAGTGGAAATATTGCAGGATCCTTAATTCCTTATTCAGTTCTTTATTTATCTCAGTTAAAAAGTGAGGACCATTATCTGAGTTCAGTACCTCAGCTAGTCCATAGCAAGGAATTATTTCCCTTGATAAATTTTAAACTAATTGTGAAAGCAGTATAATTTTAACAATTAAAGCAACAATATTTACAGCAATATACTCACAATAATTCAGTAAACAGATTATAAACATGAAAAAAATGGCCTCATAGTGTTAGGTCTGCTTTGTTCATGAATGAGTGAGACAAACACCAGACTGAGTCGAAATCAGGGTTCTTTGTTCTTTATTACCGGATTGTAACACTTGCGACTAACAAAGTTAGTCGGAGAATGCATTCTGCCGTTATCAGCAAAATGGTGATTTTTTATACCCTTGGATACATGCTTAGAACATCATCATATCATTACTTGTCCAATGACTAAAACTGTTGCTATCCTTTCCCTGCTAGCTTCCTGCCTCTCAATCCATCAATGTCTCTCTTATCTTGTAAGTACAAGGATGCATTTACATCGTTACAGCCCTGTACATTCCCATCTCATGATGTTTTACCTAACAGGAGTACAAGGACACCTCCCCTTCTTGTTACTGCCCTGTACAGGGTAACTCCCTACACATTCCCATCTCATGATGTTTTACCTTACAATAGCAAGAGGAACATCACTTCTGGCATGGTGTCTCTTTATTGACATTGTTTTTATTGGCACGCAGCATTTTTTTTGTATTTTCTTCATCTGCTTCACTAAAATTTTGGATGCCACCGTGTCTGTATTGAGGGATTTACAGTAATATTTATCATTCCCTCCTTGCCAATGTGGGTGCAATTGTTCACATAAGGAACAAAGATATCAGGTTCTGTACACGTCGGGCTGGCCGGCATAATTGATAACTGAGTATCGGCAGAAAGGTTGTCCCTCTGCTGTAAAAAAAAAACAGCTTTTAATTTTCTCACTGTCCCAGTTGTCCAGAAACTTGCTGTCTGCCTGCTCAATTGGGTATCTTGTCTCGGTTAGTGAGTTGCTGCATCTCAATGGAATGGAAATTTTTAGACATTCTCCATTAATTTCCAATTTAACCAATTATTGATTGAAATTTCTTTAAGTCTGCAGGAACACAGGTTAATTTATGATCGAGATGAAAGAGTCCTCATCTTAAAGAAAATTGCACTGTTTTTACCAAAAATAAGGGTAGTTTGAAAGTGAATATTGTGAGTGAAAAAGGTAACAGTAAAAATGTACACTGCAGTAAGCATTTTGAAAAACTGTTTTCTCAACAAATGTTATGTCACACATGTATGGCTCAATCTGAACCACTTCTTAACATCCTTATTTGGGGGTATAATTTGCCTCTAAGGTATTTCTTGCAGGGCTTTGGAACCATCAAATGCTACAGCATTCATTTAGATCTGAGATGAAAAAAGAACCAAGTTTAATTTGTCCTCAGTGGTGGCCAGTCAGAAGATGGGGTGTTGTTTTGATTTGTAGGTAACCTTTTTCAACTTCTGAAACTCATTTAAAATGAGAGAATTTAAGACACAAAGTACTTATTTACTACATGCTGGTATTTATAGTCCATTTCAGCAGCCTCCTACCTCCCCAGTCAATCTTCAAAGACAAAAACCCCATCTAGCTTGTGTGATAGTACAGATTCTATCACCAATGTGTACATGTACAGATTGTAGTGTAGGATGACTGTGATTGGCTGAGAGTGTAGCCACACCTACTGGCAGATCTTAAAGGATTGCTCCTGGCCAGATCAGGTCATTCTGGACTGGTCAACCTATTTGTGATATGCTCCAGTCTTTTAGTTAATAAAAGCCTTGGTTTGGATCAACAAGTCTTTGGTTCTTTCGACTCGCACTACAATTTTGTTAACTAAAAAAAATTTTGAAGGGATGGAGTGTACGCAACAGCTGAAACGCCTCGACATCGACCCACAGTCTGCTACCCAGAGAGTCTACCAGAGCATCCAGGACGTGACCATTTACACCGCAGCCATGAAGGTGCTGAAAGGGCTCTACGAGCAACCAGTGAACAGGGTCTATGCTCGGTATAAACTTGCTACAAGGAGGCAACAGCCCGGTGAGTCCTGTAGAGCTTATATTCAGGCAAAAAGGGCAATGGGCAGGGACTATGCATGCACAGACAGAATTGATGCGGAGACCACAGACAATTTGATTCGGGATGCCTACGTGCCGGGGTCCAATCGAATGAGGTGAGGCAGTGCCTGCTAGAGCACGGGGGATAAAACCTAGAGGACGTGATCCGGATCGCAGAGACGATGGAAGCTGCGGTCTTAAGTATGGACATGTACACTTGGGGCTGGACCCCACACTCTAATGTGAGTAGGATACCCTTCCTCTACCCTACTACTGATGCTACACTGCCAGATGCAACCCCAAAGTGTTATTTCTGTGGGAGGAACAAGCACAGCAGGTCCCAGTGCCCAGCGAGAAAAGCCAGGTGCCAGAAGTGCCTTCAAAACGGCCACTTTGCTGTAGTCTGTTGCTCCAAAATGGCCGCTGTCAAACACAGTGCCTTGTGTGAAGTCCAATCGCCACTCTCCATTTCAAACACTTCTTCCTCAGAGCTCTCATTCAATGATAGCGAGGACTCCACCGCGCGGCAGCGCCTGATGTCACAGGGCAGACACTGAGCACGGAAAGTACAACCCACCCTCGCCGCAATGATGTTCACCCTACCTCACGAAGCAACGTCTGACCAGGCCCCAGCCCCGACCTCAACGGCTGCCGACCGGGGTCCCGACGCTGCCGACCGGGGTCCCGACGCTGCCGACCGGGGTCCCGACGCTGCCGACCGGGGTCCCGACGCTGCCGACCGGGGTCCCGACGCTGCCGACCGGGGTCCCGACGCTGCCGACCGGGGTCCCGACGCTGCCGACCGGGGTCCCGACGCTGCCGACCGGGGTCCCGACGCTGCCGACCGGGGTCCCGACGCTGCCGACCGGGGTCCCGACGCTGCCGACCGGGGTCCCGACGCTGCCGACCGGGGTCCCGACGCTGCCGACCGGGGTCCCGACGCTGCCGACCGGGGTCCCGACGCTGCCGACCGGGGTCCCGACGCTGCCGACCGGGGTCCCGACGCTGCCGACCGGGGTCCCGACGCTGCCGACCGGGGTCCCGACGCTGCCGACCGGGGTCCCGACGCTGCCGACCGGGGTCCCGACGCTGCCGACCGGGGTTCCGACGCTGCCGACCGGCGACCTGCCACCGCTGACCGCCCCACCGCCGACGGCAAGCAGCGACCCCCAACACTTACCGTTGGCTGCAAGCAGCAACACCAACTCCTAGACACTGTCTTTTCAGGCCCAACTGTTTGCGTGACGTCATCACGCAGGACTTCACTGTCCCCATTACAAGTCTCTGCATCAATAACCCTTGACCAGGACTTCCCCCATCCCCTCACAAAAGCAATTGAACTGATTAAAGTGCATGGACACTATACCAATTGCTTATTTGACTCGGGGTCAACTGACAGTTTTATCCGCCCAGACCTGGCCCACCGTTGCGGACTGGCTATTCTCCCCACTGCACAGAGAATTTCATTGGTGACCAGATCACACTCGACTGGGGTAAAGGGGTACTGCGTGGCGACCCTGAAAGTCCAGGGCATCACGTTCACAGACTTCAAACTATTAGTCCTTCCTCAATTGTGTACCCCTGCACTGCTGGGACTGGATTTTCAGTGCCAGTTTCAAACCGTTTCCCTGCACTTTGGGGGTCCTCACGCTCCGCTCTCTGTCTGTAACCACTCAACCCCAGAAACCTCCTGCCAGCGGCAGCCCGAGCCACCCGCCCCCGTGCCCCGGGGTTTCACCTGTAGTCTCTCCACCCTCAGAGTTGCTCCGCGAGCCCTTTTCGCAAATCTCACCCCTGGCTGGAAGCCTGTGGCCACCAAAAGCCGGCAATATAGTTATGAACACTGGAAATTTATCACAAGCGAGGTGCGCAGACTGCTGGATGAGGGCATTATCTAACCTAGCTCGAGTCCATGGAGGGGCCCAGGTAGTGGTTGTTAAAAATGGGGAGAAGCCACGGATGGTGGTTGACTACAGCCAGACAATCAACCGCTTCACGCTTCTGGATGCGTACCCCCTTCCACGGATAACAGATGTGGTGAATCAGATCACCCAATACCGTGTATTTTCCGCCATTGACTTACGTTCTGCCTATCATCAGCTCCCAATCCGCCGAGAAGACCGACCTTTCACAGCCTTCGAAGCGAATAGGTGGGTGTAACTATTCCTCAGGGTAACCTTTGGGATCACAAATGGCATCGCGATCTTCCAACGGGAAATGGACCGGATGGTGGACCAGAACGGGCTGACTGCTACTTTCCCATATCTGGACAACGTCACCATCTGTGGCCATGACACAGAGGAAATTTTTTCAGATTGCAATTCGGCTGAACTTGACCTACAATTTCGACAAGTGTGTCTTCTGGACCACTCAGCTCGCAATTCTGGGTTGTGTGGTGGAGAGCGGGGTGGTCATGTCGGACCCTGACCACAAGCATCCCCTCATGTACGCCACCCCCCCCCCACCCAAAAGGCACTCAGATGCTGCCTGGGTTTTTTCTCTTACTATGCCCAATGGGTTCCACACTATACCGACAAGGCACAGCCACTCATCAAGACCACCTCCTTCCCCCTGTCAACCGAAGCCAGAGCGGCCTTCGAACGCATCAAATTGGACATCGCTGCTGCAACGCTGCACGCCAATGACGAGTCCATTCCATTCCAAGTCGAGAGCGATGCGTCTGACTTTGCACTGGCAACCAACTTGAACCAGGCCAGCCGGCCAGTAGCCTTCTTCTCCAGAACCCTCCAGGGTCCTGAGAGCCAGCACTCTTCTGTCGAGAAGGAGGGCCAGGCCATAGTCGAAGCAGTACGTCATTGGAGACACTACCTCACTGGCAGGCGCTTTACACTGCTGACCGACCAACGCGCAGTCTCCTTCACGTTTAGCAATACACAGCGAGGTAAGATGAAGAATGACAAAAATCGTCAGGTGGAGAATCGAGCTCTCTACCTTTAATTATGACATACTGTATCGGCCTGGTAAACTCAACGACCTGCCAGATGCGCTCTCCAGGGGGACTTGCGCCAACATACAACTGGACAGGCTGCAGAAACTCATGAGGAGCTCTGTCATCCAAGAGTCACTAGGTTCGCGCAGTTTGTCAAAGCTCGCAAACCTGCCCTAAATGGGAAGAGATTTGCTCCATGACCCGAGCCTGCCCGGTGTACACTGAGTGCAAGCCCCACTTCTTCCATCCAGAGAACACCCACATCATCAAAGCCTCCCGGCCCTTTGAGCATCTCACCGTAGATTTCAAAGGGCCACTACCATCGACCAACCATAACACCTGCATCCTTACGACCATTGACGAGTACTCCCACTTTCCGTTCGCTGTGCCCTGCTCAGACATGACTATCTCCTCAGTTATAGAGGCCCTGCACAGCATCTTTGCCATCTTCGGGTACCCCAGATGCATCCACAGTGACAGGGAGTCCTCGTTTATGAGCGCAGAGCTGCGGCAGTACCTTCTGGAGCATGGTATTCCTTCAAGCAGGACCACCAGCTATAACCCATGCGGTAATGGGCAAGTCGAAAGAGAGAACGCCACCGTCTGGAAAGCGGTTACGCTTGCCCTCCAGTACAAAGGTCTCCCCACCTCTCGCTGACAGGACATGCTCACTAGTGCCCTTCACTCCATCCGCTCCCTCCAGTGCACCGCAACCAATGCCACCCCCCATGAAAGGATGTTCTCTTTCCCGAGGAAATCAGAGTCGGGTACGACCATACTGGTGTGGCTCACGGTTCCCGGTCCGGTCCTCAAAGAATGACTGAGTGACTCTACTCCATGCAAACCCGCATTATGCCTACGTTGAGTACCCGGACGGGCGGGAGGACAGAGTCTCGGTAAGGGACCTAGCCCAAGCCGGATCTGGCGCAACAGTGCCTTTAACCCAACCTCCCCCTATTCCTTTTCTCCCAGGTCATGTGCTTGAACAGAGGGACCAGCACCACCCCACCAGCTCAGGCCAGACTGTCGACAACACCGTTGGGGAATTGAGTGAAGCAGTGGCCGCACCTTACGGGCCTGCCAGCGACACGTCTCCGGAGACCCCAATCCCGGCGCCATGGTGGTCACGCCGGATGGTCAGGCCCCCTGACCGGTACAGCCCCTAACCTCCATCCACCCTGGGGTTGGTTCTCAAAGAAGGGATGAATGTGATAGTACAGATTCTATCACCAATGTGTATATGTACAGATTGTAGTGCAGGAAGACTGTGATTGGCTGAGAGTGTAGCCACGCCTACTGGCAGGCCTTAAAGGGTTGCCCCAAGCCAGACCAGGTCATTCTGGACTGGTCGACCTACTTGTGATATGCTCCAGTCTTTTAGTTAATAAAAACCTTGGTTTGGATCAACAAGTCTTTGGTTCTTTCGACATGCATTACAGCTTGACTGAACTTTAAGCAGTAAGTTTGCAGACTGTTAAGTAATTAGCCAAGATCCTTCGCAACTATCCAAGAAGGGGTCCATTTGAAAAAGAGTTCTAAAGTGGTTAATCTTTTGAAATAAATAAATGACTACGTAAATAGGAAAAAAGAACAGCCATTGCTAACATGTATTTAAAATGTGCACTGAAAAATGAATTTTTAATGCATAAAATTTCTCCACGTATATTAAGAACTGCTAATTACAAGCCTGCTCTTGTCAATAACCGGTTTCATCTTTGGATAGTGTCAGTAGAAAATTTAAAGTGGGCCTTGAAACAGCACTTAAAATGGTGTTAGTATGTACATAAAGATTAGCAGAACAACAAAGGAGTAAATCAGTTAGGGGGACAACAAAAGTATATGCCTCTCTTCCTCTCTCCTCTCTCTTTCCTCTCTCCCCCTCTCTCACACAAAGGTGTGGGTTTGGGATTGAGTAAAAGTGGACAGAACTTTATGTATTTTAA
This sequence comes from Narcine bancroftii, assembly GCF_036971445.1. Taxonomy (NCBI): domain Eukaryota; kingdom Metazoa; phylum Chordata; class Chondrichthyes; order Torpediniformes; family Narcinidae; genus Narcine; species Narcine bancroftii. The sequence continues at coordinate 28,605,654 of NC_091473.1, read as the reverse complement.
CCCTGTTGTGATCTGCTCCTGTTTGTTTTTATAAATCATTCGTGTCTGTATTTTCCCATGCTATAAATTGTGCACTTTTTTCTCAAGCTCATTTATATTTTAATAGTAACTAACAGGTTTTTAATCTGAAATGATAATTTGTGGTATTTAAGTATCCTATTTAATGTAATGCCTTCTGCAGGGCTCCTGTTTTGACACTTGAAAGCCTCCACTTAGCACCTTATAACTTGATATGCTGGAGAAAAGTTTGATGTGTGTCTTTTTGGACAAGCTTTTACTGTTTCTGCTGTTGCCCCATACTGTACATTATCCCCCTCTTCTAATATGCCATTTTCTTTTCTCGTTACTTTATTAATCATTAAGTGATTTGTTTATTTTCCTTATCCCTCTTCAGTTGTTGTTTATCACGCCAGTCGCACTCTGACTGCAATACTTGCCATGTCTTATGTTGTCCATTGTGAGTTCTAACTGCTATGCCTCTTCTACTTGTGTTCGAATTCTCATTCCTTTCCTCATCCCACTTTTTGTGAGGCTCCTCATTCCATTCTTAGGGGCGTCTTTTTGCCACAGTCGTTGTTCAGCATTGGCAATTGTACCGGTTTTCCACACCCCTCCTGCTGACCATGTTTCATTTCCTAATTTCTTAGTTAATACAGCTGACAGGATACGGTATTGATGGTTCGGATTGATGTGACTCATTGTTTGCCTTGGGTACCCATCCCAGCTTTTATCAGTAGCCTGACCCATTTCCCGGCCTTAGTTCCGAGTTATCCCAGACAGTATTTCCATGTTGCAAGATATACTGTACTGACTAAATCGTCTGCCAACTGACCCTTTCACTTAGCAAGAAAAATTTAGCACAAGTTACCAAAGTATCCTGATTCCAAATAGTCAAGTATCATAATTGAATGGGGTGAAACACTGTTTCCGAAATGTTAAATTGACCAGGTTGGTTATGCAATCAGCTGCCCAAAACGATACTCAAGTGTCAGAACTTAACTTTCTACTACCAGCCTCTGAGATATTTGTGTGGGCCAAACCTTCCCCAGCAGTAAGTCATCTTTTTCATCTGCATACTGACATTTGCCGTTGGCAGGGCAGGATTATAGACTATCTCTGTAGTCAGTCCCATACATAGTCAATGGTCAGGTATTGTAATTTAGGAACCTCTCCTGTTCAACTCGTTAAAATAGGTTAAATAGACCGGTTGATTCTATAACCGATTGCTCAAAAACGATACCTTGGTAATTCCCTTACTATACCCTCAACTGGTAGAACGGTACCCCTTAATTTTCAGGCTTCAGAATAAAGATATAAAGAATGTATACGCTTTGGTCTAGTATCACACAACTTACTTCACAAGAAGCAAACTTTCTCCTGCAGTATTGTGTAGGCTTATCTTTTTCATCTGCAGACTGACATTAGCAATTGGCAGGACAGGATTATAGACGATCCCTGTGTGGTATTGGTTGACAATGTAATGAAATGAATGTGCTGTGTATAAGAGTTAAGATGCTATTATAATCGTATTATGAAAGGTAGACTTTTAAATGATTGCTGTGAATTACTAGCACTCCCACCCAGTTAGGTCAGCTGCAACTAACAACATTCCAGACAACTATCCATTATCACCTCTTCCACAAAGCCAGCTATCTTCTGGTCCTCTGTACACCAAATAACGCTATTACCTGCCCTTACACATAAAGGGCTGTCAGACGCAGTCCATTCATAAACGGGTTCCCATTCAAAAACAGCTGACCAAAAACAGCTGACGGCACTACAAGCTTGTCAAGTAAGAATGGGGAAAACATCAAAAGCCTGCAGAATGACCAAGGGCGCTGATGGCTTTGTTTCAGTGTCTAGAATTCAACTAACCCTGTTAAAAATAATGAATATGGAGATCGCTGGGGAAGCAAGCATTTACATGAGCCAAGAGCCAGACTAACACTGTCTTAAAGGACCCTTTGAACTACTATATCATGTCTGCCACAAATCCATATCATTTAATTATGTCAAGCCACAAATTCATCTTTAAATTTTGTCATGTACATATAGAAAGCCAATCAATGATAACTATTTTCCTGCCTTTAGAAATGAGCAAACATTGACTAACACCTCAGCTTGAAACAATACCCTCAAAGGAATGGTTACTTAATCAATAATATGCAGCAAAAATGCCTTAAGTATTGTACCCTCTAACCTTGTACCTTGAATGAGGTTCAACGGTATTAGGGAAGTGACCTTGTCTACCCAACCCTAATTACTGCTCATTCCCGCTAGTGTGACTAATAAATTCTCTGTGTGTTATACTTTGTGGTTTGGTTGTACTTCTTGTACCTTGACAGGACTAAACTATCACACCTGGAGTCAACCCCGTAGTTAATGGTCAGGTAGCGTAATTTAGGAACCTCTCATGTTCAACTAGTTCAAATTGGTTAAACAGACCTGTTGATGCTACAACCATTTGCTCAAAAATGATACCAAAGTGTGGGTGATAGCCTTGCACATATACTCACAACCGGCAGAACAGTTTGCTCACAAATCACAATTCTTCTTAACTTACCACTGTGTCTTGGGCTATGTGTGTGGTTCTTTTACTCTCAGCAGGAACCAGATCAACCTTGTATGAGGGACCACAATGTTACCCTGGGTCAGTGAAGGTGTTCGGGCTCAAGGGTCCGGAAGGTGCACTGCTGCTCTGTCTGATGTCCCAGTGCCCTTGTGGCCGCTTACAACATACATGGTGACCTTCCCAGCGAGAGAATGCGACTACGCCAATGTTAAAGTCGCACTCCTGCTAAGATACAAATGGTATAACTAAGCCACACTAAGTACAATTCAAACAAACTTTATTTGAGTAACACTAGCAGGAATGAGTGTTGGGTAGACAAGGTCACTTCACTGTGAAGACTGTTTGGTCTCATTCAAATAACAGTCACAGGGTACAATATGTAAGGCGTTTTCCTGCATACAAATTGGACATTTTTGAAGGTATTGCTACAGCTTATGTTTTACATTTTGCATATCCTCTTCCTAAAGACAGGAAAATGATTTGTTGTTGGTCATTTAATCTCATGTACCAGTTATAATTAAGAACATGCTTCTGGTATACAAAAAAAAATCAACAGAAGTCTGGAAGGGTTGCTCATAGTACACATCAGTCAGTATCAGTTCTCTGCCTGCCTGATTTCTGGTTTCCAATTTACAGAAGTAATGGCTAGTTTCATACTAATTTTAAATTCTTGAAGTTGACAATGTTAACCAAAACTTCAGCACTAAAACAATGCCATTCAGGGACTGAGTGGTGCTGGATGCTTATTTCAGCCTTTAGATCATGTCTAACAGGTAGTTGTAAGTTAGAACTATTGTGTTAAAAAGAGATCAGACATTAGGATATTGGCTCTGTAGAAGAGGTGAGAATTGATTCCTGTCTGGAATGTCCTTGGTTACTATCTTTCTCTCTCCCTCTCTCCCAGTTTACTAGCAAAGTCTGTGTGATGGATTCTTCATCATAATTCCCATAACTAGATATTCTATAGCTAATGTTCTACATGTAAAGAACTGAGAAGATTCAAAACTTGACTCTACTCACTCCTGACAGAATACTTAAGCCACATTTTACAAAATCTAACAATGCCATATTACACATAACCTAATATTAAAATGTATAATTTTGATTATCAACATTGAGTCACTGAGCATGACTGAATCAAAGGCCACAAACTATCGCCATCAGGGTGATTAAAAGAAATAAAGCAAACCCGTGGAATTTTATTCTCATTAAATGAAATAATGTCAGAATGATTGGATCCAAGCATTTCAAGACTGCCTTGTATGTTGAAGGCAGAAGTGCACCAAATATTCCCTGTTAAGACTTTCAAGAATGATTAAAATCACAGTTTGGCCTAACTACCTGAACTTATTTTCTCTGAAACTTGCATTAAAAAAATCCACAATCAATCAGGGAGTGAATGTGAGGAAGAGGAAATAGACAAGAAAGGACAGTGAATATTTATGAAGCATCTTTCAAATGGAAACAAATTAATGCAAAGAGAAAAGGAAAAAAATGATGAAAAGTATAAGAATGGCGATTAAAATATTAATCAGCAAATAGAGGAAGGTTGGTTCTCAAAATCATTAAATCATCATAGGTGTTGATGCCCTGACAACTAAAAGGAAGTCGTGATCTATTACGTTTGTAATGTTCACTTACAGATAATGGTCAGAATCAAACTTCTCCTCTTCAGCAGCCAACCGCTTCTGCCGACGTTCCACTGGAGTTGTGCTGTCTGGTTCCTTCAGATCAATTACATCTCCGAGCTCATGCTGGTGAAGGAAACAAAATAACCATGACCAAGTGGTGGCTACAGAGATGACATTCTCTTTAATATTCCATGTCACATGCACAGTTGCTGAAATTCAATCTTTAAGTTGTCTGCATCTAAAATCCATTTTGGGGACCATTCACCAAAGTAGCTAGTGAAAGATTCGACAAACTTCTGTCCTCAATTCAAACATGGCAGACTGATTTCAAAACTTCATTGCTCCTGAAGTAAACAAGTACCTCATCATTGGAGTTATTTTGAGCCACATTAATTGTGAAGAATAGCTCATGAAAATGGACTTGAACACAGTGCTGTGAATGCAAATACTTACATTAGACACATTTTTCACTAACATACAATCCACCTTGGATAAATGTTAAGTCTTAATTCAAACCCTTCACTCTGTTACAGAGTTTACTGAGAGCCCATTAACTTGCTCTGAAGAGTCCCTCGATGCCCCATCCCCACAACAACAAAGTCGGACACTTTGGAGTGCTCAGCCAACTAGTTATGCTTTTTTTCTTTATCCTACTGCATCCCTACCCACAGTTTCTGCTCATTGTCTTGTTTTACTCGTTGTTCTCAACCTTTTCTTCCCCACCCCCCATTTACATACTACTTTTAAGTAATCCCTATGTCATAGATGCTCTGTGTAAGGGATTGGTTAAGGTGGTATTTGGGTGGAAAGAAAAAGTTTGAAAACCACTTTTAATCATACCTAACTGACTTGTTATGTACACGGTTTCATAATTCTAAAGGAAATGGGCCATGACAATTTTTCTCAAGCAAAATTGGGTCTAGAGCTGTGATTCTCAAATCTTTCCTTCCCACTCAAATACTATCTTAAGCAATCCCTTACTAATATAACCATATGACCGTTTACAGCACGGAAACAGGCCACGTCGGCCCTTCAAGTCCGTACCGGTTCACTTGAACAACTCCACTAGCTCCTCCGCAAACTCCTGAGGAAGCAGAGGCTCTCCTGAGATTTTCCAGGGCCTCATAGATTCTCATTATAAGACCCCATTTTCTTGGATACTTTACTCCGTTCCATTTCTCTTTATATATCATTGTTCTCTGGGAATCTTTACACATGTTCCTTTTCTCTTTATAAGTCCACATCCTCTAGGATTATTTACTCCATTCCTTTTCTCTTTATAAATATCCGTTCTCTGGGATTCTTTACTCTGTTCCTTCTCTCTATAAAAGTCCCCGTTCTCTGGGATTCTTTACTCATGTTCATTTTCTCTTTATAAGTCCCTGTACTGGGAGGAGTCACGTGATGGAGTAGTGGCCGGACGGTGAACTCCAGCCCTCTCCAGAAAAGTCGGAAAAAATAAAGGAAAACACAAAGGCACAAGAATAAAAATTAAAGTAAAGTGAGTATAAAGGTGGAAAAAAGATGGCGATGAAAGAAGAAAAATCGAAACCAACGGTAAGAAGAGAGGAAGAAAAGACAACGGAAGAAGAAGGAGAAGGCCTTACCTGTTCGAAGAGGCCCGCGATGGAGAGAGAAACCCGCTCCCTCAGGTCGGTAGAAAGTGGACTACAAAAATGGCTCGCTGAGCCGAGTAAAACTGCGCGATGCGCATGCAAAAAAACACACCGTCGGGAGGGGTGGCCAGCTGGGGAGTCGATCTCCACAGCCGGCAATGACAGCTGCAGAACAGCAGCAGCAAGAGGAGAACATAGAAGACAACGAAAACAAGAAAGAAGAGAAGAAAAGGACAACAAAGAAACAACAGATGGCCAACCCAGAGGAAGAAGAAGAGGAAGAGGAAGAGTACAGTGAAATAGAAGAAGGGAAAGGCAAGACATAGGATATACTTTCTCTTATTAAAGAATACATGGAGACATTTAAAGAATGGCAAGCACAAGAATTTAATGATTTAAGAAGAAGAATAAACAATACAGAAGAGAAAGTGAATAAAATAGATATGACCTTATCAGAAATGGGAAAAAGAATGGACAAGGTGGAAGAACGAGAAGCAGCAGTAGAAATGGAGGTAGAGGACTTAAAAAAGAAATTAGAGGAATCTAATAAAAAAGTTAAAGCGACACAAGAGCTGTTAGCTCAGAAAATAGGTATAATGGAAAATTATAACAGAAGAAATAACATAAAAATAGTGGGCCTTAAGGAAGATGAAGAAGGCAAGAATATGAGAGTTTATAAAAGATTGGATCCCCAGGATCCTAGGATGTCCAGAACTACAGCAAGAAATGGAAATAGAAAGGGCACATAGAGCATTGGCCTTTAAACCACAACCACAACAAAAGCCAAGATCTATTTTAGTAAAATTCCTAAGATATACTACAAGAGAAAAGGTACTGGAGAAAACAATGGAGAAAGTAAGAGAGGACAACAAGCCACTGGAGTACAAAGGGTGAAAAATCTTCATTTATCCAGATACAAGTTTTGAACTCCTGAAGAAGAGAAAGGAGTTCAATACAGCAAAGGCGATTTTATGGAAAAAAGGGTATAAATTTATACTAAAGCATCCAGCGGTATTGAAAATATTTATTCCAGGACAGCAAAACAGACTATTCTCGGATCCAGAGGAAGCACGAAAATTTGCAGAACAATTACAAAATAGACTGAGAGATGAAGACATGTAACAAGAGTACAAAAGACTGCGATCTAAAAAGACACAAAAGTTTTGAACTCCTGAAGAAGAGGAAGGAGTTTAATACAGCGAAAACGACCTTATGGAAAAAAACTATTCTCAGATCCAGAGGAAGCAAGGAAATTTGCAGAACAACTACAAAACAAGCAGAGAGATGAAGACATGTAATAAGAGTAAAAATGACCACGATTTATATGTATGTGGGTTAAGAGGTATATGTGTGTATATGTATAGTGTGCATACATGAATGTATCCTTATTTAGAGGAAAATATAGAGAGTAGAGTCAAGAATTAATAAGGGAAGGAAATGGAATAGAGGGAATAAGGAGGGAATTAAAAGAGTGACCTTTGTTACATATGAAAAGTGAAATCTTTTCTGGGGGGGGCTGGGTGGGGAGGAGTTACGGTCACTGCAAAATCAGCTGACGCTTGCGAGTGAATTCGCAAATCCAAATGGAGAGGGGAGATGTGGTTGTCCGACAAGGGATAAAGGACAACTCAGGAGGGGAAGGGGAGATTGGGGCTAAAGAAGTTTTCAATAGGAGAATAAGGAAAATGTTTGTTGTTTTAGGAATGTTGTCTTATAAAGGGTTCAAAACAAGAAAACAGAAATGGATAAGAAGGAAAGGTAATGATGGAGAAACAGAAAGGGAAGATAAACAACGTATAAAATGGCTACGTTGAACTATATGACTTTAAATATTAATGGAATACATAACCAAATTAAAAGGAAGAAACTGCTAAATTTACTGATAAAAGAAAAAATTGATATAGCATTTGTGCAAGAAACACATTTAACTGAATTGGAGCACAAGAAATTAAAGAGAGATTGGGTAGGACACATAACAGCAGCATCGTATAATTCAAAAGCAAGAGGAGTAGCTATATTAATTAGTAAAAATGTGCCATTTAAAATAGAAGAGGAAATAATAGATCCAGCAGGGAGATATGTAATGATAAAATGTCAGATATATTCGGAGTTTTGGAATCTACTCAATGTATATTCACCTAACGAAGAAGATCAAAAGTTTATGCAAGATATCTTTCTGAAGATAGCAGATACGCAAGGGAACATATTAATAGGAGGGGATTTCAACCTGAATTTGGATTCAAATATGGACAAAACTGGGAAAAAAATTAACAGAAGGAACAAAGTAACCAAATTTATAATTAAATCGATGGAAGAAATGCAACTTTTGGATATATGGAGGAAACAACACCCAAAGGAAAAGGAATATTCATATTACTCGGCTAGACATAAAACATACTCAAGAATAGACCTATTTTTGTTATCAGCTCGTATGCAAGATAGAGTAAGAAAAACAGAATATAAAGCTAGAATACTATCAGACCATTCACCCTTAATATTGACAATAAAGTTAGAGGACATCCCTCCAAGAATGTATAGATGGAGATTAAACCCCATGTTACTTAAAAGGCAGGATTTTAGAGAATTTATTGAAAGACAAATTGAAATGTATTTTGAAATAAATACGAAATCAGTGATAGATAAGTTTATACTATGGGATGCAATGAAAGCATTCATTAGAGGGCAAATAATAAGTTATGTAACCAAGATGAAAAAGGACTATAATCAGGAAACAGAGCAGTTGGAAAGGGAAATAGTAAATATAGAAAAAGAATTAGCAATGAAGGAAGATACAACTAAAAGAAGAGAATTGGCGGATAAAAAAATAAAATATGAAATACTACAAACATATAAGGTGGAGAAGAATATAATGAAGACAAAACAGAAATATTATGAACTAGGTGAAAAAACGCACAAAATCCTAGCATGGCAGCTTAAGACAGAACAAGCTAAGAAAATGGTATTGGCATCAAGGAAAAAAGACAAACAAATTACATATAATCCAAAAGAAATTAAGGAAAACTTTAGAGAATTCTATGAACAATTATACCGAACTGAAAACGAAGGGAAAGAAGGGAAAATAGATGAATTTCTGACTAAAATTGAACTACCAAAACTACAAATAGAGAAACAAAATAAATTAACAGAGCCATTTGGAATAGTAGAAATACAAGAGATAATAAAAAAAATTACCAAATAATAAGACACCAGGAGAGGATGGATTCCCAATAGAATTCTATAAAACATTTAAAGACTTATTAATTCCGCCCCTCCTGGAAGTAATCAACCAGATTGATAAAACACAAAGCTTACCAGATTCATGTAAAACAGCAATAATTACAGTAATACTAAAGCAAGGGAAAGATCCACTCACACCAGCGTCATATAGACCAATATCTTTACTTAACACAGATTATAAGATAATAGCTAAACTATTAGCAAACAGATTAGCAGAGTATGTACCGAAAATGGTAAATCTAGACCAAACTGGATTTATCAAAAAACGACGCACAACAGACAATATTTGTAAATTTATTAACTTAATTCATGCAGTAGAAGGGAATAAAGCGCCAACAGTGGCAGTTGCTTTAGACGCAGAGAAGGCCTTTGACAGAGTAGAATGGAATTATTTGTTCAAAGTATTGCAAAAATTCAGTTTGCCGGAGAAGTATATTAATTGGATTAAAGCATTATATAAGTGACCATTAGCGAAAGTGACAGTAAATGGACATGTATCAAAGCAATTTAACTTAAGCAGGTCAACGCGGCAGGGATGCCCACTATCACCTTTATTGTTCGCGTTAGCTATAGAACCACTAGCACAATTGATAAGAATAGATAATAATATAAAAGGGATAAAAATAAAAGACAAGGAATATAAAATCAGTTTATTTGCGGATGATGTTATAGTATACTTAACAGAACCAGAACTATCAATAAAAGAATTATATAAGAAATTGAAGGAATATGGAGAAGTGTCGGGTTACAAGATCAACGTAAATAAAAGTGAAGCAATGCCTATGAATAATGCGGATTTCTCAAAATTTAAGAAGGAATCTCCATTTAGATGGCAAATGCAAGCAATAAGATACCTAGGTGTACAAATAAATAAAAATCTTGGCCAACTATATAAACTCAATTATTATCCACCAATGAAAAAATTACAGGACGATTTAGAGCATTGGAAAGATTTACCACTAACACTAACAGGAAGGATAAACTGTATTAAAATGAACATTTTTCCAAGGATATTATACCTATTTCAGGCATTGCCAATAGAACTGACAGAGAAATTCTTCAAGGAGTTAAAGAAAATAATAAGGAAACCGAGGATAGCACTAGATAAATTAACAGAATGGTATAAACAAGGAGGCTTACAACTGCCAAACTTTAAAAATTACTATAGAGCCGCACAATTAAGATGCCTATCAGATTTTTATCAAACAAGGGAAAAGCCAGATTGGACCAGATTAGAATTAGATAAAATAGGGGAAAAGATACCTGAACACCTATTATATAAATGGGATGAAAAATTGGTACAACATAGAAGTTCTCCAGTATTACATCATCTACTCAATATTTGGAAGAAGATTCATGTAGAAAGAAATAAAACAAATTATCAATTACCAAAACTAATATTGACGCAA